>NW_028230450.1:9545069-9854965 GCF_043228905.1 Azolla caroliniana | reverse complement strand
GCTAACAAATGTTTTTGAGACACCTTTAGATTCAAGATTGCTTGATATCTGCTCAAGTATTGGTTCAGATGAGTTTACACAAGATATTTTAGACCACATCATGCTTCTTGTTTACACTCCAAGTTTTCCCATATGGATAATGAGAACTTTAGTTGGCATATCATATGGGTTGCTTTTTCGAAATGTTCATCCTTTCAGTAAACAGGGGTTGAATATTCAATCCCTGAATACCCTTCACCAAAGATCATGGTATGAGAAATCGAAATACATCGCAACCACAATAACTAGCCGATAATTGAATCGACTATGGTTGGATCGACTCTGGTCGAATTGGCTAAAACCGAATCAAGATGGCACACAACACTTAACTTACAACTTGGAAACTTAGAAACACATAGACATGAATAATATACACAAACAATGTATAACCGAAAGTTATCTCTATATTAAGCCCTACATATACAATACACATGCCCCCTTTATATAGGAAAATGTTGGGAAACTGGTCCCTCCCGATGGGAACCGGACGAGGCGGAGGAAGAAACCGGACTGGATGGATCCGAAAGGTATCCGGCCGGATCCAATGTGAAGAAGAAGTAGGGACAAATTAATAAATATGTTCGGATGCGCTTGTTGAGGCCATATTTGTAAATATTCCTAAAATTATATAAGTATAAATATAACTAGGGCAATAATAATTAGTTGTAGATTCTGATTTTTCTTCTGGTATAGAGAGAGATACAAAAACCTACATCTCTATTGTAACCGCCTGTTGGCGAAGATATAGAGCTAGAGGTCGTTGCCTCTGAGTTTCCTATATGTACCTTTCCTCTCTCCTATAGTGATCCTATTTGAATTTTGCAAACTATCATGGTTTTGCCTCTCGGGGTTTTCCACGTTAACATACGGTGTTGTCTTCTCTCGTAAGTGTACAATCTTCATTTCTATTTTGTTTCTTCCATTGGGTGTTTGGAACTCGGTTGTGGCCAAGAACGCTTTTTACAAACTTGTATCAGAGCAAAGTTCTAAAATTCAAACAAAAGAAAGAAAATGTAAGATTCATTCGGTGGCATGTGTGTTAACGATCTATGTATCGATGGAGTAAGCTCCTCGATGTCGTGGCAGGATTCGGACCGGCGTATACCCTCTTGATGGCGAACTGGGCGGAGATGGTTGTCGAATACCTCCGAGCCTCACACTCACTTAACGATTAGTAAATGATTGAGCATGATATCTCTCTCACTCTCTCAAGCTCTCTCTCATAGACAATAGGCTAATAGATATAGACAATAAGAAGGAAGAGTATGTTTATTCCTCTTTGCTAAGAGGTCTAGCACCCACAAGGAGAGAGATTAGTGTTCTCTAACTAAACACCTCCCTAATCTCTCTTAAGCTCAAAGGTTACAAGAAGGAGGAGAGGAAGCTCTAGCTCTAATCAATAGGAGATCTTTACAAATGGGAGAACCCACACAAAGCCACTACTATGTGGTTTATATAGCTTTCACGTTTAGGGTATGGGCCTTTCACACTTGACCGTCTCTTTGCTTTCCTTTCCTCTTGTCGTTTCCTCTTCGTCTACGTCCTTGTTGATGCGTTCTTATTCATGACTGGTTGTGTTGTTATGCCAGCGCTTACCATCCCCCCCAACCTAATGAGTGCACACCCCTGGGTGCACTGTGGGTGGTGATCTCCCAGTAAGTGTATTCTTCTACCTTTTGTTTCTCAGCTACTGGGTTTGGGTATGCCGCTAGGTGTGCCGGTAGTTCTTGATTCGGGTTGACAAGTAATTTTTCTATGTCTCCCTCCGGTTCTTGACCTTGTTTTGAGGTCTGCGTGGAATTATTCTTTCTAGATTTTCTTCTCTTACATGCGGTCGCGGGGAGACCGTGATCTTGATATTTTAAATTATGCGCTACTCGTTGGGCCTGTGTGATGACATTGGCACCGATCGTGGATGGTACAATGGACAACAGATTTGTGCCGACCCTTTTCTTCTTTTCTGGGCAATCAAGTACTAAGTGTTCTTTACCGCACCTTGGACATGATGCTTCTCTTTGGAACCATTCAATAAGTTCTTGCGACTGTTGGGTGAGACCTTGCGCCGGTGGTTGTGGGGGTGTGTCAAGTGGGAGGTATAGTGGTCGTTGGGCCATCTGGTTGTAGTATTCATGTTTGGTTGGGCAGTCGTTAACCATATGTGGGCTTGGCAATTGAAGCATTTCAATTTTGACCTCCTTAGACCATTGTTGTTGTGGTATCCCATAGGGGGTCCATGTTGTTCCCCCCTCAGGACGTACACTGGTATTTGGTCACCTTCGAAGTCCACGAAGTGGGACAACACCTCTTCTTCAATGCCATACTCCCGGTACGAGTCTTCATATTCGGGGGTGCTCGCCCCGACCTAGGTTTGGTTATCTGTGGTATATTCCAATTCGGCGAGGCGGGCGCCGGTGGGAAAATAGAAAATCGACTTAATTAAACTATGAAATAATGAGAAAAACAGAAAATGGTGGTTCTCTTGCGGTTTCTTCCTTCGTTAAGTGGTTTGCCTCCGAGTTTTTGACTACTCGAAAATAGGCTTCAAGCGTCGGTCGTATCCCTGGTAGCGGCACCAAATAGATGTTAAGGATCTATGTATCGATGGAGTAAGCTCCTCGATGTCGTGGTGGGATTCAAACCGGCATATACCCTCTTGATGGCGAACTGGGCGGAGATGGTTGTCGGATACCTCCGAGCCTCACACTCACTTAACGATTAGTAAATGATTGAGCACGATATCTCTCTCACTCTCTCAAGCTCTCTCTCATAGACAATAGGCTAATAGATATAGACAATAAGAAGGAAGAGTATGTTTATTCCTCTTTGCTAAGAGGTCTAGCACCAACAAGGAGAGAGATTAGTGTTCTCTAACTAAACACCTCACTAATCTCTCTTAAGCTCAAAGGTTACAAGAAGGAGAAGAGGAACATCTAGCTCTAATCAATAGGAGATCTTTACAAATGGGAGAACCCCCACAAAGCCACTACTATGTGGTTTATATAGCTTTCAGGTTTAGGGTATGGGCCTTTCACACTCGACCGTCTCTTTGCTTTCCTTTCCTCTTGTTGTTTCCTCTTCGTCTATGTCCTTGTTGATACGTTCTTATTCGTGACTGGTTGTGTTGTTATTCCAGCGCTTAACAATGTGTTGAGAATCAACTGGCCACAACCGGTTTCACGTATGCGTTCAGGTGCACAGAAATGAGCAAGGCAATGCACAGACAGAAACGAGTGGCAGAAAACGAAAGACAGAGACAAAAGATATTTAACATGGAAACCCGAACTGGGAAAAACCACATGGAGTTCATAAACTCCAAAACAGACCACTCAAATAGAGGAGAAGCACAATGAGAAACTCAGAGGCAATGACCTCAAGTTCTCCTTTTTCTAACAGACAGATATAGAGTTATAGTCTCGCTCTCTCGCTCTCAGTTGCAGACCCAACGACCTCGTTCTAATTATCCCACAATAATGATACATCACACCTTCACAAGGTTTGCGCTAGTTGTATTTATACCAATACAACTTTCTAGCTATTTACATACATAGCCCACATGGGGCACATTTCGACTATTTATAAATATAGTCTCCCGAGTTGGTTATATCCTCGATTTCAGTTTCGGCCTCGGCCGACTTACTCATCAACTCAATTCTTCTCTTCCCATCTGGAGGGACCTGTTTCCCAACAAACTCCCCCTTCACTCCGGCATGGGGCACTTCACGAAACCGACTCTCTATCGGCACGCGTTTAGCTTTTCGGCTGACATCACCTTCGTCAGCATATCTAATCCATTCTCCACCGTGTGAATCTTCATCAGAGCAAAGTCCTTCTCTTCTACTCGCTCTCGGAGGCAATGGTATCTCCTTTTGATGTGCTTGGTCCTCAAGTTTAGGTGGCATTCTTGGCAAGATGGATGGAACTCTGATTATCGTCGTAGAGTTGAAATTCTTCCTATCGAATTCCCAACTCACTGATAAAATCCTTTATCCATGTTATTTCCTTGCCGGCTTCCATTGCTTCCATATACTCGGCATCCGTAGTTGACAACGCCACGACCTTCTTTAGCCTCGATTGCCATGAAACAGCTCCCCCTATGCAAGTCATCACGTATCCAGACGTGGATTGGCTGGTATCAGCATCAACCAACATGTCTGAATCCGTGTAAATTTCCAATGTGGGGTTACCCAAGCAGAATCGAAGACACACGCTCGAGGTGCCTCTCAAGTACCGAAGTATCCACTTCACAACAGCCTAATGCTCTCTGTCGGGATTGCTCATATATTGGCTGACCACTCCGACTGTGTATCCTATGTCCGGCCTAGTACATACCATCGCGTACATAAGGCTTCCAACCACCGAGGCATAAGGGGCTCTTGACATCTCGGCCTTCTCGGTTTTCGATTTCAGACATTGATCTTTGCTTAGCTTGCAATTCATCTGCAGTGTCGAGCTAATTGGTTTCACGCTTTCCATGCCGAATCTCTAGAGCACCTTTATCAAGTATTTCTCCTATGACATCCACAATAATTTTTTTGTTTGATCCCGAACAATGTGCATCCCTAGGATTTTCTTTGTTGGGCCCATATCCTTCACCAAGAACGATTTGCTCACGGCCTTCTTTAGCACTCAGATCTTCGTATGGTCCAGTCTAATAATCAGCATGTTGTTCACGTACAACAGGAGGATGAGTAAATCACCTCCATCAAATTTCTTCACAAACACGCATTGATCGGCCTGCATTTTGTTGGTCATGAAGGATTTGAATTTTCGGTACCATTGTCGAGGTGCCTGCTTTAGCCCATACAAGCTCTTTCTCAATCGACATACCAGGTTCTCTTTACCTTTCTCCACGAATCCTTCCGGTTGGTGCATATAGATGTCCTCTTTGAGATCACCATGCAGAAATGTTGTCATGACATCCAATTGCTCAACTTCAAGATTCATGATGGCCACTATGCACAACACTATTCAGATTGACATCATCTTCACGACCAGGGCAAATATTTCGTCGAAATTGAATTCGTGCTTTGTATCTGGGTGGATTTCCGCCATCTATTGGCTTTAGTTTGTATACCCACTTATTCCGTAGTGCCTTCTTCCCTTTCGGCAACTCGGTCAATTCATATGTGTGGTCCTCATGCAAGGAATTCATCTCCTCTTGCATGGCATTTAACCACTTTCGGTTGTGGGTATCGTGTTTAGCTTCTTCGAAGCTTTCTGGCTCCCCCTCATCGGTTAGCAGCACAAGCTCTTCATGTGGAAATCTTCGGGGGGGGCTTCTCTCTCTCTTAGGGGATATCTTCGGACTCCGTTCGGCACGGTTGGTTCATCTTCGACTTCCTCGGCTGAGTCGGATTCGATTCCTCGTTTGGCTGGTTCCCCTTGTTCTCAGTCTATTCTCGATTTTCCTAAGTATTAAATCGGCTGACTGGCTTGTATTCGATTTTGATCGAATTGATTTCCTCTTGAAAGACCTGTGATTTCAGCCGGCAGTGCAGTGCACAACATGCCTCAACCCTAGCCACTCCACATTGGAATGTACAATGCGGACCTAGTGCATATTGTGTCACTCTTGGTCACACACGCATCAACTCAGCTCGATTCGGTAATTGGAGATTTATTCTCAATCTCCTAATCGACAATTGTCTTTTCCTCCATAAAGACAATGTCGCGGCTCCTAATCACTTTCTTCTCAGCTAAGTCCCATAGCCGATGCCGAATTCATCATTGTCGTAGCCGAGAAATATGCATGGCCAAGATTTTGGATCCAACTTCCCCCTCTGATCCTTTGCAACATGCACATAGGCAAGACAACCGAACAACCTCAAGTGACGGTACAATATGTCTTTGCCGCTCCACACCCTTTGTGGAAGATCGCCTTCCAAGGGTACAAAGGGTGATCAATTTATCCCATACGTTGTCATCATCACTGCCTCAGCCCAGAACTTCCTTGGTAACTTCGCATGTGCAAGCATACTTTGGACCCTCTCCATTACAGTTCGGTTCATTCTCTCGGCCAGCCCATTAAGCTCTGGCATCTTTGGCATGGTATACTCGAGCCGGATTCCCTGTGCTCGGTGTCAAAGTTAATATGCGGAAGCTTTGACAAACCAGTTTATCCGGACAGCAACAGAAAACATAGACAAGGTTTAATGGAAGCTTGAATCACAAAGATAGAGAGAGAAAGAGAGAACGGAACAATATATCTCAATTCAAAATAATAACACTCTATGTATACAAATGTCCTACAAAACACTTTTTATTCAAGTCCTTAAAAGGATTGACAGAAGTACTGACAAGTACTTCAATGCTCATACGAGCAACTGACACTAACTCCCAAAGATACTCCTACGTACTAGGCTAGATTCGTAGGCCTTTAACGGCCTACCCGCTACAATCCAAATCCAGTTTCCGAATACCGATCCAGATACCTATCCGGTTCTTCATCCCAGACTCCATTCCGGCTCTGGCTTATGCAACCGATCCGGATCCGGTTGAGCTTGTCCGCTCAACACTCCCCTTGAAGCTCAATTTGAGGTCGGATCATTGTGTTTGTGTTTGCGTCTGCCGGTCTTTCCCTCTGGCTCCTCTTGGCATCTTCCCGTGTTGTTCACACTCCTCGACCCATCTGGTTCCGCTTCCCATGACCCGTCCAATCACGCGTACCTCGACCTTCTCGGTCAGCTTGTCTACTCATAAGGCCCTTCTCAACTCCCTTGTTGTTGCGACTTCGGCGCTTCTCAACCCGTCAGTCCCTCTGTGTCAGTGTCAACTTCTGCTGTCTCCTTGTCCGTTTGGCCTTCAGTTGATCAGGCTCCTCCGAGTCGAACTCCTCTTCAGAACCGGCTGCCTCTTATTCATTCCAACTCTTGTCCGAATTGGCTGTCTCCAATTTGTCTTTAACCTTCGGGCTTTTCACCATGTCGGACCACGTCTATGTCTTGGCCTTCTTGTTCCGCTCGGCTCTGTCCTTCTTAACTCTATCACCATCGCCACTTGTTCCGACTTTATCGGATGTGTGACTTCTTCGGTCAACTCAGCTTCCTCTTTCTTTTTGTCTCCCCCTGTTCCAAATCTCCCCGTATCAGTACCGGTTCTCTCCCTCAAGTGCGGCATGTTGAGATGTTGAAGACCAAGCATCGCCGAAAAATGTTGCAACTTGTCAGTTCCAAGGGCCTTCGTGAACATGTCGGCAACTTGCCGATCCATCCGGACATACCGGAGTTCTACTTCACCATTGAGGACCCACTCGCACACAAAGTGATAATGCACTTCTATGTGCTTCGTCTGAGCATGGAACACAGGGTTCTTGGCTAGCTGCATGTTGCTCATGTTGTCGCAATAGATCGGGATCGGAGTCAGTACTTCGATCCGGAGGTCTTGCAACAGCCGCCGAAGCCAGATGGCTTCACTAGTGGCAACAGTAGTGCCCTGATACTCAATCTCAGTGCTTGATAGGGCCACTGTCAATTGCTTTTTGCTACTCCACCCAACAGCCGCGCTACCTAGAGAGAACATGAATCCAGAAGTGGATCGTCGATCCGATGCATCTCTGGCCCAATCGGCATCTGTATATCCGACCAGCTTCTCAGTTATACCATGACGGTAAAATAGTCCTTAGTCCTTAGTGCCGCTAACGTACCTCAGTATTCGGTGCACGCACTGAAGGTGCTCCACAGTCGACTTTTGCATGAATTAACTTATTACTCTGACTGGATAGCTAATGTTGGGTCAGGTGATTGTCAAATAAATAAGACTTCCAGCAATTTGTCGGAACCGTTTCTTATCACAAGCCGGTCTGGAGTCAAGACGAAACATTAGGTCATGGTCCAGGGGTGTGGAGATTGGTTGTCAATCCATCAAGCCGAACTTGTACAGCATATTCAACACATGATGTCACTGAGATAACAATATGTCGTCGGTGGTATGGATCACTACGATCCTGAGGAAGTAATGAAGGGCCCTCAAGTCCTTCATTTCGAAAGTGTCCGACAACTGGGACTTCACTCGGCCAATTTCAGTGAGGACGGGTCTGGTGATGATGAGATCATCCATGTATAACATGATACACACCAGACCTTCCGAACCTTTCCGGATGAACAACGAAGATTCCGGCTTCGAGGCCGCAAACCCCATCTTACGCAACCGATGCGTGATCTTCAAATTCCAAGCATGGGGCTTGCTTCAAGCCGTACAGTGACTTTTTGTGTCGGCACATTGCCGACTTGTCCATCTCCAACTGAAAATCGAGGGGTTGGATCATGTAGAATTGTTCTTCAAGGTCACCTTGAAGAAATGCATTCTTCACATCCATTTGGTGAAGATGCCACCCCCTTGCAACAACAACCACCAGCACCACATGAACCATCGTCATCTTCGCTACCAAGGTGAAGGTCTCGTCGTAGTCCATTCCATGGGTCTGTGCATATCCTTTTGCAACTAACCAGGCCTTGTACCGGTTGACCAAACCATCACCAATATACTTTACCTTGTACACCCATTTGCAACCGATTGGTTTGCAATGTCGGGGAGGGTCAACCAGGTTCCATGTGTCATTGGCATCGAGTGCCCGCATCTCTTCCTCCATAGTGCCACGCCAATGTGCATCCCTTGCCGCTTCTGCGTAGCTCTCCAGCTCACGCACCTCTGCCACTTTCATCATGTACACATAGTGATGCGCCATGTACTCATTATATCCGTACCTTTTTACAAGGTTCTTCTGGCGGTTGGAGTGGTGTAACTTCTCGTTAGCCCATTTCAAGGCCCTCTTAGCCGGCTCAAACATCGTTCCCGAAGGTCCGTCTTCATTCTTTCCGGAGTTGAATTCGCTCTAATCCGACTCGTCTCGGTCGGTGTCGTACTCTGGCATCTTCTTCTTCCCCTTCTCTTTGCACGTTAACCGACTCCTTAGTTCCTTGTGTGGGGAGAGCACAACCGAGTCTTCGCTGCTCGTCAGCTCATCATCCTACTGGTCCTTCAGATTGAGCTCTTCATTCGGCCCGCTCAGCCGAAATGAGATCGGACTCTCATCTAGAGTACTGAATCCTTCTTCGTCTTCTACCCGGATCGTTTCAGGCTCACTAGCCTCATCCTCCGGAATCAGGTCGGAGTCAGACATCGTAATCGGTAGGGAGTACCATGATGTCGAGTCATCAAATTCGACATCTCGGCTCACTCGAACTTGTTTTATTCGGGGGTTATAGTTCTTATAACCCTTTTCCTCATGTGAGTAGCCGACAAGGATACATTTCTCCGACTTTGGGTCCAACTTTCTCTGCTTTTCATTCGGCACATGCACATATGCAATGCTACCGAATATCTTTAGGTGCCTTAAATTCGGCTTCTGCCCAAAATACAGTTCATGTGGTTACAGCTTATCCCCGATCCGGTTTTGGATGTAGACGGTCGTCCGGACCGCTTCAGCCTAGTAGAGCTTATGCATGCTCTTCTCCTCCATCATTGCCTGTGCCACATCGACGATCGATTGGTTCTTCCTTTACGCCACACCATTTTGTTCCGGTGTGTATCGGCAGCTGAATTCCCTCCGAATTCCTTTCTGCTGTTGATAACTATTGAATTGGCACTTGCTCTTCCTCTCCATTTCCCATTCAACAAGACTTTGCAGGTTCCAAAAACAGTCAAAAACTTTGCTTTTCCTTTTGATTAGGTGATCCATGTGTGTTGGCTGTAGTCGTCGATGAAGGAGATGAAATATCGGCTCCTGCCAAGACTAACGTTCTATGTCGGTCCCCATACGTTCAAATGTATTAGATCGAGCTTGTGACGGTTCCGGTTTCTTTTGATGGGAATGGAAGCTGGTGTTGCTTCCGAGTTGGCAGGCTTCACATATTTGGGACTTCCGGCCATTAAATTTTGGCAATCCGAAAACAACCTGTTTCGATTGCAGGTCTTGAAGCCTTCGGTAATTGACGTGGTTGATCCGCTTGTGCCATAGATCGATATCCGACACGATCTTCTGACCCTTTGCAAACAAGGTGGTGCCTATGTCGTTGGTGTTGAGGATGAACATCCTCCCATCCTAGTGCCCTTGCGCAAGAATCTGGCCCTCTTCCTCAATGAAGCACCCGAGGTGCGTAAACCGCACCTGCATCCCCTGGTCAACGATCTACCCAACCGACACCAAGTTCTTTGTGATTGTCAGAACATATAGTACGTTCATCAACTTTACCTTTTTTCCGACGTGGCTTAAAGGGACTTCTCCAACATGCACAATCAGGTGAGGAGTGTCTTCTCCGGTTTCAACAACTCCCGATTGCTCCGGATTTTCCAGAAACGAGAACGGTACTTCGATCCGGAGGTCTTGCAGCCACCGAAGCCATATGGCTTCACAATTGGTGACGGTAGCGCCCGATACTCAACCTCGGTACTCGATAGAACCAATGTCAGCTACTTTTTGCTACTCCACGCAACAACTACGCTAGCTAGAGAGAACATGTAATCGGAAGTGGACCGACAATCCGACACATCACCGGCCCAGTCAACATTTGTATAACCAACTAGCATTTCGGTTATATCGTGTCGGTATAACAGTTCCCCGTCCTTAGTGTCGTTAACATACTTGAGTATTCGGTGCGCACACAAAAGGTGCTCCACAGCCAGCTTCTGCATAAATTGACTTATTATCTCGACCAGATAGCTGATGTTGGGTTGGATGATAGTAAGATAGATGAGGCTTTCGACAATTTGTCAAAACCATTTCTTGTTGCAAGTTCGGAGTCAAGACGAAGCTTTAGGTTCCGGTCCAAGGGTGTGGACACTGGTCGGCAATTGGTCATGCCGAACTTGTACAACAAATTCAACACATAGTGGCATTGTGAGAGCAATATGTCGTCGAGGGTATGGATCACCTCGATCCCGAGGAAAAAATGAAGGTTATATCGTGTCGGTATAACAGTTCCCCGTCCTTAGTGCCGTTAACATACTTGAGTATTCGGTGCGCACACAAAAGGTGCTCCACAGTCAGCTTCTGCATAAATTGACTTATTATCTCGACCAGATAGCTGATGTTGGGTTGGATGATAGTAAGATAGATGAGGCTTTCGACAATTTGTCAAAACCATTTCTTGTTGCAAGTTCGGAGTCAAGACGAAGCTTTAGGTTCCGGTCCAAGGGTGTGGACACTGGTCGGCAATTGGTCATGCCGAACTTGTACAACAAATTCAACACATAGTGGCGTTGTGAGAGCAATATGTCGTCGAGGGTATGGATCACCTCGATCCCGAGGAAAAAATGAAGGTCCCCCAGGTCCTTCATTTCAAATGCATCCGACAGTTGGGATTTCGCTCGGCCAATGTCAGTGAGTCCGGGTTCCGTAATGACTAGATCGTCCACATATAGCAAGATAGATACCAGACCTTTCCGGATGAACAGTGACAAGTCGGACTTGGAGGCCGCAAATCGCATCTTACGCAACCGGTGTGTGATTTTCTAATTCCAAGCACGAGGGGCTTGCTTCAGGCCGTAAAGAGACTTCTCAAATCGGCATACTGTTAACTTGTTCATCTCTGAATGAAATCCAGGGGGCTAGATCATCTAGACCTATTCCTTAAGATCACAAGAAACGCATTCTTCCCATCCATTTGGTAAAGATGCCACCCCCTTGTTGTTGAAACCGCCAACACCACACGGACCGTTGTCATCTCATTGTCATCTTCGCTACCGGATCGAAGGTCTCATCATAGTCGATTCCATGGGTTTGCGCACATCCTTTGGCTAGTAACTGGGCCTTGTATCGATTGACCAAACCATCGACATTGTACTTTAACTTGAATACCCACTTGCAGCCGATCGGTTTGCAATGGCGGGAAGGGTCAACCAGGTCCCATGCGTCGTTGGCATCAAGTGCTTGTATCTCTTCCGCCATAGTGGCATGCCAATACGTGTCCTTCACCGCTTCTGTGTAGCTCTCTGACACATGCACTTCCGCCACTTTAGTCATGTGCGCATAGTGGTGCACCATGTACTCATTATACCCATACTATTTTACGGGGTTCTTCTAGCGGATCGATTGGTGTAACGTCTCATTAGCCGGTTTCAAGGCCCTCTTGGCCAACTTGGAATTTGTTCTAGAAGGTCCATCTTCATTTGTACCAGAGTCAAATTCACTCTGATCTTACTCGTCTCTGCCAGTGTCGTATTCTGGCATCTTCTTCTTCCCTTTCTCTTTGCACGTGAACCGTCTTCTTAGTTCCTTGCATGGGGAGAGCACATTTGAGTCTCAACTACTCTCTAGCTCGTCATCAGACTGGTTGGGTTCCTTGCACGGGGAGAGCACGGCGGAGTCCCCACTACTCTCCACCGCGTCATCGAACTAGTCATTCCGACTCAGTCGCTCATTCGGCCCACTCAGTCGAAATGAAATCGGATTCTCCTCCAGAGTACCAAAGTCATCATCTTCTTCTGCCTGGATTATTTCCGGCTCATTGGCCTCATCTTCCGGAATCGGGTTGGAGTTGGGGGTCGGAGTCGGTAGAAAGTACCATGATGTCGAATCGTCGAATGCAACATTGTGGCTCACTCAAACTTGTTTTGTCCTTAGATTGGGCTTCCGCCTGATGGTGGCGCGAACAATTCGATCTAGTTTCATCCACTCAATCGGCTTGTATCCGTCTAAAGCATTTTCGTTCTCAATTGGGTCGATTTGACCCTTTACTATCATGTAATCCTACATCTGCTCCTTCGAGAAGTTGAAGTTTGATCCATCAAACTTCCTTAGGCTCATTTCGGATGAGCCGGAGGTTGATGCCATTCTGTGTCGGCTTGGGAATGTTTTGTCCGAAGTTGGTTACGAACAGTGGTTGGGTGCAGTCAAGTGGCTCACCTAAATTTGTTCTAGTCGGATTTGGACACAAGCCGATCGGATTCGACTATCAGCGGGTTCTCCCTAGAGTGACCAGAGCTGATGGGCCTAGTCAAATTGGACCCGAAATTGTTGATTAGTTAGCTAATTAGGTTCCGGATGACAATTGGGTGAGAAACTTCCTTGAAGTGGCTACAGCAAGCGGAGGGACAGAGCTGACTGGTCTTCCTGAATATCACCTAGCCAGATTGAGCATAGTTAATTGTCAATCTTATTCCAAGTGCTGATTTTAAGGGGTTGTTCACAGATTATGTGCTATTTGTGTCTTTTTTTACACCAAGTGGCTACAATGTGTGGGTGGTCAACGCCAACTGGCTTGTCTGAATATCACCTACCTGAATGGAACACAGACAGGGTTGTGCTTTGGGCCTGATCTACTTCAAGTGGTTACAATGAGCGAGTGAGCAACCTCAGATGACCTATCCAATTGCCATCTATCTTGATGAAGCACAATTGAAACCATTTTGATGAAAAATCTCACTCCGAGCGGCTATGATCATGAAGACAAAGTACAATCGGCTCGCCTACTTCAAGGGTGATCTGGCTTAGTGGAGTGCAGTTCTTCTGATGTCCCTTCTCCTGAGATACTATCTTGAGAAAGTTTCCAATCTAGAGATTTCAGTTTGACTGAAATCTAGAGTCTCTTCCAAAACTTGAAACAGGTTGGGGTCTTCAAGAGGTTGAATGCAAGGATGTTGTTGAAGACGGATAACGGCCAGCAGCAAAATACAAAACCAAGCTCTAATACCATATGTTGGAGATGAGGCCGTCAAAGTGGAACTAGGAACAACATCTTAGGATGAAGAACAATAAGTTTAATAACATAAGTAAACGAAGAAAACTTGAACTAGATCAAGATCAAAGAAATGGAATGTGTGTGTGTGTGTGTGTGTGTGTGTGTGTGTGTGTGTGTGTGTGTGTGTGAGAGAGAGAGAGAGAGAGAGAGAGGCACACAATGTAACTTTCTTATTTCCAATTTTACAATACAAGAATAGCACTATCAACATCAACATAGACTAGGTTACAAAGCCAATTATATACCAGTTGAGCTAGGGCAACCGCCCTTTGACATATTTACATACTCGTCCTAAACCTAGTCCGTTTGAGTGGGACAATGTGAATACGACCATTATACACCCATATTCGACAAGTTGGTCCAACCAAATGGCTATGATTTTGGTTGGACTTATTCATTTAACAGTTCATCAATTGTCTTAGAACATCAAGACTATTGGATTGAGGGCCACTCACGGGAGTTCTTGGTTTATTGACTTTGACAGGAGAACGTGAATCAAAATTCTCAACAATACTTGCTTGATTTATTTGTCTCTTTGGTCGATGTGGACGATGTATTGCTATATGTCTTGGACCCCCACTATATAGGAAAAGTCGATTTGCTCAATTTTGTTGTTTCTCTACTTCAGACAAAGTATCTTGATTACATGCCGCATCAATCTCCATTAGACTAGGTCCAACAAAAGAATTATGATTGGGAACTTGCATTGGTTCTAAAGGTGTTGAGGCTAATGCTAAATCATATGTTTGCTCAAATCTAAGGTGTGTCAACAATTGTTGGCGCTCAGAACATTGCTTGAACAAATGATTGTCGCGTCGAACTACGCGCCTAACAACTCCTTGGCATAGCTATTTAGCTATGCAAAAAGCTACCAATGATAAATAGTAATTTTTGCACCATGAATGAAAACATTAGAATGTTTTAATTATATAAATGAGCACCATAAATTTGCAACATAAACGTGCACCATAAATTATATACCGAATTCCTAGGTCCATTATGCATTATCCATTGCCACATCACGTTGGCCATCACTTTGTGACTATTCAGGCTTAGATTACTGCCATTGTTCCTAAACCCTATTGAGTCCATTCCTCCATTGCCGCCATTCTACACTCAATTCCTACCACTGTGTGGTTCAGGCATCATTTGCCACTGTTCGATCCGACAGAGTTCACTCCTCCATTGCCGTCATTCTACACTCAATTGTCGCCACTGTTCGGTCCAAGCATCATCTACCATTGTTCGCTCCTATTGAGTTTACTCCTCCATTGCCACCATTTAACACTCAGTTGCCGCTACTATTTGATCGTGGATTGTTGCCACTGTTCAATCCGACGTAGTTCACTCCTCCTCCACTACCACCATTCTACACTCAGTTGTTGCCACTGTGCGTTCCAAGCATCATCAGCCACTGTTCAATCTGACGGAATTCACTCCTCCATTGCCACCATTCTACACACAGTTGTCGCCATTGTTCGGTCCTGGATTGTTGCCATTGTTCGATCCGACGGAGTTCACTCCTCCATTGCCGCCATTCTACACTCAGTTGCCGCCACTGTTCGATCCTGGATTGCAATAAGTGTTCTGTCCATTGATTATCTTGTGTGTTGTTGTGTATAATCTTGTGTATTGCGGAATAGTTTTGTGTATTGTTGTTGCCCATAGTCAACTTAGCTCGTTCCCGATGGTGGTTGAGTAGCTATCACTCCGCTACAACAAACATAAACTTACCAACGATGGGATCGCTCCTGTGAATAACCAGTTTGCATGTGGTTAAGTAATTAGCTACGTGTCATTTTTTGTGGAAATTTACTAATGAATATGTCAAGCCAAATGGAAGGGGAAGGAGGGTGTTTACCAATACCCCTTATGGATTATCAGGATAGGGATGACGCTATCAGGACACAACAAGCGATACGAAAGTATTGGGCAGAAAAAAAAAAGGAAACATCATCAATTGTTGAAGGATACGAAAGCCACATTCACTAAAGGTAAGGATAGCATTGGTTGCAATATAGGTCTGAGTATCACTAAGAATGGAAGTAATGAGACTACTATTATAGAGGGAAAGGTTGTAGACTATTTCAATGTTCAGACCAAGCACATCAGCAATGAAGACAAGAAGGTAGTACTTTATGGAATATTAAATGATCCGTCGATAAAGGAGTTAGTTAATTGTGATGGTCTTAATGCAAACATAACATCAGTACTAGTAAATAATCTTTGTAGTAGTTTCATATCCATGAGTAGTCCAGAAGATGATACTGTCTTAAAAAGGTCTAGTCTAATGATGTTACTTAACACTGATGTTGACGATCTTAACATCAGTGTGTTATCTCAGGTATTGGTGTTAGTAGAAAAACTGTGTACAATACAATGAACCGGATAATTTCAATTGGTGAAGGAACTAATTTGCTAAAGCTAACAACAAGATGTAAGCCAATGACACCCATAACATCAGAAATCAAGGATATAATCACCATATTTTGGACTAATGAGAGTAGGGTTTCACCCAATAAGAAGGATTTATGCAGGAAATGTGTTGAAAGGAGTCAATACGAGGAGCATCCCATTCATCTTCTTGATGTACCTCAGGTTTTTACATTTATCTCAACTTTTGTTTTGATTTTTAAGCTTACTTAGTTAGCTAATTAGCTACCTCAGAATATGATCATAGCTAAATAGCGATTGGCAATAGCTAACTTAGTTATTCTCAGTTAATTAGCTACCACAATAACTAATTAGCTATCTCAGAATATGACCATATCTAATTAGTTACCTTAGAATATGACCATAGCTAACTAGGTACTGGTAATAGCTAAATAGCGATTGACAATAGCTAACTTAGCTATTATCAGCTAGTTAGCTACCACAATAACTAATTAGCTATCTCATAATATGACCATAGTTAAGTAGCTACCACAATAGCTAATTAGCTACCTTAGAATATGACCATAGCTAACTAGCTATTGGTAATAGCTAAATAGCTATTGCCAATACTAAACTTAGCTATTATCAACTAATTAGCTACCTCAGAATATGATCATAGCTAACTAGCTATTGGTAATAGCTAACTAGCGATTGACAATAGCTAGCTTAGCTATTATTAGCTAATTAGCTATCTCAGAATATGACCATAGCTAAATAGCTACTGGTAATAGCTAAATAGCGATTGACAATAGCTAACTTAGTTATTATCAGCTAATTAGCTACCACAATAGCTAATTAGCTATCTCAAAATATGACCATAGCTAATTAGCTATCACAATAGCTAATTAGCTATCTCAAAATATGACCATACCTAATTAGCTACCACAATAGCTAATTAGCTACCTCAGAATATGACCATAGCTAACTAGCTACTATTAATAGCTAAATAGCTATTGCCAATACTAAACTAAGTTATTCTCAACTAATTAACTACCTCAAAATATGATCATAGCTAACTAGCTACTAGTAATAGTTATTTCGTTATGACCAATATTAAACTTAGCACTTATCAGCTAATTCGCTATTAAGGTAGCTAATTTGCTACTATCAATAGTGAATTAGCTACTAGCAATAGCTAACTAGCTATGTCACGAGCTAATTAGCTACTAAGGTAGTTAATTAGCTACTCTTAATAGCTAATTACCTACTACAAGAGTATGATCATAGCTAATCAACTACCACACTATACCTAACTAGCTACATCATGGCGCATTTTTTATACTCACAGAACTCCCTTTTTATTATGCAGGTTTATTTATTTATTAGGTTCAGGCGAATGCATCCAAATATCAAAGTTCAACTATGAACGTTCGAGTCTCTTAAGCCACACTTTGTGAGATACTTAAAGGATCGATACACATGTTGTTGCATTTACCATGTACAAATGGGTTTTCTTAAGGACTCTGTTAATCTACTACGTCACCATAGCTCCTCCCTAGAGGATGCAATCTGCACTTGTGAGTGCCCAATTTGTCGATCTAGCGTGCAAGAACACTGTAAATCATCAGAGCATGTATCTCTTCCATCAATGGTCTTTTAGATACAGTATTGTGTCTGAGAGAATCTGAGACTATCTTCCACAATCATAAATGTGTCATGGGTTTATGTCAAGATTGTGGCCCTCGTAGATTTAGGTGGTGTCTAAAAGAGTTGAGTAGTGAAATATTCATCTCTGTCAAGTTATTTGAGTCTGTGGACACCAATTTCGAAGGAACGGTGTGTAAAAGAAAGGATCTAGTTAGGAAGTCGCTTAAACCAAGGAATTTGGCATCTCTATTTATAGTATCTCTAGGAAAGTTCATTAAACACAACTTCATTTATTCATAGCAGGCCCATCAATTTAAGACTTGCATATCTAATTTTCCAAATGATGTAGTAGTCTTAGTAGTAGATTTCGGACAGAATTATACTTTCAAGCAGCAGAATGAAATTCAATCCATGCATTGGTGTTCAATGCAAGTAACCATTTTTGTGCACATAACATATTTTCGAGTTTCAGGTGATGTTAAGAAAGTAATTCATTTTTTTATTTCTAATTATAAGAAGCATGATACCTTGTTTGTCCAACATTGTTTTTGTACATCTGTGACAGTTTTAAGTTACATTGGCAATGGTTATTATGTCAACGTTTGGAGCTTACTCAACTTTGGGTCTAGCCTGACGGAGCTGCGTCACAATTCAAGGCTAGACGTCCATTTTATTTTGTTGGGAGGTATCCTTCTGTAACAGGTTTGGAGATGAGATAGAATTTTTTGGGTTTAGCCATGGTAAAGGTGAACATGATGGAGCAGGTGCAGTTATAAAGCGGGCACTTACCCATGAACAACTAAAGGTAGATGGTGTGCATATGAATTGTGCAACACATGTAGTCGAATTTTTAAGAGCTAATATGTCAACGAGTGCAACTAGTAGTTTATTCCTCGCAGGTTCGAGATATCAAACGTGAATTTTGGGAAGTGAAGATAGATGAAGTAAATTGGTAGAAGACCTGGGAATGCCAAGGAATTCTCGAATTGCGATCTTGCCATGTTGTTCGGGGTTATTCTAGGTTGGATGGTCATTGTATTGCGATTAGAGAATTAACTTGTTTTTGGTTCCATTGTGTGCAGGGAAATTGGAGGTATTGTTTAAACAAAGCATATATTCAGAACTAGGAGTACCATACATTGAATGATAAGGACCAAGCGGATGGAGAAACAAAAAACAATGTTGACTTCACATATCAGGGCCGTTGTCGAGGAAATCCTCGTGTGTTCGCGAAATGAAGCGGGACCATCGGGGTCCTAGACCGGAAGGATTCGAAGGTTGTACTAGCTTTAATGAGAAAGTATTTAAGATAGATACAAAGAGATCGAGAGACAGAGATTCCAATTATGAGACAGATTGAGAGAGAGAGAGATTGAGATAGAGATTGAACCCTTGACTTCAATTTTTAGAGACAAGGTACATCACCAATAAGATAACTAGATTTTATTATTGTTTCCTTGATTTAGTACAGAATTTCCTTGATTAATTTATTGATCCCCTTTCTTTTTCCTCCACTCTTTTATAGATACCCCCATGCATATGATGCATGTGAGGCTGCAAGACATGCATACAATGCATGTAATACATGAAATGCATGCAATGCATGTTTGCCATTCAGCGTTCATGCATTACATGTGATGCATGATAACCACCATGTCAACTCTCATGTATGAGAATTTACATATGAAAAAGTATAATGATGAAAATACAACTTTTTAAGAAATGACTTGGCTTCACACAATTTTGCTCTTGTATAGTCGACCGTGTCATCGGTCCTAGCATTACCTTTGTGCATGTAGATACTTCTCTAGTCAATATCAACCCATTGGTATCACACATTGCATCTACTTGCAAAATCAGATCATCTGTGTAACATGCTTGATCTACTTGCGTGACCAGATCACTTGTGTTAGTTGCTACATCAACATTCAAGATGGGGCCCTTTAAACACGCAGCAACATCAACACTTTCCACACTGCCATCAGCCTTAGGAGCAATAGATTCAAACCCTTTAGACTCTGCAACATCAAAAAACACCAACATATTCACACTCACAAAGTAGCTAATAGTCTCACAAAACAAAATAATGAACATGAAATATTCTACAACAAAATAATAATATTATCTTAATATCCATAATAGAGTTCCATTACATAATGTGGATCAATCAACAACCAATTTGAGGTGTTACTTGTCCAATAGACCATAGGCCATCTTCATAATTTTCTAGGAAAATCACTAATAGTCATATCCCATTAATCAATAATTGGTATTAATTAGCTCCAATTCAAGAGCCCCTTGATTGAGTAACTACTCTTGTTCCCGATCATGACCCCTTATTCAGCCTTTTTCTAGCCGGTTAACCATTTAGCCTTGCTTCTTTCACCCATTGCGCAAGTGTGTCCTCCTCCGACAACCTTTCCATCGCCTCAGCGGCGGCTTGCACGTCAGCCGCGTCTTGCGATAGCTTTTCAAGTACAGTGGGATTTGGTGGGACATTATCAGCAGTTGGGCTCGATGGGGTTGAATCAAGGTTTTGGGATTCAAAGAAATGTTGCATCAAGTGTTCAAAAACATTATTGTTATGAACCTCATATTTACATGTTGTTTCCAATATTTCATGGCTTTTCACAACATTGCCTAATTCAATAAAATCTTCCAAAAGAATAGGGTGGAGCTAATCTGAAGCAAATGTGATAGCAAGACTCTTACTTCATCCACGTTCCTAGTTATCTCCTCATCGGTTGCGGCGTCATCGGCACTGGACTACATCTTAGCTAATTAGTTGCTAGACTATAGGTTAGCAGTACCTATTAACTACATCTTACCTAATTAGTTATTCTTCTTAACTGTGGCAATAGCTAATTAGCTACCATTTTTTATACTGCTTAACTAATTAGCTACACTATAGCTAATTAGCTGCTACACCATAGATTTAGAGTAGTTAATTATCTACATCTTGACTAATTAGCTAATACCTAGGTTGTAGCTAATTAGCTACCACTTTTGATACTGCTTAGCTGCTACACCATAGATTTGCAGTAGCTAATTAGCTACATCTTGGCTAATTAGCTAATACCTAGGTTGTAGCTAATTAGCTACTACACCACTGAACCATAACAACTAAATAGCTACCACACTTTATACGGCTTAGTTAATTAGCTAAGATGTAACTAATTAGCTACTACACTATAAAGACAAGCAACAATTTTACCTGTCAGTTTTCTCCACTTATCTAGGAGAGTTGTATTGCAATCCCCCAAATAGACTATAGCAATGCGATAGGCATATTGAAAACAAACAATATGGTATGTGTGCTGGCATGGTCGTAGGTGTACCAATAGAGTAGCAGTTTTGTCCTCTACACCTAAACCGCAAGCGATGCAACGTGCTTGAATAGTCAATATATCGTTGCCTGGTTCTCCGTTGTTTGGTCCAAATCTTGTTTGCTCTTTAACATCCCCTCCACAAAATGTAGTTGCTTCTTAAGGCAGCTAATTACTTGTTCTTGATGGGAGTATTATTCCTAGAACATAGTTGAGAAATTACCGATTTATCATTCCTTAATGAGGAAGATAGAACAACAAGAAACAAGAATCATTAACTTACTTGGAGGTTCTCCAAATTATAATCAGCGACAGTATTTACACCTAGAAGGTCCAGGTTCATTGAAAGAACTTGGATCTCTGTCTGTAGTTGTATTTTCCATTGGGGATCCAGTGGCCCCTCAATTTTGAGGTCATGTTGAGCAACCTGTTCCAGATAATGCCTCACTAAACACATTTTCATGTACATGTTATTTATAACATGTTACATACTAGCAAAACAATAGCTACCTGAATCTTATTTCTGATTGTTGTCACTATCAAAGTGACTTTGCTCTCCATTACAACAGCCAATGTTGCTTTCTCTAAGTTAGTATTTGATGCCTCCAATGTCTCACAGGCTTCATGGACATTTTTCAACATATAGCTAATCAATGTCTCACCTATATCATCGACATTGGCTTTCATTGTGTTTCGGTGTGGTGTATACTTGCGGGTTTGTTGGGAGTCAGTAGTTGCATCATCAACTGACATGCTCCAGAATCTTGCCATTTTTTGTTGCAAGCTCCCCATCTTCCGGCATCATTCTACCAATGCCTCACCATAAATAGCCCAAGCTACCCTGTACATTTCAGGGTTCGTTGCTTCATTCAATGTTTTGCAATACTCATATGCAAAAGTTCTCGCGAATGCAACAAACAACTCGTTGTTGAACGGGATCTCTTGATGTACTTTCTGGTGAGCCTCATGCAATCGTCATACAGCTCTGGTCATACATGCTTGAGCTTCACCTTGCCTTTCAGTCTGGGCACTTTATAGACTAACAACCAGTCTACATCACTAATCAATTTATCTGTTAGAACAGCAGGGTCAACACCCTCTAGCGACATACCATATATGTTGTTAAAGTCCTCTTTTGTCTCGCAAAACTTTGCAAAGTTCAGCACTCTAGGATATGGAGGAACGAGCCACCTGAAATAAAAAATCAATACATGTTACCTCTCCTCTACTAGGACATGTGTATTTAGAACCATAATTGGTGGGGAAGAATCAAAAATAAAAAATTAGCCACATTCACCCAAATCCAAAATCAAGTTTGGAGGAAGTTTGCAGACACACAACCATTGAAATCAGAAATGTGAATTGGTGCAAAATTTCAACACTAAATCTGAAATTTTCAACAGTAATCAGAAATCAACCGCTTCAAAAATTAGAAACCCTATTTAGAAACCTTAATCAAAAACCCTACTAAAAAATCAACTGCTTAAGGAAATCAGAAACACTAATCAGAAATCCTAATAAAAAACCCTAATAAGAAATCAAGCGCTTAAGGAAATAAAAAACCCTAATCTGAAATATGTATGAAATCAACCCTAATCAAAAAATTTGTCAATCAGAAACACACTGGTTGCTACACCCAGATCTTTGAGACATCCTTGTTTGGGACTCCAACGACTTTGTCATAATCGTTTTTTATAAAAGATGAACATGCAAAAAAGTTACAGTTATCAGAAAGGAAAAAAAAAAGATTTTTTAATGTGTAACTAACTGATACATACCTGGACGAGGATCGAATTTGTCTTGTAGCTCAGAAGGTGCAATGTCAATATTAGAGTTTTTGTGTTGCTGCGGGAGTTTCGTCTACGTTCATGCTCAGATTACTCCATCTATTTGGATTTTGAACTCAAACTCCGGATTAACAGGAATTTGGTGACATTCAAGTCAAGTTTAGATGAGGGCATTGTTCCCCAAGTTCCACTACGTTAGTCGAGTATTCTCATAAATAAAAAGACATGTATTTAACTAATAAAGCATAAAATTTCGTTACTAAATGATCCTTATGATTTGCCCATAAAAAACTAGCTAAACAAATAGCTAAATAGCTATGGCCATTTTACCAACTAATTAGCTATCATAGTGTTTCCACTCGCATGCTTTTACACCGCCCCCCCCCCCCCCTCTCTCTCTCTTTGTTCTACACTATAGAAACTCTATTCATTTAGTTCTCTCTCATATCTTTCTATGTTTGCCCTAAGTGTATTTATCCTTATACACAATTAACAATTGGCAACGGTTCGGTTTGAACCGAACCGAACCGCAAAAACTGCAATTTAACAGCTTAACGGTTTCAACGGTTCGGTTCAGGTTCAGGTTTAAAAAAATGGTTTGGTTTCAATAGTCAAAAACCACGGTTTTAACGGTTTAACGGTTTAAATTTTTAAATTTTTTAATTTTTTTTTTAAAATTCTAAAAAAATTTTAAATTTGTTTTGAAACAATCTTTTCCTTTTTACACCTTATTCTCACATTTTAGGAACATCTTAAAAATTCTAAAAAATGAAATATTATAAATTTTAAAATATTATAAATTTGACCTATGTTGAAAACCAAAACCGAACCACGAAACCACGGTTTTTATGGTTTAATGGTTTAACGGTTTCACGGTTTGGTTCAGGTTTCAAAAAAATTAAACAGTTCAGTTTGGACCCTCTCAAACAGAACCGAACCGTTGCCGATTGTTATACACAATATGGGCTATTTACAAATCTAGCCTCTACTACTATCATTCCTATTATTGTACTAATAACAGTTAATCAACCGACTAGTTGACTAGTCAATTCAACTAGTCGGCTCACATGTCGACTGTCTAATCGGCCCGACTAATCGGCCTTATCTTCGCCCATTTGGTCGGCCCGGCTAATCGGTCGTGTCTTCTACTTGGATCACTTGTACTGTCAACTCTCCAAGCTAACTCTCCATGTCAACTCTCCTTGTCTTCGACTATCGGTTCTCGGCCTGACCAGTCGGCTACCCCCATAAGAGGGACATTTTCCTAACACGATCTTCATATCTTGTTTATCGTTGTTCTTACACTATCTGTATTACCAAAGCTAGTTTGGAATTCATTGATAAAGGTATCAAAGTTATCTAGTATCGAGGACTTCTTCTCTAGCAATGGTGCAAACCATGCTAGTGCGGTTCATGTCGATAATGTTCCAACTAACCCAACTCAAGTTGGTCATTCAGATATCAGTTGAGATGCATATGAATTACAAGGCACATCTGTCTTAAGAATCCTCAAAATTGAGACCTTGTACCATCGCTAGAAAACTAAATTTAGGTTCCTTCAACAAGCTTTGAGAGGTTGAGGTTTAAGTGTGTTCTGGTCCAAACTATCATGAACAAAGCTTTGAAGAAGATGTCGATTTCGATAAAAAGAAGATAATAATAAAACAAGAATACAAGAATTTGTATTACCGGAGACCAAGATGACAAAAGTGTTGAAGATTAGTGTTGAACCATTCTAGTTCAACGCTAAGCAAATCTTCCACTTATATTGCATACCTAGCTAGGATCATGCATGATCACCACATGACATACATGTTGTGGGCCACTTGGCATACATGCATGCATGCCATTTGGCAATCATCCATTGTGTCCAGTGCCCTATAACTCTAAATAATAACAATATGAAAACATATTTGTCAATTGAAATAAGTGGGTGCGATAGTTAGAGTGTAAGACCCTTGTTTAAAGCTTACAAGTTCAAATCTTAATATTCACATTTTCTGACATAGGCCATGAATGTGGGTTGCACCTCTCTATGTAAAACATGCCATTTGTAAACCTTGTATATGCATACAAATCACCTTGTAACCACTCTTATAACATTGGTCTAACCATAGGGCATGCTAAAGAATATAAACAAATACATCAACTGATATAAACTATTACATTTTAATCTCCAACATTGAGTTGGTCGTGACACAAAAAACCCAAATCCTACAAAATTGAACTTTGCAAGGAACTCTATATCCACCGACATATCATACTTCACACCCTATTATATATTCAAGTGTATCAAGATTAGTTTGCATAGAGAAACTCACAAGTATCTACAATGGTAAGTAGGAATGCGAATATAATTTTATTGTCTTCAGCTAAGGGACATAACATTATTTAATTGATCATGAGAGTGGCAAGATCGGGAGGCAAAGAGTGAGATAATCATGAATTTATAACTACTGTTAGAGCTTCAACCACATGAGACATTCTTGTTCTCATCAACAAAATACATCAAGATCAAACTAATAAAAACTATACACACAAGACCCTCAACACAAATCACACCAGATGGCTATGGCAACCCGAATCAATAAACCTCATCATTATAACAGATACAAACCTAACAAACATCAAAGCAACAATCAATCATACCCACAATAAGACATCCCATGAGCATACCCATAGCAAATTCCAACAAAGAAGGAACCCTTGTAACTTTTGCAAAAGACAAGAACTCTAGGAATCCAAATGCAAAATAAAAGCAGAATAACAAAACCACGGGTGGTCTCAAGCTTGAATCACTAATTTGCAAAGAAACACAAGTGGTAAAAGATAAAATGTATATATTCGATACAATGATAACTAACCATTCTGAAAGTTCAAAATGATATTTGACAAGTGCCTTCTTTCATGATCTAGAAAATGATCAACACCTCTAGATGTTCACCTTGGTGATAAAACAAGCAATTGGAGATGGAGCAATTGACTCCCAAGTTTGTAGAGATGAAAAGAAAATGGCGAAGTTCCAATCCCCGAAGCCATATCTAATGAACAGGAAGGGCAGGCAAGGCATCTCAATACACATGTGTATACTGTGGTACATACATATCACGTTCCAAAGGATCCATCCATCCATCCAATGTCCATCCCTCCCTCCAACTCCTCCGGACTCTCTCTAACACGGCTGCTCGATAAACAACGTCTTCTTCTTCTTCTTCTTCTTCTTCTTCTTCTTCAAATCCCCCGTTCGTCCGTCCCCTTCATTTGTTTGTTTTTTCGGCGAGATGCTGCTAACTCACAGAGTGCTTTCGTTACCGGCGGTGGAAACGAAGACACAACAGGCTCCTCCTCCTGCCTCTATTTCTTTGACGTCCCGCGGACCTTATAGTTGGAGGTTAGCATTGCCAGTACCAGTAGGTTGGGGAATGAGCAGAATTCGACGGGGTGTTGGAAGCAGCACACACGTGTCATCCAGCCATGTACTTGCTGATGCCAATGCTAGCAGTGATAGACCTCCAGCAGGATCATATGATAAGTTTCTGGCGCTGGCTCATGAGCTGGCCGATGCATCTGGAGAGATTTTGCTGAAATATTTCAGGAAGCCGGTCGAAATCATAGAGAAGCATGATTTGAGTGAGTTTTGAAGATATGGATATAGATATAGTGAATGTATATATATCTGTATATAAATATCTATCTACCTACGTATGTGTATTCATAGATTCTGAGCTGGACCGCTAAGGAATTGAAATATAGGCTGTATGCATTTTGGATGAATCCTATGATAAGTCAAGCCAGCTTTAACATTTGTCTGTCAAGAAAACAGTTGGCCAAGTTGTTGTCAAGATTATGCTATATCCATATTGAAATAGAGCATGGTGAAGCTCTAGCGATCTAAGGAGCAAAAATAGCCCTCATTTTCAATGCTAATTGACTAGGGCATCCATTTTTTTTACCTTTTCTGTACAAGCTTGAAAGTATTTATTTTTTGCTATAAAATTTGGACAACTTTTTGTTACGCATGATTAGTTTGTTATTTATTTAGATTCCTAATCATTAGCTGTCTTACATGTAGCTTTTTCTCCATTGTGCTGGTTTCATCCGACATTTTTTTGTTTCCCAACAAACAATGTTTGTATAAATCGAATTCCTTTCAATAAATTCCAAATTAAAACTATTTCATATTAAAAAATGAGGTAATTTCTATGCACATTGCAAATATATAGATATATGTGTATGTGTGTGCATGCTCATTAAATTTGATGATATGAATTTACCTTGTCTAGAGTGTCACAGTTATCCTACTTTACTAATTCTTTGAATTGTATTATATGTAGGTCCTGTGACGATAGCTGATCAAGTTGCTGAAGCCACTATGCGCAATCTCATCTCCAAAAGATTTCCATCTCATGCAATGTACAAATTAAGCTTCTGCTTCTATTAATGCATCTTCTATGAAAAAGTTTTGCAGTAGATTTTAATAATCACATTGGTTTGTTATTTTCATGGCTTCTATTGACAATAGGTATAATATGGAAATAAACAATAGCGTTCAGTATAAAGTGGACAAGAGACCCTTGTTAAGCTTTCTTTGTTTGCATGATCTTGCACAACATGATATCCCTTATGAATGCACATGTCCCATTGGATCTAGTGTATCCCCTTCCAATTCATTTATAATGAAGAGAATAGCATAGGGGATAGTATGACTTAGATCTTAACATTGATATAACCAAAGTACTGGGTGCATTAACTGTTGTAATTCTGAATATTGCCATCAACTAAAGTCCCTTAGGCAGTTCCTACAGAGGCTGAATTCTCTTTTTTCCACCTCTATAGTCTTCAGGGGTTTGACATGCTCACACTCTGTCTTCTGCCTACACTAGTATATTGTCAAACCAGGTTTCATATGCCAACTCCATATGAGCTACATCCAATTCCCGACTCATCTGCAGCCATCTCTCATGCTTTGGCTTTCTTAGAAACAGCTTAGTAAGATATATTGTGATCTTCTTGAATCTTCAGAAGAACATTGAATTATATTGCTTGTTTGCAAATTTATATCGTTATTTTGTTAGTTATGATGTAATGGAATTCTTTGTAAACTTTACAAGGTAGAAAGAAAGATATTAATGTCTTTTAAGAGGCCAAAATGGCCTATAAGTCCAAACAAGAGATTACATCTTAAGTGTTGTCTCATCTTTGAGAAAAACAAATCAAAATAAAATAAATATTACTCGGTAAATATGCAAATAAATAAGATAAAAAAGAGACAAAAAGATATGGTTTTCGGCACATGTGAGGTCGTCAAGTTAGATATATTATAACATTTGTCTTTGGAATATCTCTAGCATAGGTCGATCCAAAATGGAGAGGTCTCTGAAGCGACGGAAGCACTTGTGATGGCGGGAGATAATGGCCTTTATTTGTCGATGACAAGGGTGCTGAGGTTGTGGTTCATGGGGCTGGAGCCTACGTGCATGAAAAATTGCTATTGCCCGATCTATTCTAACCCCTTTGTTATGTCCAAATTGGGAGCCCATTTGTGTATCCCTTGATTGACTTGTTGTGTTGGTAAGAGTGATGGGGCTAAAGAAAGTTGTGATTATTCTTTGTGGATGTACTATCGTCCTTCAACAACTTTTCTCTATGTCTCGAGTCTAGCAAGAAAAGTCCTAGGCATTGTTGGTCCTCATATTCCATTACCTTGCATAGTGGGCCAAACCTTTGTTTAAAGAGGCAATGATATCTCCCTCTGATTTCATAAAATACACTACAGTGACAAACAAAGTTTTCTTGGATTCCACTCCTTGATGACACAATTGGCAAATTCTTTCTTCTAGATGTATTCGTGTATATTGGCCTACCTCAATATCAAACTAATGTGATGAAGTTCGCAGCTGACGTATCACACTACATAGCGCATAGGATAGATGTATGTCCATATAAGGTGGCCTGATGATGAATCCACCCTCCGATGTGTAAAAGTGTGCCTTGTAGTGGGCCATCTTCGTACCAAGTGATATGTTGGGGCCGATCCATGTTATCCTGTTTTCCAAGTTAATATTATCAGTTCGGATCACCCTATTCTTTTCCACGTTGATCATATTTAGATGGGGAGAGTCCAAGCTATATTGGAATGGGGGTAGTGCATTTATACTTATGCCATGTGACTGGAGTCATTGCTGCATTTCAGCATACCAACAATGAATGCCTCCATTTTCAGTCAGTTGTCTTGATGACATAAGTGTCAACCTTGGGTACTTTCATTTAGGGAGCTCCCAAAGACGTTGGATACAGGTCATTGATCAAAACAATGCCTCGATGATTATAGGGGCTGCTCTCATCTCTGCCTGGATTATATTATGGGGAAACGATGCTTTGCTCCTTATCATGCAGGCAATCATTGACACTAAAGCTTTCTCTAAATCTTTCCAATGATTTGCCGTGTTAAGACTCGGTCCCCATGTTTCTACTCCATAGACAAGAGTTGGTGTGACAAGTGCATCAAATAACCACAACTTAGTTCTTGGCTCTTGGAATTGCAAATGTGCACATTGTCTCTCGCGAGCATCAAGGTTGCATATCCATGAGAAAGTCGGGCACAAGCAGTCTCTCATAAGGAGAACCTAGGCCCTGTAAATGTTACTCCTAGGTATGTGTAGGAACGTGTATATTCCACCTTTTCCTCTACCAAGAAGAATTCTGGTTTTGATCGTGTTACCCATGCTTGAGTGGTGTGAAACACCGTCGCTTTAGTTTTATCCATGTTTATTGACAAACCTTTGTCCGTACAAAATAGTTTCAAGGCATTGAGATGTCTTTGTAGTCCCTCTGGAGAGTTAGAAATCAGCTCAATATCAACAACATATAGTAATATTTGTATAGCTATACTTGCTAGGCATGCTCCTGAACCCCCAAATTGCTAGGGCTTGGAGGGTCAATATGTGATCCAAAGTTGTGAACCCCTTCCGAAAGCCTGCCTGTCCAGCTGAACGACAGCCATTCTGCTATGCCCATATACTCAATTCTGATTCTAGAATCAAGCCATATAGTTTAGCCAAGTAATGGCCAATCATAATTGTGCTATAGTTGCTTGGCATCAATTGGTCTCCACTCTTGAGGATTGGCACAATGGTGTGCTGAGTCCATCCAGTAGGGAAACCTTCACACATGGCTCTATTAAAGATGTGTGCTAGCAATGGGAGCAAGGTGTCACGGGCATAGATAAAGTGGTCACCAACCAATCCATCGTGATCCTGGGCCTTTCCAAATTGTAACCGATCAATGACATTTCTTACATTTTGTGGAGTAAAAAAGGTGGATTCATGTAGGCGTGAGCCATGTGGGTGGGGAAGAGGAGGTTGCCCCCGGATATCATATTAGGACCTTTGCATATTCATGCCACACCTAGGTGAGGTCACTTGTGTGGTAGGTTGCCTCTCATTAAACATTTTCCATGCCCTTTTACTTTCTTGTCCTAGAAACAAGCGATGCAACTAAATGCAATCTCTTCTTCTTCCTTGTGAGGTGTTGGAAGATAGGTCTTGCTTGTTTGTGTGTATAAATGCCCTAAGTTACTTCACGTTGCAAGCATCTCCTTGTATCACGACATTCCTCATCATACCAACTATTTTTTATTACTGTACCAAGTTTGGGGGTTGGCCGTTGTGTGAGGAAAGGCATTTGTTGTTACACTTAATGTGTATCCTATGAAAGCTTTGGTGTGAACATTGTTATAATAGTGTGAACCTAGTAAGTAATTGTTGGGTTTGAACATACTTAGAATAGTATGAACCTAGTTAAGTAGTTGTTAGGTGTGAATATAGTTATACTAGTGTCAACCCAATAAAGTGACAATTGGGTTTCTACCTACTTGTAGAAACTGGTTATATAAACCATTCTACATCTTTGTAATCAGTGCTCGTTTTTCCCTAATCTACTGATATTTCCTTAAGTCTTCTAAGTGATCTTGTTGTGTGAGAGTTAGTCTAAATACCTGCATTTTCTACATATGGTATCAGAGCAGGTTTAGGTTACTTTCTCTATCCTATCCTTCCAAATAGGCATACACAGATCTTTCTGTTTATCTCTTCCCACCTAAGAAGACATCAAACCTTTGCATCTACAGCAACGAAAGTTCGAACAACAGAAAGTTGCAACAAAGGCGATCTTTCCCTATTTTCACATTTTCAAAAAGTAGATTACGAGCTGATTCTTCTGACTACTTGCACGCCCAAATCAGATTTTTGGTTTTGGAGGTACAGTCAAAACAAATTTTGTAGCAGTCTCAAATCCTAACTGCACAGCAATTGCAACAACCAGTTTTTACCACAACAAATTAAGTTTTCAGCACATCAGAGTAACTTTTATCTCTCATTTATTTCTTCAATATACTATTGCTTTAGTACATTTTAGTGAATATAACCACCAAGTACTGCAATATCTCATCCATATTTCTTGCTTCTGCAATGGCTGAGCAAACTAATATTTTTGGTATGCTTAATGCTGAAGACAAGTTGGATTGTACTAACTATCCTATGTGGGTGTACATGATGAGACATGTACTAGTAGCAAAGCAGCTATGGGACATTGTCATTGGATCTGATGAATGTCCAGCTTCAAGTTCTTCTCCAAACTCTCCCTCCCCTTCAGGAACAACTGGCGCAAACAATGCTTCAAGCTCCACTCAACAATCCACTTCTTCACAACTTAATTGGGATGGTAAGGACGCTCAAGCCCATGCTCTCATCGCATTATCAGTCAAATGTCACATTGTTCCACATATCCGATCTTGCACGACCTCAAAAAGTGTATGGGATGTGTTAAAGAACCTGTATGCTCAAAGGAATGAAGCAAGAGTTGCTCTGCTTAAGCGTAGCAAGGGGCGCAGTTCGGTTCGGTTTCTTGGCCTTGAAACCAAACCAAACCAAACCACTTATTTATATTAAAAACCAAACCGAACTATTTAAATTTTATGAAGCCATTTAAACTGAACCGTTTATGAAAAATTTAGAACCAAACCAAATCGGTTTATCATAATCAAAACCAAACCAAACCTATAAACCTTTAAACCTTCAAAACTTTTAAACCTTAAAACCTTAAAACCTTAAAACCAAACCACATAAGCGGAAAGTTTGAAAGATCAGGTCGGACAATGGTGGAGAGTTTATCTCCCAAGCTTTCCACCATTTTTGCTCTCAACGAGGCATTGCTCGCCAATTTTCTACACGTTGTGGCATGCTAGGTTCGGTCACCTCAACTACGATTCTCTACAAAAGCTCTCCTCTTCACAGCTAGTTGAGGGTCTTCCTATTTTAAAATTTCCCAATACCCCATGTGTTGCTTGTCTTCATGGCAAGCAACATCGAGAGTCTTTCCCTCATGAAACCACTCACCGTGCAACATCTATCTTTGAGTTAGTGCACATGGATCGTTGTGGCTCCATGAAAATCACTACTCTTGGTGGTGCACACTACTTCATGTTCATCATCGATGATTTCTCCCGCAAGGTTTGCGTTTATTTTCTTGTAGAAAAATCTCAAGCTTTCACAAAATTTTAAGAATGGGAGGATCAGATATTGCAAGAAACGCAGAGAGACATGGCCATTATTCAACGCGGAGGATCAGATATTGTATAGAGAAGAAACAATCATATAAAAAAAAAGAAACAAGAATATGGCTGTTTTTTTCCGGCTCATTTTCCTTATATCCTATTACTCATAGTCTTTCTTGTCATCAACATTCCTCTGCTTGCTCCATGATGACTCAACAACATTTTGTTAGTGGAGGTAAGGCGCTATGGAAGAAAGCAATGATGTGCAAATTATTATTACATCTCCCATGCTAATATGTGATTCCCTATGCTTTTGAAGCCTGAGCAAGATTTTGCCAAAATGTCATTGGCTATCCTTCTCCATCATTTGTTGAATGGTGATGGAGCCTGCATAGAGGCTAGCATACTTCTCTTTAATATGGTTGAAAGGTTGCCATAAATACCTATTTAATGGTGAGTGGGAATCTTATCTAAGGATCCCATTCAATCTACAAAATATTCTTTTAGCAATTGTAGTACAGTTCTGAAAACAAGATTGTACAACTCTAATAAAATTTTGAAAATAGTAAACAATATAAAAACGTTTTCCTAGTTTAGTTAGAGAAACCTAAAGGGCCTTTAATCCCAACAACCTCCCACTTAAAGGAGCTAGGTTACTCTACTAGATAACTCCCACTTGATCAAGACAGTGTTGGTGAAGTGTCTTTGATAAACACTTTGTTAAACAATCTCCCGGATTTTCGGTGATATCAATCTTTACCAATTAGATTTGACCATCCTCTTTCACTTCTCTAATGAAGTGATAGTGAATATCAATATGCTTAGTCCTTGCGTGGTAAACAGGGTTCTTTGTAAAATGTACTTTGGTTATCACAATGTAGCACTGCCAAAGAAGCCATTTGGTTAGCTTGCTTGTGAAGTGAGTTTCGGATTCCTGAAAAGGCACCTACTCTTGAATGTGATGGACAGAGTGCCATATATTTGGCAAAGAATGCAATTTTTCATGCTTGCACAAAGCATATTGATGCGAAACACCACTTCATGAGAGAGGTGCTAGAGGATGGCCTAATCACTTTGAACCAGGTCAATACTTCATAGTCCTATAGATGCTCTCACAAAGTGTCTACCCGAGGCATAACATCAACTATGTACACAGATGGTGCGAGTTACTTGGTTGAAAGGGGCCTCTTGGTCCTTTAAGTGGGAGGTTGTAGGGGATAAAGGACCCAAGGACTTTCCTTCTGTATATTTTGACCCTTCCATGTAAGCTCCCTTCAAGAGCTTTCTAGACATATCTTTACTATATTTTTGGCCCCAATCTGGGGTGTTATTGGCATTTACATTATCTTTATAACTTTTGGTCATTGATTGTATGTAAACGTGCCTAAATGACCTAAAAGTTACTTATCAAAAATGTTAAATCAAATGAAAAAAAAGAAAAACTACCCTTATCATTGCCCCCCTTTTATACAAGTGGTGATTGTTTATTTCTAGAAATTGTTACACCAAAGATTGTTACAACATTTAATATTTAAATACTTAAATATTAAATGGTTTAATATTTAACCATTTTAGTTAAAAAGGTACTCTATAACACTCCCTCTCAAGTTGGTGAGTAGGTATTTTCCAATCCTAGCTTGGATAGAATTGTTTGAAATGTTGGATTTCTCAATCCTTTTGTGAGTATGTTTGCCAACTGTTGTTGTGAGGGAATGTAAGGGGTACAAATCAGCCCGCCATCTATCTTTTCTTTAATGAAATATCTATCTACTTCTATATGCCTTGTCCTGTCATTTTGTATTGCATTATTTGCAATGTTAATGGCGCCTTTGTTGTCGTAATACAACTGCATGGTTCCTTGCCATTTGATCTTCAAGTCATCCATTAGAATTTTTAGCCATAGTAGTTCACAAATGCCAAGTGCCATTGCCCAATACTCAACTTCAGCGCTTGACCTTGCTACTACATTTTGTTTTTTGCTTCTCCATGTTGTTAGGTTTCTGCCAATAAGAACACAATACCCGGAAGTTGATCTTCTGTCTGTAACTGATCCAACATAATCTACATCTGTGTATGCTTCTATGTGCAGCCCTCTATCTCTTTTGAAAAGAATTCCTTTCCCAAGACTACACTTGAGGTATTGTAAGATCCGATGTATAGCTTGTAAATGGGCTTTCCTTGGACTATGCAAAAATTGGCTCACTATGCTAAGGGCATAAGCAATGTCAAGCTGTGTATGAGATAAATAAATCTGTTTCCCTACCAGCCTTTGGTACATGTCTTTATCAACCATTTCATCTTCTTTTGATTCTCCCAATCTTTGATTTGGATCATTGGTGTAATAGTTGGTTTGCAGGCTCACTTCCCTGTATCATTTAATAAGTCTATAGGGAAATAAAAATACCATGCTTGGAGTGGGCAACTTCAATGCTGAGGAAGTATTTTAACCTTACTAATCTTTTATCTCAAATTCATTGTCAAGGTGTCTTCCTAGAGATTGCTTTCCTTCTTCGTCATCTCCCGTGATTAAGATATCATCAACATAGATCAGCAATATCGATATTTTCCGTGTTGTTGAATGTTTCATAAAAAGAGTTGGATCAGCTTGACTTTGTTGGTACTCTTTTGATGTCATAGCCTTTGTAACTTCCCAAACCATGCCCTTGGGAATTGCTTGAGACCATACAGTGCTTTCTTAAGTTTACAAACTGTATTTTCAGGGACTTTCCCTTCGAACCCGAGGGGAACTTCCATGTATATTTCCTCTTCAAGATCCCCATGGAGGAATGCATTTTTCACATCATATTGTTGTATGTCCCAACCGAAATGTGCAGCTAAGGCCAAAATTGTTCTTGCTGTACCCATCTTTGCAACTGGAGAAAATGTCTCTGAATAATCTACACCATATGTTTGACTGTAGCCTTTTGCCACTAATTAACAATCGGCAATGGTTCGGTTCGAGAGGGTCCAAACCGAACTGTTAAATTTGTTTGGAACTGTTAAATTTGTTTGAAACCTGAATCAAAACGAACCGAACCACGAAACCGTTAAACTGAACCGTTAAACATTTTTCAAACCGTTAAACCATTAAACCGTAAAAACTGCGGTTTCGTGGTTCGGTTTCGGTTTTCAACATAGATCAAATTTTTAATTTTTTAAAATTTATAATATTTCATTTTTAAAAATTTTAAAAATTTTTAAGATGTTTCTAAAATGTGAGAATAAGGTCTAAAAATGAAAAGATTGTGTAAAACCAATTTTTTTAATTTGTTTGACTTTTTTTAAAAATTTTAAAAAATTTTAAAAATAAAAATAAAAAATAAAAAATAAAAAATAAAGAACCGTTAAACCGTTTAAACCGAGGGTTTTGACTGTTGAAACCGAACCGAACCGTTAATAAAAACCTAAACTTGAACCGAACCGAACTGTTGAAACCGTTAAGCCGTTAAACCGCGGTTTCACGGTTCGGTTCGGTTCCATATTCTATATTTGTTGGTTCGCCATGTAGTTTCCAACATTTTTCCCTTGTATGGGGTGGCTTCTTACAATATCTACACACCAGATCATCCTTGTTTTGACTGTTTCTCCCATTTCCATTCCTTAATATCATTGCTGATCCGTTGGATACTTGTGAGGTGATCATCACAGTCCGCCTGCTTTCTTCAGCAAGGACAATAGATATGACTGTGTCAAGGGCTGGGAGTGTTCCTTTACAAAGAATCTGCCCTTTGACTTGATCAAAGTCCTGATTGATTCTAGCGAGGAAATCATAGTTTCGATCACATTCAGTGATTTTCTTTAAGGTGGCAGCATGATCTGTACACTTGATCTCTATCTGCCTATAGTGGTGCAATTCCTGCCACAAACCTTTTAATTCATTTGCATACTCGGTAACAGTCCTGTTACCTTGTTTTACTGAAATAGCTCGCATTCTTATCTCATAGACTTGTGCTGCATCAAAAGCCTTTGAGTATGTTTGTTTAACTACCTACCACATCTTTTGTGTGGTGGACAAGGTTAAACAAGTATCACTTATCTCCGGTATCATTGAGTTCCACAGCCACGTCATAATAAGTGAGTCTTTTTCATCCCATGCAACAAATTTGGGATCACCCACTTTTGGTCCATTTCCAAGTATATGGCTTTGCTTCCCTCTTCCTTTTCGGAGTGTGTGGACTATTTGTGACCATTTGAAGTAGTTTTTTTCCATTGAGTCAATTTGCAGCTGGAATAGTTGGTAAGTCTCCTCCACCTAGTTGAAGCATAGTAGTTTCGATTGTATGTCCACCAGGTATGCTGCTCGCATTGGATGTCTCAGACATCTTGAGAGTTCAGCTATTGGAGGGGAATGCAAGAAAAAAAGCTCTCAGCTTGCATAGTAGTTGAAAAAAAAAAGTAGTAGTTTCGATTGTATGTCCACCAGGTATGCTGCTCGCATTGGATGTCTCAGACATCTTGAGAGTTCAGCTATTGGAGGGGAATGCTATGAAGGCTGATAACAAAGAGATTCTTGAAAAAAAAAGTTCTCAGCTATCAAGCCAAATCACAGGAGATTTTGGCATTGGATGTCTCAGACATCTTGAGAATTCAGCTATTGGAGGGGAAGGCAAGAAAAAAAAACTCAGCTATGAAGGCTGATAACAAAGAGATTCTTGAAAAAAGTCCAGCTCAAACCCTTGACTTCAATCTTGAGACACGAGAGACTTTCTGAATGAGCTAGCTTAGTGTCTCGATTACTAATGAATGTATTTTTCTTCTTGATTGAACGCTTGATTGATGGATTGATTGATTGCTACATGATTACCTTCCTTCTCCTTATATAGGTGTTTGAATGCATGTGAGAGTGCATGAAATGCATGCTATTTTACAAACTTAGGGAAAAGCTTATCCCAATGATTCATACTTGGTGCTTGATGTGCAAGTTTATAGGTTCGAGTCTTACAAATCTCACTTGATAGTAGTGAACCCACAATTCTGAGATAGGTTTGCCCAGTTTGCAAACATTCTTGCAAGTGCTCCAGCCTTTAGACATTAGCAAGTGAAAACTAATTTCATAGAATGCCTAGACAAAGTGGTGTTATGACTCATAAACACACAAGCTTTACTTCCAGTTGTAGGACATGCAAAAGAATCATGCGCAAATATTCCTTTGCAGGATAGGTGACATTGGATGAATTACCTTATAAACCATGAAGAAGCAAAAAGTGCACCTCACTGAAGACTATAAACTAGTTGTCCACAAAACTTAATCCCCCAAATACCAAATATAATTGGGCTATCAATGTAACCAACTACGCCACACACGTGTAAGATCACATGTCTCTTGGGGCTACAGTTGTGCACTAAATCAAATTCTTCCCTGTCAACCCCCACCTACTTGTGCACCTGTGCTCTTGCTGTATTTTGTACTCTCAATTCCTTCTAGTCTTGTCCAACGTGGGACAATCCTTTGGGATATGAAGTCCTATCTTCATCTGTTTTCCAGTGATGAAATAGTCCAGGATGTATTAACTTCTATCATGTGACATGACTTATGTCTTGTTTTCATCCAAGCTGGACACATTAACAAGCTCACCTTCCACATTGTTGATATGGCTGAATCAATTTTCAACTTCACAATTATTCCAGTTCCAAATATTAGACCTATCTATATGAGGCATACTGACAAACTGCAGACAGGAGAAAACTGAATAGGTCAGACAGCAGAACACATGCTCAATTGAACACACAGAATCCAAAGTCATAATCTATATCCAATGATGACATTTCACATTGAGTTACGCTTTGTACACAGGATGTATGAATAGAAAAATACACTACATTATTGTATAGCAATGGATCTCAGGGAAAAATAATGTTAATGTTGAAATAATTATAATCTGATAAAAGACGAGAAAATAGAATTCAAACGTTTCTTGATACCTGGAAATACCTGAGCTGCTATTAAATTAGGAAATCAGCTGTTTTTAGTTCTTGGTTTCTGTTATGATTGTGTATGTGTGGCTGATTGTATAGGGACAATGTTTGGGGCATTTGGAACATTATCAAAGCTTTCTGGGACCTCTAATTTATAAATATATTCAATTATCTTTATACAATCTTTCAAGTGAACATAAGGTTGACCGATTGTCCATCAAGAGACTAGCAGAATTATTGGTGAAGTTGCATTACCGAGACCTAAAATGTAGCTTAATTTCTACATTGATTTTTTTGACTTCTGTTTTGCCAGTTTTGGTGAAGAGTTGGGATTACAAGAACCAAGCGAATATGAATATACATGGGTCTTAGACCCTATTGATGGCACTAAGAGCTTTATTACAGGTTCTAATGGATTATTTTTTAGTATAATTCTAATGTGAATTTCTAATATTTAATCTTTTTTCAGATAATTCTTATCGACTTTTTCTGGAAGTTATAGTTTTGCTTTTGTCAAAATTTCTTTATGATTATTATCTAGTATGGAGTCGAAACTTAAATGATAAATCAAGGTCGATTTGGTAGCATCCTCGGAGAGCAATGGTCTATGGTGTGAGTGGTAGCTATGTTGGATTTCTACCAAGTTCTTATGGCTGACATTGGGATGCCCTCAAGAATGTACGGGGATTGTGTGGAGACACAATCCAATTTCCCTATAGGATTTTTGTACATATAATATTCGACATTGGTTTAAAATGTGGGGCTGGGAGGAACTATGAGGTGCCAGGAACTAGGTCACATGGAAACACTAAGAACTAGGTCACATGATAACACTAGGACGGGAGGGCTGGCAGGGACTATGAGGTGATTGTAGCAAACTAGGTACTTGGTAAAACCTTTGCTCTCAGTTGGCGAATAAATCAAAATCCACTGTCCAAACTAATTTGTAACTAGATAGATATGCATATACACATAAAATAGGATAGAATAGAATAGATATTTTATCGTCATAATAATGCCAAATTTGACCTATGGGACCAAGTCAACATCTCATCTTGTATGTGATACTTTCCTAAGAAGGGGAGTTATTATTCTATAGCAAAATCTCTTGATGTGAAAATAATGCACACACTTATTTGTTCACTCTTCTTGCTGGAAATTTGAATATGACACTAACATTATCATGTTCGTCTACCAAGTCATCATATTTCTCGCAAATTATCTTATATGCTGAGCATCCAATAACTAAGTGGTATTCATCCTCCGCTAGGTTATCATTGCATACGTTGCATACATTGCATATCTTCCTATTGGGTGATGATGCCATGATGCTACCTCAATGCCTAACTTGTGTGAGTGAATTCGAGGAAGTGTTAATACTCTCCAAGGGCCAAGGTTCATGGGGGTAGTGAGATGTCAATGGATACATTTTGGCATTTTTCCTTGTATTGGGGCCAATATCATTGGATGCAATATTTTTCCTTGTCACTGGATACACCATATTTGGGTGATGAGGCCATGATGTTACCTCAACGCCTAACTTGTGTGAACAGATTCGAAGAAATGTTCAGGCTCTCAGAGGGTCAAGGCTCATGGAGGTAGTGAGATGTCATTGGATATGTTTTGGCACTTTTCCTTGTATTGGGGCTAATTTTGGGGGTTTCTATTTGCAATGTACTTTTCCAATTTTGACATTTCAGCATCTTGCACTTGATCTTTAATGCCTCTAGTAATCTATCCTCAATGATGACATACTTCATAGCATCACCTCAGAGCTCCAATAGATCTTCTACTCCCCATCTCGTAAACCATCTCAAAATGTCGGGCACCCAACCGGATGAGAGGATTTTGCTTTTATTAGTTTTTTGTATCTTGCAATTTATGGTCCAAGCTTGTTTGGGCAATGTATGATTAGGCATATTCTAGATGTTTGTGATATACTTGTATACTCTTTGCATGGCTATGACCTCTATGGGCCAAGAACCTGTTTCTAATAGCATGATAGGATATGATGTTTAGGATTTTACCTCCAATTGTCTATGTAAGAACATTGTTTGGAGTTTCTCTCTGCGTTTTCTGCAATGTCTGTCCTCTGTGTTTTTTGCAATGTCTGTCCTCTGTGTTTTTTGCAATGTCTAATCCTCTGTGTTTTCTGCAATGTCAATGTCTGTCTGCGTTTTCTGCAATGTCTGTCCTTTGCGTTTTCTTCAATGCCCGATCCTCTGCGTTTTCTACCAAATCTGATTCCCTGAATTTTCTGCCAAATCTGTTCCTCTCTGTTTTCTGCTCAGTAGAAATTCCTGGAACCTATATTGTTCCCTCTGCCCTCAGCATCTCATACCCTGTACCTGCTGTCCTAAGACACCATGGAGTCTGAATGGACAGAAAATGAAAAGATGGATCTTAACACGCATGACGAGGGTTCAGATCCATGGAAGACCCCAAGAAGATACAATAGACGAAAAGGACGTGATGGAAGCACCCCGAATAGCGTTAGGAGGGTGCACAAGGCACCCAGAATGCAGGCCCCATTCGACATTCCATTTGATGTCGAAAATGGGAAATATGATCTATTACGCTATTTGATTGCGCAAGAGATCAATCTTATTAGAGAGGATATAGAAATAGCACTAAAAGAAGAAATGAAAAAGGAGATAGAAAGAAAAAAAGAAAGATATATTAACGTCTTTTAAGAGGCCAAGATGGCCTATAAGACCAAATAAGAGATTACATCTTGAGTGTTTTCTCGTCTTTGAGAACAAATCAAAATAAAATAAATATTACACTAAATATAAAAGTAAATAAGATGAAAAGAGAAGAAACGAGGGAATCTGGTTTTTGGCACATGTGAGATTCTCAAGTTAGGTATATTGTAGCTTTTGTCTTCGAAAGATCTCTAGCATAGGTCGATCCCGAATGGAAATGTCTCCGAAGCGAGGGAAGCACCTACGATGGCGGGAGATAATGGCTTGTCGATAACAAAGGTGTCGAGGTCGTGGTCCATGGGGCCCGGGCCTACGTGCATGGAAAATTGCTATTGCCCGATCAATTGTAACCCCTTTGTTATGTCTTGGTCTGGGGCCCATTTGTGTATCCTGTGATGGACTTGTAGCATTAGTAGGAATGATAAAGAAATAGAAAACAGAGTTTTATGCCTCTCTCAAGGCTGAGTTATTAGAAGAGATGTGGAAAGACATAATAAGCCATGTGAAGAAATCACACTTAGATCTCAAGGATGACATGACACAATACCTTAAGGATGAAATATCCTCAAGTAAGGTTGAGTTAGGAGCTATAAAAGTGGATTTTGAAAAAGGATAAGAAGCAGTGGAAAGATGCATGTCTACAGTGAGGACCAATGTCACTAAGGAAATGCAAACATGGATAGAAATGGCCAAAGATGCCAAAGCTCAAGCTGAGCACGCCCAAAATGAAATTAAAGCAAATGCTCCTTGGATAGAGGTAGTGAAAAAGCAAAAAGGAACATCCATGGATAGGATGGCAAAAATGAATGCTACATTAGAAGAAGAAGAAGAAGCCAAGAGGAAAGCTCGTGTGTTGCATGTACGAGTGGTTGGTTGGGCCAAAAAAGGAAGTCCACAAGAAGATGCCAAGAATCTCGGAACAAAGATTGGAGCATTAGATATTCCATTTGCATCGGCGTGGAGGGTGGGAAGAGATGAGTCTAGAACCAAAGCCCTTATCATCCGCTTCATGGATATTGACAAGAAAAAAGCTTTCATCTCTAAAAGAGAGGCACTCAAGGGTGAAAAATTATACGTAGATGACGATCTCACTCCAGCCCAAGTGGCACACCGCAAAGAAAACATGCCACGAGTGCTTGATGCAAGAAAGGAAGGAAAATGGGCTGTTTATAGAGATGGCAAGGTCATTATTACAGAGAAGAGGACTGCATGACGATATATGGCCTATGAGACCCTACACATGACCGTATGGAATTGCAACAACTCTCTACGGACAGATGTCGGATATTTTGAAGATACTTTGAACAACACAGATATTGCTATGTATACAGAGACTCACCAATGCATGGCTAGCAAACTCCCTGAGGTACAAGGATATAGCTGGGAGTCAATATGTCGCCCCCAACCTCGGACACGAGGAAGCACTAGAGGTCTGGGAGGAGTGGCTGTGCTATACAAAAAGGAGATCCATGATAGAGTGCATGTTGTCCATAAGGATGTAGATGCATGCTACATGTGGATACGAATAAAAAGAGGGGATCTTAGGGAGTTATATATTGCAATTTGCTACTTTCCACTTGCCTACTCAAGGTTTGCACCTCTAGGTGAATCACCATATCACCACTATGTGCTCGGCTTATGCAGCGGCTAGAAGCCCTTGGTGTTCCTACATATATATGCAATGGGGAATCTATGCACTCTATGAATCCGTGTCAGGAAAAGTCCGGTCTTCCAAGGGCTTGTCAGAGGCGGTGGCTAGCACAATTGGAGTGAAGCAAGGATGCCCACTGTCCCTCACTCTCTTCGGTCTCTATATAGATGAGGTATCACATTACATAGAGAGATTCGGGGGTTCCGGAGCACGCCTAGCAGGTATAGCTATACAAATATTACTATATGCTGATGACATTGTGCTGATTTCTGACTCTCCGGAGGGACTACAAAGACATCTAAATGCCTTAAAACTATTTTGTACGGACAAAGGTTTGTCAATCAACATGGACAAAACTAAAGTGATGCTGTTTAACACCACTCAAGCATGGGTAACAAGATCAAAACCAGAATTCTTCTTGGGAGAGGAAAAGGTGGAATACACACGCTCCTACACATACCTAGGAGTAACATTTACAGGACCTAGTTTCTCCTTACAGGAGGCTGCTTGTGCCTGACTTTCTCGTGGATATGCAGCCCTTGGTGCTCTCGATAGACAATGTGCACATTTGCAGTTCCAAGAGCCACGAACTAAGTTATGGTTATTTGATACACTTGTCACACCAACTCTTCTCTATGGAGTAGAAACATGGGGACTGAGTCTTAACAAGGCAAATCATTAGAAAGATTTAGAGAGACCTTTAGTGTCAATGATTGCTCGCATGATAAGGAGCAAAGCATCGGTGCCGCACGATATAATCCGGGCAGAGATGGTAGCAACACCTATAATAACCGAGGCATTGTTCCGATCAGTGACATTTATCCAACGTCTTTGGGAGCTCCCTAAACGAAGGTACCCAAGGTTGGCACTTATTTCATCAAGACAACTGGCTGAAAATGGAGACACTCATTATTGGTATTCTGAAATGCAGCAATGGTTCGAGTCACATGCCATGAGTATAAATGCACTATCCCATTCCAATATAGCTTGGACTGTCCCCATCTAAATATAACCAAAGTGGAAAAGAACAAAGTGATCCGAACTGATATTATTAACTTGGAAAACAAGATAACATGAATCAGCCGCAAAATACCACTTGATACAAAGATGGCCCACTATAAGACACTTCTTACATACATTGGAGGATGGATTCGTTATCAAGCCATCTTATATGGACATACATCAATCCTATGCGCTGCATAGTGTGATAGGCCAGCTACGGACTTCATCACATCAGCTACAGATTGAGGTAGGCAGATATACATGACTACCTCTAGAAGAGAGAATTTGCCAATTGTGTCATCAAGGAGTGGAATCTGAGGAACACTATGTTTGTCTTTGTTGTGCCATTGCCTCTTTAAACAAGGCTTTGGCTCACTACACAAGGTAATGGAATATAAGGACCAACGATGCCTAGGACTTTTCTTGCTAAAGCTCAAGAGACATCGGGAAAAGTTGTTGAAGAATACAGCCACACTAGCTCATCCACAAAGAACAATCACAACTTTCTTTAGCCCCATCACTCCTACTAATGTTACAAGTCCATCACGGGATACACAAATGGGCCCCAGACCAGGACATAACAAAGGGGTTACAATTGATCGGGCAATAGCAATTTGCCGTGCACGTAGGCCCCGGCCCCATGGACTATGACCTCGACACCCTTGTCATCGACAGATAAAAGCCATTATCTCCTGCCATCGTAGGTGCTTCCCTCGCTTCGGAGACATTTCCATTCGGGATCGACCTATGCTAGAGATCTTTCGAAGACAAAAGCTACAATATACCTAACTTGAGAATCTCACATGTGCCAAAAACTAGATTCCCTCGTTTCTTCTCTTTTCATCTTATTTACTTTTATATTTAGTGTGTAATATTTATTTTATTTTGATTTGTTCTCAAAGACGAGAAAACACTCAAGATGTAATCTCTTATTTGGTCTTATAGGCCATCTTGGCCTCTTAAAAGACGTTAATATATCTTTCTTCTTTCTTCTCTTTCATTCCATGCCACCCCATACTTCATGTCCATAATGCAACACTTGACCATAATAGCATTGAAAAGCACCAATCTCACTTCCCATCCTGAAGTTTCACACTGGTTCTATTGAGTCTCAAACATATAATAATTATTCCAATCTGCTTGAAGTCTAGACTCATAGCATACTAAACTCTATTTGTCAATGAGACATTAATACTAAGATATTTGAAGCTTTGCACCACTTATATGGGTTCCCCCTTGTATGTAAAATCGGGGTAATGTCTTGGTTGTATTACATTTATTTCCATCATTTTTGTTTTTTCCATGTTACCAACTTAACAGTAAGCCCACTGATTTGACGGAATGTGTCCTAACATCAAGTAAGTGTTGCATATTATCTAATTTTATGAGAATAAAACATCATCACCATATAGCAGTATAAAAATAAGTTTATGCATGAGTTTTGGGCCATCCAATTCTTCTTCTTTTGAAGAATTATTTACTATTTCTTCATGTTTATCGATGCATAGATGAAAGAGTGTGGGAGAGAGTAGGCACCTAACTTGCTCATATAATCATGCTGTAGTTGCCCTATATTCTAATGACATTCTGATCTCTATCATTCTTTTCTGAAGCTCACTCCTTGTTATGGTGTCAAAAGCTTTCTTGAAGTCCACAAAACAACATAACATTTTCCCTTGAAATCGATGGTTTTCCATGATGACTCTTGGTGTAACCAAATGATTGATAGTTGAATGCTTTGGTCTAAAACCTGCTTGACCAAGTGCTTGTTTTTGATGATGTTCAGCCAATGAGCTAATCTTTTGTTCCATGATAGTTCTATATAACTTGGCGATAACTCATCTAACCATGATAGTTTGATAGTTGGATACCAATTTTTTTGATCTTCTCCTTTATGGATTGGTTTAATCCAATTCATGAGCCAATCTTTGGGGAAACATTGCTTAATTGCTTTATCCATGATAGTTGCTATCCATTGACGAGTTTGTGGTCGTGTCCATTTCAAGATTTCACTTGTCATTATAGATGTGGAAAGAGACATGTGTCCTAGTACAACAGAAAAACATGTTTCATATGACACAACATTTGATATGAAACAAACCATAAGTATTTGGAAGCTTAATGAAAAGAACTTAGGATGATTTTGTTTTTCCAGATTTTTTTTTTGCAGCTAACAAGAAGTGATTTTCAGATTTTTTATGAATGATGGTGGTCATATTTTCTGGGATTGAAACATTTTTCTTATATTTGAGTAATGTTTCTGTCAATTTAAATACATTAATTTATAAATTCTATTTGAGTACGATTTTGATAGGATCTTTATTCAGGAAAGCCGGTTTTTGGGACATTGATCTCTTTGGTGCACAAGGAAATTCCAGTAAGTTTTATATGCAAAGAGAAACATCCTTTTCATATGTGTTAAAACTAGTATGATCATCTATCAATTCGAAATCACATGAAAGGGAAATAGAACTGTATCATTTATTGTTTCTTGGCTTCACAGCTGGTTTTGTTATAATTAGAGGTTTACAAAGTCAAAACCTTTGATGAATGGGCTATGCAGCGTAAGCTGCCAAGAGAACACCAATGGTATTGGTGTTTCTTTGGAATCTCCAGAAATGAAGTTGCTTTTAAAATGAGAAATGATGGGAACAAAGCCAGTTGGATCATGGTTACGAATTGGAATAAACCCATCACTTGAGGATGTAGTTTGGCAAGAAAGAAAGGTATATTCATGCAGAACAAACCCATCACTTGAGGGAATAAACCCACCAAAATGGCTTACCAGAACAGAGAAAGATCACATGCAAGTGACAAAAAGGAAGTGATTATTTAAGTGACTAATAGATTGAAACATAATCATGAATAAACAACAATTAGTTTTGGTGCCTGATCATTGGAACTGAAACTGGTGCCCTTTGAAAATATCCCTCATGAGTTGATTCTCATGGAAAGTTTGTTGGGGTTGGGATGATGGGGGAATCTCATTGATGCCATGTCAAGATGGCTTTGACCTTGTGAAGATATGCACATCTAAGTCCTCTTCCCAATTGTGACTTCTTCAGGTTGGGCCCCACACCATCCTTTCTTAGTTGAGACACTTTTGATTCTGAATATGAAGATTGAAATATGGTATATATTTCCAAAGTAAGACTGTTGTATCTCGTAGGGGCTGTGTATTACACGTTTTTGTTTTTGTTTGAGCGTATAATTAAGGTTTGTCTTTGTAACTTTTGACTACTGAAGAAAAGCTGAGTATCTTTGTGGGAATATTATTATTGCTATAATGAATTACTGTTAATATTATTTCTATTTCTAATTGAACCTGGGCTATGACAATATTTGGCAGGTCCTAGGAATAATTGACCAACCTGTGCTACGTGAACGCTGGGTGGGAGTGAGAGGGGAGAAAACCAGGTTGAATGGGCTGGAAATAAAAACACGTTCATGTAGCTTCTTAGATAGTGCATATTTGTAAGTGGTCCTAATCTTTTTTTTTTTTTTATCTCAGTTTACAAATTCTTTTAGTGGGTCAAAATTAATTTTAATATTAATGATGCCATTTTTACGTGACTGTTGTAGTTCTTAATATACAATTTCAGAGCTACTGATGTGTAGAGGTTCTGAGTTACCTTATTCACTACTCAGCGCATGAGAAATTAAGTGTTACATTAACATCTTCGAAAGGTCAGTGACCTACAAGTCCCAAAGCTATGTCCTTTTGATAGAAGTCTGGATAAAATAAAGCAAAAATAAATGGTATCTAAATTATGTATCTTTCTTATGTAATTTGACTGTGATCGAAGTAAAATGAAAATCTAGGAATCATGTGTACAATTAATACAGAGGATAGAATGTACAAAATCGGTAACCAGATAGATGTTTAACTCTATAAGAGTGCCAAATGATAAATCCATTGTGTGACAAGTATGGAAACAGGTCCATGTAGTGAGCCATCTTCCTTCCAAGCAACATTATACAGTGCTGTTCACTTTCTTTCATTATCCATTTTAAAATGATATCATTTTTTATCATTCTATTCTTTTCCACTTTGTTCATCTCCAACCTTGGACAGTTCAAGCTATATTGTATCAGCAAAACTGTGCTTGTATTCATGGCGTTTGATTGAACCTTTCTTTGTTTCATGGCATCTGCTTTAATAATAAAAGCACCAATCTGGAGTACCTTTGCTTTGGGAGCTGCCTTTGGTCACTATCAGGGCTGTTCCCATATCAATGCGGAAATCTGTCCGATTATGTATGTACTATATGAAGGTTAGTCTGCAAGTTTCCATGCTGAAAATAAGATTCAGAACAAGCAGAACTGGTACCAAGGGCTGCATAGTTATGAGTTGAGCAAAGGTGGCTTCCCAGAGAATCAAGGATTTGTGAATATTACTCCGATGAATTATTTTTCTTCAACTTGTTTGTACTACAAGTTATTGGCTGTATATGTTAAGCCGGATTCTGTGCTACAAGTAACTTTTCATTAAGAAGAATCATATTTAAAAATGAATGCTCTTTCATGGCCAAATCAAAGGTGAAACACTACTCTTGAGTCATCTGTTGTACGATTTTTCAATAACATGAAATTTATTTTTGCAGGTATACAACTAGTCCACATCTATTTTCTGGTGAAGCTGAAAGAGCATTTTCACGTGTTCGGGATAAGGTAGTAAACATGTTTCACAGCCTGTTGTGCCACCAAAAAATGAAACGTCTCATGTATTAGGATCTTATTGAGAATTTTTTTTTTGTATTGAATTGTATTGCTGTTAGGAAATTTAAAAGTAAGCTGAAAACCCCCAAAACGAAATTGTAATGTAACCAGTAGATCACCAGATTTATCTTCAGACCAGAAACATTCAAATAAGAGAGCATATATATCTTTCACGTGTTTGGGATAAGGTAGGAAACAAATTTCATAGCTTGTTATGTCACTAAAAAAAGAAACTTTGAATGCATAGGATCTGAATCACATGTCTTTTTGTATTGCATTGTATTGCTGTTGGGACACTTAATTATGAGCTGAAAACCTCCAAAACCTAATTGTAATGTAGATCAGCAGATTTATCGTCAGACTAGAAACATTCAAATAAGAGAGCATATATATCTTTTTATATATAGCAAATATAAAAATTATAGGATTTGAAGTAAATTGAGGGTGATGCAGAGGTTTGCAAAATAAGACCAAACGCTGAGTGATGCCTACTGCAAATCAAATGACCAATGGCTGAAGAGCCTGAGCTCTGAAGCCAAATTAGCCTTTCAAACTTATGGCTAGGAAGTTGTGGTTGGAGATAATCAGGGCTTTGCTGTGATACTGAGATTGTTTGAGGAGAAGTTCATAGTAGATTAAGTGCCGTTTTTTCTGGCATTTCCACAGTAACAAGGATAAATTTACAATTTTACAGGTGGTAAATCAGCATACCCCCTCTAGATGAGATGTTCCAGTAAATGCTGCACATAAGCATAAGCGTTTAACAGCTAGCCTATGCATAGCCCTAAACCCTAGATTAAGTTATATTTAGAACACTTGAACCGTAAATGTTGTCTAATTGATAAACGTTCTTAGAACAGGTCAGAGTAAGCTTTCTGAAGTTATGCATGCACACAAATTCCTTCTATATATTTGGCTACATAAAAACCCCAATTGTTCCATTGTTAATCATTATATATATGCTGCTACATATACAACATACACAATTATTAATCACTGCTATCCATTGTACACATGGAGCAAGTTGTCGTGACGAGGAGATTAACATATAGTCTATAGTCAAAGTGACACTTTAGAATCATTTACACTGGCAGCAGTATCCACAGTCGTGCTGGTAAAATAGTGGCTTTGATTTCACAACAATGTGCATCTGCAGGTATATATACAGGCTACCGATGGAAAGAATCTTCACTATACATGTCTCACACACTCAATGTCTACCACTGAGGAATCTCAACAGATGGATTATACCACTGTATTCCACAAACAATTATTGTCAGTTCAAGTCTGAATGATCAAGCATCAAACTGGAGTGTTAGTATCACTACTACATTCAAACAATTTACCTTCAGAAAACCAGAGTAGGAAGATATTTTTCTTTTGTTACTCACACTGACTAGTTCAAATTATACCATTTGATCTTAGTGAGGACATTATGATCGTTTCAAGGCGTCAATGTAACATTCATTCTTTGTTTCACAATCTGAGAAAAAGAGGTGTATCCACTCTTACCAATCATGAGAGCCAAATCTGCTGTCTTGACAATAAGCAGTAGATTTGGTTTAAAATATTAGTTTGAAGGAAAATTATTAATTATTTGTTTTTAATTTCCATTCCAAATTTATTAGCAGCTGAAAATTGTGTTTCCTGTTAATAGGTCAAAGTTCCACTATATGGTTGTGACTGCTATGCGTATGGACTTCTGGCAGCTGGTCATGTTGACCTTGTTATTGAATCTGGACTAAAGGTCTTGACTTCAGTATAAACACTGTTAAAATGAATGGACTTCTGGCAGCTGGTCATGTTGACCTTGTTATTGGATCTGGACTAAAGGTCTTGTCTTCAGTATATTTGTAAAAGCTGACTGTGCTCTGTTGGTATTTTGTCCATTTGCAGCCATATGACCTACTTGCACTTGTGCCTGTAGTGGAGGGGGCAGGTGGCATGATAACTGACTGGAATGGTGAAGCACTACGGTGGTGTCCCTGCAATGATGATTGCACTAAAGGTGAAAATTAGTGGTTTGCATTTCATTTTCCTGCATCATGGCAGTTTTCTTGTCATCAAATTATGTTTGGCAGGTAGGTTCTAATGGCTGTATTGTGATGCAGGCACTGATGTTATTGCTGCAGGAGATAGCAGAATTCACAAATCTGCTTTAGACATACTAGGAGTTTCTTAGTGCTACTTGGAGAGAAGCATATATATTTACAGCTTTTGCACACAAAGCAGTACCTCAAGTCCCGAATGGAGATTAATATTGGATATGTTTGCATGGAATAATTGTACATTGAATGTTTGATCCTTTTGCTAATTGTGGTTCACTCCTAGTGGGAAAACATAGTGCAAGGCTAGTTAAGCCTCGGGCAACTAGTAGTATTTTGTAAAGTGGACATGCTACTCAGGACATGCATGTTATGCTTGGATTTACATTAGTTGTTTGCATTGATATGCTCCTTTTTTAATGTCATGAGTGGATTGGTGTACAATTATTTACTTTTCGAATTGAGATTAATGGAGCCTGGAGTTCAGCCAGAGAAAGTTCACAGCTGCAACCATTGGCTCTCCATCCTGGTCACCATGAGAAGCTAATTCAGTCGTCAAGGTTGATGCATGAATTTGACAACAATTGTCCAAACTTAATGAGCTGTGATTTATAGCCCAATTGAATGATAGTGGATTGTCCTCTAGAAAGGTCAAGGTAATGTGGAAGATTCTTGTTGAGATCATTGACCGAACCTCTACCTAACATTACGTGAAATGTATCAATTGCGAAGCTAAGAGTATTAGGTTATGAAACTTGCTGGCTTGTAGGTTCATATAGGCCCTTTAGCAAGAATCTAGTGTTTCAGAGTTGCAGTCATTCGCTTCTCCATCTTTGGTTATTTTTGGATTTCTGATGGAAAGTGATGAGGAGAGAAAAATGATAGAGAAGAGAAGAGGAAGAGAAAAGCATACTTCAATATACTATTAAGAAAAGAATACAATCCTCTTAGACTCCAAGAGTAACAACCCCAAATAACTACTTCAATATACTATTACTAAAATAGTCTTTCCGTCTTCTCTCTTTCTTCTACTAATTGTCTTCTCACTTCTTCTAATCTTCTTCTTCTTTCTCACTTCTTCCTCACTTCTTCTTGTAGATCTTCTATTCTTCCTTTTGTCTCTTGTAGATCTTCTATCTTTCCTTCCTCTTCCCAATTGCTAATAATACCTTCATATTTATAGGTTTTTAGTTGTGATATTCTTGCTTTTTTCTTTTCTTTTCTTTTCTTTTACATATCCTCGAGTTTGTGTGGTGTGCTTTTCATATCATTATTTTTGGTTTGTCATCCAAATTTGTCATATATGAAAGCTCTCTTTGTCAGCTTTCTTACGAATCTTTTTTTTTGAAATTTGGATAAGAGATGAAGAAGTTGTGAGCTTTTTTCTCTACCTTGCTTTTTTTGCTTAATTTCTTGCGTTTTTCTTCCTTTTCTTTTTTCTTGCCTTTTCTACTTTTTATCTCTTCAATTTCATTATCTTTTAACTCTTGAACCTTTTATATTGTGCTTTATTCTTCTATACCTTTGCATCCAATGTATTTGTCACGGTCTTTTCCTACGAGGAAAAATCGACTTCATAGAAAGTTATAAGTATTGGGATTGTAGATTATCATGTTTTTATCGGATGTTATAGTTATTAGTTTTTTTTCTAAGTGGAGGTTGTAATATTCTTATGGTATTCAATGCCATTTTACTTTAAACTTGCATTAGAGTGTTGTATTGTAGATCATGTTCTTGTCCCATTCACATTTCCCACACATGCATATCTTTGTGACAACGTGGTTATCGACTTTTAGTGAATTGGAAGAAGTTGATTTAGATATAACTGTCAAGACTGAGAGGGAGGTAGAGAGAGAGAGAGAGAGAGAGTATTGTCAAGATAGAGAGTGGTAGAGAGAGAGAGAGTGAGAAAGAGAGAGTATTGTAAATATAATAGATTGCATTATAAGATGGATTACAATAAGTAAACAACAAGGGAGCTCTAGAATGGCGTTGAACCAAATTGGTTCATCCTTGATTATTAGATGCATATTTATAAGTCCTAATAGGGTATTCTAGAAATTCCTAGAATAAAGAGTATGCTAGAATAATCTAGAACATTCTAGACCATAGAGCACTCTAGAATATTCTAGAACATTCTAGACCATAGAGTATTCTAGAATACTTTATAATATTCTATATAGTTTATAAATTCTTTATACATATAAATGTATCATTACAATGGCCAAGAATTCGACAAGTATATAACAAGGTTGTGCGTTTGAATCCTTGTAAACCCAAATCATATGTGAGTGTCATCATGACACTATCCCCCTTCTTCAACAACATGTATCACGGGTCGCATGGGTTGTACTAGGACTTGGCTTACGAGGATATTGTCGATGAAATTCAGTGACCATGTCCGCAACGTTGACAAGATTTGTTGTAGGTTCCCAAGTTCAATCATTCGGTGTATAGCCTAACCAATCGACCAAGTAATACAACTTGTTGCATATGATCTTGGAATCAAGAATGGTAGCAGCCTCAAATTCCAGTCATTCCAAAAACTCCACAAGTGATGGGGGAGTCTTAAGACGACCCAGAATTGAACTTGTGGTGTAAGGTTCGAGAAGGAAGACATGAAACACTGGGTGAAGATGCATGTGAGGAGGGAGGCCAAAACGAAATGCAACATTGCTTATCTTACCAGTGATCTCGTATAGGCCAAAGCGTTGATAATCTAATTTACCGCAAGGCCTAGTGATCTTGATGTTGTGTTGTAGAAGCTATACACGATCCCCGACATGAAACGTTTTTGAGGAGTCTAGGCGATGACGGTCCGCAATCCTCTGGTATGTGTACTTTGAGCATCACGCAAATTGTGGAGAATGGTAGCATGAATTTCTTGGAGACAACTGAGATGCGATCCATAGTAGTAGGGTTGATAGGAACTCCATGGTGTTTAGTCATCATCCAACGAGGATGAGAACTCGTATTTGCGAAGAATGGACCGAGTTGTTATAAGCGAATTCAGCCAAGTGCAGGAAATCAACCCAATCATCTTGTTGATAGTTCATGAAACAACGAAGATATTGCTCTAAAGTCTGGTTGGTACGCTCGGTTTGGCCATTAGTCTCTGGATGATAGCCCGAAGAAAGCTTAGTTGAAGCTTAGAGAAGTTTTAACATGTGCTTCCAGAACTTTGAGATGAATTGTGGACCTCGATCACTAATAATATCGAATGGAAGACCATGATGCTTGAATACCTCTCGAATAACTAGATCGACTGTCTCTTGACTAGTAATATAGACATTGTACATGGCAAGAAATGTGCCACCTTGGTAAGTCGATGGACCACAGTCAGAATGGTATCGAAACCCCTCGAAACTGGGAGGTTGGTAATGAGATCCAAGGATATAGACTTCCAAGGATTTTCAGGAATTGGAAGTGGTTGTAGTAAACCATATGATCGGTGTTGATGACTCTTTGATTGACAACATGTATCGCAACTACGGACATACTCCTCCACAAAATGACGAAGTTGAAGCCACCAATATCTCTGAGAAACTAATCCTAGAGTTTTGGCGACTCCAAAATGTCCAGCCATTGGTGTGTCATGGCAATGTTGTAAGACTTGCAAGCGTGGGGGACCATCAAGAACATACAGTAGGTTTTGTCGAAACAAAAAACCACCATGCTAATCGAACTAACTATAGTCAGTACGGGGGTTTTGCTACTGCAAGCAAGAAGCACGATCCGGGATGATATGATCCAAAACATCTTTCGCGAAGCAATAAGTAACCATATGATCTCGAATGGAATCAAGAAGAGTGGAATCCCCAGGTGTGGTTATGGAATTAATTGCCATTAATCGTAAGCGATTAGGACCCAAAAGGATTTGTTTTTTATGCTCAAAAGCTAGTTCTCCTGGACAAAGTTCCATATAAGAGCGTCGAGAAAGAGCATTCGCTTTTCCTTGATGCATCCCTAGGCGATATATGATTACGCAATCAAAGTGAGTCAAAAATTGCGCCCAACGAGCTTGTCGTCGACTTAAGACTCGAGCATTTTGGAAATATGTCAGGTTCTTGTGATCATTGTAGACAATGATCTGCTGAGAAGAACCTTCCAAAAAATGTGGCCATTGTTGAAAGGAATCCACAATTGCCAGAAGCTCTTTGTCATGGATCTCGTAGTTAATCTCTGCAACTTCAAATTTTCGGGAATGAAAAACAATAGGATGTAGATGCTCGCTCGTCATCTCTAGTCTGCGATAGAACACTTCCTAATGCAAACTCCGACACATCAACTTCAAGGATGAAACGTTTTTTGGGATCGACATGTGCCAAAATAGGTGCTGTTGTAAATGCTTGTTTTAAACTTTCGAATGCCTCGGTTGCCTCTGAACTCCATATGAATGGTTGATTTTTGTGTGTGAGTCGAGTGAGCGGAAGCACGACCTTGCAATAATTTTTAATGAATTTCTGATAAAAATTTGCAAACCCGAGAAAACATTGTACATCATGTTGAGAAACGAATCGTCAATCCATAAAAAAAGGAATGCATTGAAAATACACAGTTCGGGAACACAGAAAAAGTATGCACCGGTTTTATGTGGAAACCCTAAAGCGGGTGAAAAACCACGGGAGAACAGAGCTTCAGTATACAATGGATCTACAACAGAGGAGGTTACAACAATCTGATATCGAGTGTATTAGCCACTTAGGGCTCTTGGCGTCTGCTGTTGCACGCATAGCTATTGCGCCACTCACACTATTACTCTCTACGTTCTCACTCGAAACAAAGAATCACACAGTTCTACTCACTTTGTCCCTTCTCTGTAGTTCTATACAATAGAGTTTGCCCTAGATGCATTTATACTAATACATCATATAGGCTAATTACAAATGTAGCCCCTACTACACATTACTACTACTACTATTATTGTAACAATAAAAATAATGATCAACGCTTAGTCAGTTGACTCTCTGCTCTCGACTCTTCGACTGTCGACTCTCTCCGAACAGTCGACTACTCCGTGCCTTCGACTGTCGGCTCTCACCGAACAGTCGGCTCCTCCCACTGGAGGGACATATTCCCAACACGTCACGCACTAAAAGGGGCATTTGCCAATCTAAAATTGTTTGAACCTTCATTGGGTCCATAGAGATACCAGCCGACGATACAACATACCCCAAAAACTCCACTTGATTCTCGCTGAAATTACACTTTTCTAATTTTGCGTAGAGACCATATTCTCATAGTCGACTTAATGCCTGACGAACATGTTTATCATTCTCCTCTTCAGTCTTCGAGTAGATCAAAATGTCGTCCAAGTAAACTATAATGAAGATATCAAGAAAATCTCGAAAAATATCAAGTAAACTGTAGGTGCATTTGTGAGACCGAATGGCATCACGGTATACTCGAAATGTCCATAGCGAGTGCGAAAAGCAGTCTTCCATTCATCCCCTGGACGAATCCGAACTAGATTATATGCATCACGAAGTTCAAATTTTGTGAAATAGTTTGCTCCACTGAGACATTCTAAAAGGTTTGAGATCAATGGTAGAGCATATCTATTCCGGATAGTCACTTTGTTTAGCCCTCAATAATCCACGACCAGCCGAAGAGACCCGTTTTTCTTCTTAACAAAGAAGATAGGTGCAGCACCAAGGGATCTAGAGCGCCAGATGAATCCGTTTACCAGGTTCTCTTCGGTATATTCCTGCAAAGTCTCTAGCTCAACAAGTTAGAGATTATAAATTGGCCCCCATGACAGTTCTTTCCTTGGTTGTAAGTCAATAGGGCAATCATATGGCCTATGCTCTAGCAGTGTATTTGCCTTCACCTTATCAAAGACGTCTGAGAACTCTTTGTATTTTTTTGGTAATTGGATGTCCGGCTCTAGTAAGACGGGTGATGGGCTACGATTGCAAATACAAACATGTCCTCATTCCCCCCTTCCTCACGTAACTGATGGAGAGAGATGGTTGATAACTTATGGAATCCAACATCAAAGATCGGAGTGTTGAGGGATGCAAGTGTAGTTCTTTTTCCTTGGGACTCCTCAATTGTTCTTTTCATCCAATCAATCTTCGGGTTATGTAGTTCAAACCAAGGGAGACCTAGAACTAATGGGTGTTCTAGACTACGATTAATGTTGAAAGAGATTATGCTTGCCAAATCACCAAGAACTACAGGAATTGGCTTAGACTCTTTGACTATATCACCCAATGCTATGGGACGGCCATCAATGACTTCTACGGCTACTGGGTTCGGGTGCTTATTCAACAGGATGTTTTGTGTTAATGCAAACTCACGATCCATGAAACAAGAGTTGGCTCTAGAATCTAGGAGGGTAGATGCTAGGACTTGATGACATGTAGATGTGCTAATCTCAACATGTGCAGAGAAAACTCGACTAACTTGATTTGATGAAATGGAACCACGACTAGGAACTAACTCTACATATCTAGGATGTTCCAACCAAATGGCTCCTATTTTCGCCAGACTTACTCGTTTAACACATCCTCTAAGTGGCTCAAGACATTGAATCTATTCTCATGGCATGGACTATTAGGCTTACTTATGTTATTCAAAGTAATAATGGAACTTGAAGTAGGGTTGTCTTGTGCACTTGAAGTAATAATACTTGACGTCTATGTTTATGTGGACAATTCACGACTATGTCTCGGAACCCCCAATATAGACATAAGTGGCGTGCTCGACATTGTTGCTTCTCAGGATCCAATAAGGGCCCCCGACGTTGTGTTGACGTTGTGTTGACTCTATTTTGATTGGAGTTGGGTCATCCCTCGTGATGGGTCTAGAAACTTGTGGAGGCGTTGTGACTACAGAAGCATAGGTTTGTTCCTGTTGGCGGTGTAGCATTTGTTGGCGCTTTGAACATCCCTCAAATAGGCGATTATCACATCGCAAAACTTGACTAATTTCCTTTGTAAGAGACTTCGGATCTTCATGGAAAGTAAGAAGAAGATCTTTGACATCATTACACAAACCTTGATGGAATTGATCCATTAGAGCCGCCTTATCCCAAGGGATCTCGCATGCCAAGAGACGGAAATCGGCTGCGTAAGCTGACACAGGATGATCTCCTTGTCCGAGCCTTCGAATCTTGTTTATTGCCGTCCTAGTGTTGTCAGTGTCTCGGAAGTTAGCTTGAAACTCCTTAACAAACGCCTCAAAATCCTCCAACAACTGTGATTTCTTCTCGAGGAGTGATGCAAACCATGGTAGTGCTGTATCGCTTTGCAAGGTTCCTCCTAATCCCACATGAGCAGCTTCCGTAGGGTATTGATTGGAATGTAACTGAATAACCAAACGCACTTGATTCAAAAAGCCTCAAAATGGAGACCTCGTACCATCATACTTAGCAGGGAGGCTAATCTTTGGTTCTTTGGGGTAGTTTTGAACCCCTGACACTTGTTCTCGTCATGATAATATAGTAGCCTCGAGTGGCGAACCCATTGTGATAACTCTTCATATTGTTGCGCTTTCTCAGTACTCACGTGTTGTAGGTCCCCGAGTAGCCTTTGATTTTCTTGCTCTAGTGCGACAAATTTATTCGTGAGCATGTCGAGCTCAGAAAGGACACGCATATATTCTTGTTTGCTCATAGACTCCATAACTTACGAGCGAAGAGGAAAAGAAAGAAGGAAACTTATTAAGGTTCTTGGAAGAGAAAGAAATAAGGAAAGAAAAATTTGGTTCAAACTGTCAAAACTAAGAGGGAGGTAGAGAGAGAGAGAGAGAGAGAGAGAGAGAGTTTTGTCAAGACAGAGAAAGGTAGAGAAAGAGAGAGAGAAAGAGAGAGAGTATTGTAACGATAATATATTGCACTATAAGATGGATTACAATGAGTAAACAACAAGGGAGCTCTAGAATGGCGTTGAACCAAATTGGTTCATCCTTGATTATTAGATGCATATTTATAAGTCCTAATAGGGTATTCTAGAAAGTTCTAGAATAAAGAGTGCTAGAATATTCTAGAACATTCTAGACCATAGAGCACTCTAGAATATTCTAGAACATAGAGTATTCTAGAATACTTTATAATATTCTATATAGTTTATAAATTTTTTATACATATAAATGTATTACAATGGCTAAGAATTTGACACGTATATAACAAGGTTGTGGGTTTGAATCCTTGTAAACCCAAATCATATGTGAGTGTCATCATGACAATACCTAGAAATCCATTTGCCGTCAATGCTTTTAACCTCATTAAATGAGAAAGAATCTAGTTATTGTGGAAAAAAGGTTGACTCCCAATAGCCATGGGCTTGGTTTGGTTTCGGTTTAATTTCTTCCATTTATACATAATGAAGGCCAAACAAACTATTTAAAAAAATAGGTGAAATTGAATAATTTAATCCAAATTGTATTTGAAAATTCCAGAACCAAACCATTTACTCGTAAACCAGAATCAAACTTAACCAAACGATTAAGTCAGTAAACCAATTAAACCATTAAGTCATAAAATAATTTGTTAAAGCCATTAAATTACTTTCAACAAATAACATCATTTCTTTTGAGAAACAATTGCCTTGATTTATTTGATGGCTTTGTTAAGCATTTGGAATGCAACACACACCGGTCATGACGAAAAGCACACCAACAAAGAATAGCGAGCAACTAAGAAGTTATATACAAAAAAGGGGTAAAAGTAGCCAATAGGGGGAAATGCAAGCCAATGGGCAGCCTGGCCATACTCATGATGTAAATGCTATAAAAGCCACCTTGTGGTTATTTTTTAGCTTCTTCTTCACTCTAAGCCTCTTCTCCTTCTTGTAATCATAATCTCAAAAGAGATTAGTGATAGTGTTCAGTAAATAACGCTAATCTCTCTTACTTGTTGGTGCTAGACCTTTTAATAAGAGGGTGTAAGAAACATATTCTTTATCTTTATCTTGTCTAAGAGAGTAAGTGTGAGAGAGATATCTTTAAGTGAGTTCGTGGCTCAAGGGTACCTGACAACTACCCTTGCCCAGTTCACCACCAAGAGGGAATACGTCGATTTGGACCTAAGGAAACAACATTGACGGAAGGTATAACCTTATCAATGTTGTTTCTATGAGGCGCAAAGAATTGACTTGGTGTTGCTGCCGGGTATATGACCAACGCTTGAAGCTATCAATGAGCTTTGCGTAAGCTCATGAGGCAAAGCCATTAATTAGGAAGAGATTAAGAAAGGAAGCATTTTATTTTCTAATTAACTTAAAAGTCATTTTTCTTTCATTTTAATATTTTGTTTTTTATTTTCGTTTAATTATTCTTTAATCACCTGGACGTTAATGCGCTAATCGTTTGGTTACCACTAATAATCTATCGTGACTTAGCCGTTGCAGATTAGAAAAGGATCAACGTGATTTTCGCTGAGAGGCATTCAAAGTACGCATAATTTGTTCGTTGGCATGAGATTGACATTTGGTGGCAATTTTTTTTCAAAAAAGCAATAAACAAATGGAAATTCGTTGAGTGAAAAGTCAACAAGTGAAAAGTCGAGAACTCAATAAGTGAAAAGTCTATGAGTGAAAAGTTAACAAATGAAAAATCATCGAGCTACCCACCAACTGGAGCTACCCACAACGACACGAGACACATGACCCATGGCATCGTACATAACCGCGGTAGGAATGACGGCCACCACCACACATATTACCTCCTTTCCTCCCAAGCCTTCCCTAACACAAACATACGCATAATGCTTCTCACCCCCCTTGTATACAAAACCCTAATTGTTTCCCCTCTCCCTCTGTTTTCCCCTCATGCCTTCTATCCCTTTGTCTAGCTTAAATAGAAGATCCCCCTTCATTCTCTCGTAAGTACGATCGTATGGTACGTGAATAACTTATATTTATTATTATGGTATTGAGTACACTCTAGGGAGATGCCATTCCTCACATAGGCATTAGATTATTGAATGCACTAGGGAGATTCCATTCCCCGTGTGCACCTTGGCAATGGTAAACATGCCACAAACCCATGACTCACACCTTGAGTCATGGGTGTCTTCTCCATCCATCAAGAAGACTAAGAAGCCAATGACTCACACCTCGAGTTATGGGCGCCTTCTCTACCCATCGAGAAAGGCCCTCACCTCAATCCGTCGAGGTGGTGTGTTGTGGTGCTAATCACGGAACCCCTCAACACACTAGATATGTTACAATTCTTGATTTCCACACAATCGACAAAGTTTGAGTTAGTATAACTGACTACGCTTGAAGTATCGTTTGGGCCAAATAGGATGACATAGTCTTTTGTGCGCATGAGATATCTGAACACATGCTTTACTACATTTCAATGTGATCGGCCGAGATTGTGCATAAATCCGTTGATGACCCCTACGGTATTGGCTTTAAGTTCAGCCATGTTGCAACCATCGCGTACATTTAGGAGCTGACAACCTGTGCATATGGGAACGACTTCGTATCTTCCCCCTCCAGGGCGGATGTCGGACAGTCTCACTGAGACAGCTGAAGAATAATGGGGAGCGGGGTCGAAGCAGATTTTGCCGATTGCATGTTGAAATGTACTAAGACATATCCAATGTAGTCGGTTTGCAACAAAAACCGTTGTCGTTGATTTCAAAGCCGGCTAATCTTCATCCCTAGAATGTGTCTTGTTGAACAGAGATCCTTCATGGCAAACTTCAACCGTAGTTGCAGACAAGTCTGGCCAAGCTCTCTGGCGTGCCGGACGGAGAGTAGCATGTCGTCCACATAAATGATGAGGAAAAGGGTGACTCATCTCGATTTGTTTTGGTAAAGAGGTAATGTTCCCGACCACTCTTTGAGAAGAGAACTCATTGGACGAAGTCATCGAACTTCTTGTACCACTCCTGGGGTGCCTATTTCAGGCCGTAAAGACTATTCTTGAGTCGGAAGTGTTGAGCAAGCAAGCTCAATTGGGGCCAGATTGGTTGAAAAAGCCAAGAGGCGGAAGAGCGTTGGAAAGTTATTCTGCGAAGGAATATATTTGGAATTTACTATAGGGGCTCATTTATGAGCATTAAAGTACTGATGGTACATGTGGTACTTGTGCTAGTGCTTTTAAGGACTTCTATACAAATTCTGTCTGAGCACATTCAATGTAGAGAGTGTTCATTATTTTTGAAATAGAGGTTTATGTTATGCTCTCTCTATCTCTCATGCATACTCTCTGTGTATTTGAAGCTTTCCATCAAACCTGTGTATTGTCTGTTGCTGTCTAGCTGAGCTTGTTGTGTCTACGCTTCTGCACCTACCATGAAACCTAACTCTTTTCATGGTATTAGAGTGCGAGGGTTAGAACATCCTCTGCTGCCGACAAGAGCTTTCGACATGCGGGAGAGACAGAGAGAGCAGAACACACTAAATTCCAATTCCAAATATCACTCTATACATACAAATGTCCTAAGGAACACTTTTTATACAAGTCCTTAAAAAGGCTGATAGAAGTACTGACATGTACTTCAATGCTCGTATAGAGCTACTGACACAAACTCCTGAAAATATGCCTACGTACTAGGCTAGGATTGTAGGCCTCTATTGGCCGACCAGTTACACTCAGATCCGGACACCGATCCGGCCCTCTGTTCTAGATACCGATTAGGCTCTAGTTTATTCAACCGATCCGGATCATGTTGAACTTGTCCGCTCAATAACCCCGAACCAAACAGATCCGAGTAAGTCGTGATGTCTTCTTCGATGAGTCGGCTTCATGGTACTTACCTTTGTCTCCGAACCCCGACAACTCCATTCTGAATTCTGAGGATGAGGTCAGTGAGGTTGAGATGCCTCTGAACGAAGAAGAAATTGGAACTCTGGAAGAGAGTCCAATCTCATTCCGGCTAAGTGGGATGAATGAGAGACTGAATCGGAATGACCAATCGGATGAAGCGTTGCCGAGCAGTGGAAACTCAGTTGTGCTATTCTCGCGCAAGGAACCTAGGAGACGGTTCACACGTAAGGAAAAAGGGAAGAAGAAGATACCGGAATACGACACCGGTAGGGAAGAGTCGAATAAGAGCTAATCCGACTCTGGCAAGAATGAAGACGGTGTCAGAACCAAGGATAAAAGATAGAGTGATGGAAGAAGGATATTAGAGAACACGAGAAGAAAGGAACCAAATACTAAGAGAAGAATGGATATATAAGATAGAGAAAGAAAGAGAATTGATACGAGATATGTAATGAGAGCTAAAGACTGGTGTTGATTCGAATTGATTTGAGAATACATGTATGCCCTTATTTATAGGTTCCTATAGAATAGCTTAGAGATTTCTAGAATGTTCTAGAATGTTCTAGACCTAGAATGCTCTAGGACATTCTAGAACATTCTAGAATAATCTAGAGTTTTTACAATAATCAATGTAATACAAGAAGTAGTTTTTATTGTTTCATATAACAATAAGCTATCTTAATGGTTGAGGTTTTCAAGTATGGATTACAAGGTTCGAGGTTCAAGTCCGGGTGACGCCATAATGGTCATGTCATGTGTTCATGACACTATCCCTCCTTCGAGAACGTTGAGTGGAAGTCGGCGTTAACATTGTTGGGCCGGGTTTGTTTGGATAGTCACGATGGAAGTCGTTGACCAGAGCTTCATCATTACAAACGTTATCGATGGGTTCCCAAGTGCGATCACTCGGAGGATAGCCAAGCCAATCAACTAGATAATAAAGCTTATTGCGCACAATCTTAGAATCGAGAATAGCAGCTACCTCGTATTCGGGGCCGTCCACAAGTTGTACAAAAGGCGGTGGTGGCACGACACAATTAGGAATTAAAGAGGTGTGACAAGGTTCCAAAAGAGAGCTATGAAAGACAAGGTGAAGCCGCATATGTGCTGGAAGGTTAAGACGAAATGTTGCATCATTAATCTGCGCCGTGATGACAAAAGGAGTTAAGCGTTGATAGTCAAGCTTAGCACACGGTTGGGTAGTCTTGATGTGACGACGAAGCAACCATACACGGTCACCAACCTTAAACGGAGACTTAAGATGATGTTGATCGGCATTGGTCTTATGGTGTGCTTGCGCTTTCTGAAGATGTGACAATAACTCGAATTGGATTTTTTGTAGTCGGTGGAGGTGATGCGCCGCACTAGGGTTTCGTGACACCTCGGGAAGATCCAGTATACACCATCGAGGGTGGTTGCCGGTGTAGGCAAAGAAAGGTGTAACTTTGGTAGAAGAGTGGACCGTGTTGTTGTATGCAAACTCGGCAAGATGTAAAATATTACTCCAATCATCTTGTTGATAACTAATGAAACATCGAAGATATTGCTCGAGCGGTTGATTTGTGCGCTCTGTTTGTCCGTCAATTTGTGGATGATAAGCCGAAGAGAGTTTGCAAGAGATTTTGAGGCCTGCCCATAGGTGCTTCCAAAAGTGTGAGATAAATTGAGGACCTCAATCACTAATAATATCATTCGGGAGACCATGATGGCGAAACACTTCACGCATAATGAGATCAACAGTTTCTTCACTATTGATGGTCTTTACACATGGTACAAAATGTGCCATCTTGGGGAACCGATCCACTACTGTTAAAATAGTATCAAAGCCTTTGGAAGGTGGCAGATCCGTAATGAAATCCATAGAAATAGACTGCCATGGCTTGTTGGGAGGGGGTAATGGTTGTAGTAAGCCATAAGGGTGATGCCAGGGTATTTTGGCGCGACAGCAGGTGTCACAATTGCGAACATAATCTTCAACAAATTTTTGCAAGTGAGGCCACCAAAACGAACGTTTCACCAGCTCAATGGTCTTGGAAATACCAAAATGTCCAGCCATGGGGGCATCATGACAATGTTCCAACACTTGAAGTCGGGGTGATCCGTCCGGGACGTAAAGGAGATTCTTGTAGAAGAGTAAGCCATCTTGCCACTTGAAGTCCTGATAATGTTGAGATGACCCTGGCAATGTGGAGCAAGATGGACGACTTGAACCACAGTGGGCTAAGACATCCTTAGCAAAATCATCCGAATGAAGTCCTGATAATGTTGAGATGACCCTGGCAATGTGGAGCAAGATGGACGACTTGAACCACAGTGGGCTAAGACATCCTTAGTAAAATCATCCGAATGAAGTTGTTGCCGAATAGTGTCAAGAAGGGTAGAATCAAGTGGCGTGGCATAAATTGTTGCTACCTATAGCTTTGATGGCCCGAGGAGAGTTTGCTTTTGATTGTCAAAGGCCGGATCTCCAGGTCGAAGTGCTAGATACGAATGCCGAGACAGAGCATCTGCTTTCCCTTGTTGTTTTCTGGGGCGAAAAATGATCTTGAAATCGAAATGCGTTAGAAATTGGGCCCACTGAGCTTGTCGTCTATTTAATACTCGAGCTGTTTGAAAAAATGTGAGATTTTTGTGATCACTATAAATGATAATCTGATGAGGTGATCCTTCTAGAAAATGACGCCATTGCTCGAATGAGTCGACCACAGCTAGTAACTTCTTGTCATGCACCTCATAGTTTATCTCCGAAACAGTAAATTTTCTCGAGTGAAACGCGACTGGATGTGTCTGCCCGTCCTCGCCTGGTTGCGATAGGATACTCCCCAATGCAAAGTCTGATGCATCCGCCTCAATAGTAAATGGCTTTTCAGGATCAATATGTGCTAGGATGTGTGCTGATGTGAATGCCTCTTTCAACTGCGTAAAAACCTTGTCCGCTTCGATACTCCAAAAAAATGCTTGATTTTGCTTGGTGAGTTGAGTAAGAGGCAACACAATGCTTGAATAATTATGTATGAATTTGCGATAGAAGTTTGCAAATCTGAAGAAACACTGGACATCCCGAACTGAGCATGGGGATTTCCATTCCAATATTGTTTGGACTTTTGCCGGGTCCATGAAAACACCCTGGGATGAAATAGTGTATCCCAAAAATTCGAGTTGTTTGCAATCAAAACTGCATTTCTCAAGTTTGGCATAAAGACCATACTTCCTTAGACGTTCTATTACTTGCTGCACATGTATATCATGCTCCCCCTGTGTTTTAGAGTAAATCAATAGATCATCTAGGTAGATGATTAGAAAAATATCCAAGAAATCCCGGAAGATGTCATTTGCCATATGTTGGATTATTGCAGGTGCATTTGTGAGCCCGAAAGGCATGACTGTATACTCGAAATGACCATACCAAGAACGAAATGTTGTTTTCCACTCATCTCCTGACCGAATTCGAACAAGATTATATGCACCCCTTAGATCAATTTTGGTAAAATGCTTTGCCCCACCAATGCGTTCTAAGAGATTGGAGATTAAAGGTAAAGCATACCTATTCCTTATGGTGACTTTATTTAAGCCTCGATAGTCCACTACCAAACGAAGGGAGCTGTCCTTTTTCTTCACAAAAAAGATAGGAGCACCAACTGGAGACTTTGAATGTCGAATAAACCCATGTGCAAGATTTTCCTCGATGCATTCTCGAAGAACCTCAAGCTCAGTGGGTCATGAATTGTAAATCGGACCCCACGGTGGCTCTTTTCCTGGTTGGAGATCAATAGGACAGTCGTACGGCCGATGCTTTGGAAGAACACTAGCTTTGACTTTGTCGAAAACATCAGCATGGTCTTGATATTTTTTGGGAATTTGGATGTTTGAATTCCCTTGAGTGACACTAGAAGGTGTCACAGATACTACAAATAAGAAAAGGTCCTCCTTGCCTCCCACTTGGCACAATTGTTGCAATGTGATGCCTGAAATTTGATGAGAAGGATATGGTGCATCGGTAGAACTGTATACTTTAGGAGGATAATCCCGAGTTCGATCCTTGACAATGATATTTTCTGCTAAAGGGCACCTAATTTCTCGCTTCCTCCAATTGATTCTAGGGTTATGTAGCTCGAACCATGGCAAACCGAGGACAATTGGATGCTCAGGACTACAGATTATGTTAAAGGAAATTACACATCCTAAATCACCCAAGAGTATGTGTATTGGCTTAGACTCTTCAAATATTTTCCCGGAAGCTATGGGGCGTCCATCAATCACTACTATGGAAACTGGACAAGGAAGTGTATGCAAGGATATTTGGTGTTTTTGGGCAAAATCTCTATCCATGAAACAAGAATTGGCTCCAGTATCTAAGAGGGCTTGGAGTTGAAGTTGACAACTGGGTGTCCTAACTTGTACTAGGGCTGAGAAGACTCTACTAACATGCTTGGAAGAAATGGAACCCACACTAGGTTGTACATATCTAGGGTTGTCCACCCAAATGGCTCCTATTTTGGCCGGACTTATTCGTTTGACTCCTCTTCTAATTGGCTTAGGACTTCAAATTTATTCGACAAGGGTGGATTATTCATAATATTAGATTCACTAACTACTTCTAAAATGTTGGACTCATTTTTATTGTCATAGTGAATTTGATTTACCTGACGTCTCGGCCTACGGGAGAAATGAATGGCTATATGTCCTGGACCTCCGCAATATAAGCACATATGGTTTGCTCGACGACCTTGCTTCTCGTCGTCTGACAACGGTCCTCGTCATTGAGTCATATCGATCTCCATGGGTGCAGGACTTTCCATTGGGACAGGACTACGTGTTTGCCTTGGAGTTGGAGCAGGGCTATACATTTGCCTTGGGGATGATTGTGCCGTTACTGATGCATAAGTTGGTGCGAATCTTGAACTTGTTATTTGTTGTTGTTGCTCACATCGACGCTCAAAAAGGCGGTTATCACACTGTATTGCTCGACTAATAGCTTCTGTAAGTGACCTTGGATCCTCGGGGAAGGTAAGAAGTAAGTCTTTGACATCACTACGAAGGCCTAAACGGAATTGCTCCATTAGGGCTTGTTCATCCCAAGGAATATTGCTTGCGATGAGACGGAAATTGGCAGCATATGTCGAAGCTGGTTGATCACCTTGACGAAGTGTACGAATCTTGTTGATAGCTGTTCTCGCCCCATCAGTATCTCCGAAACAAGCCTTAAATTCCTTGATAAATTCCTCGAAATTATTCAGTAGAGGAGAATTGGTCTCTAGCAATGGAGCAAACCACGACAACGCTATGCCAGTCAATAAGGTGCCCACTAGCCCGACTCGTGATGCATCTGTTGGATAACGCACGGGATGCATTTGAATCACCAACCGTACTTGATTCAAAAAACCTCGGAAATGCGCCCTTGACCCATCAAATTTAGCTGGGAGGCTAATTTTGGGCTCCTTGATAAGTCCCTGACCTTCAACCCTTTGTTGTTGTAACACTACGATTGTCGACTCTAACTGTTGCACTTGTCGCGTGAACTCCTCTTGTTGTTGTTGCTTCTCTATAGTAACCTTTTGTAGATCCCCAAGTAGACGTTGATTCTCTACTTCAAGAGATGCGAACTTGGATTTAAGGTTCTCCATTTCTGCAACAAGGGTGAGATATTCTTCTGAGTTAATGGCAGCCATGGTTTCAGGATGGTTACAAAGGAGGATAAGAGAGAGAGAGAGAGAGAGAGAGAGAGAGAGAGAATTCAAATCAAACTGTCAGAACCAAGGATAAAAGATAGAGTGATGGAAGAAGGATATTAGAGAACACGAGAAGAAAGGAACCAAATACTAAGAGAAGAATGGATGTATAAGATAGAGAAAGAAAGAGAATGGATACAAGATATGTAATGAGAGCTAAAGACTGGTGTTGATTCTAATTGATTTGAGAATACATGTATACCCTTATTTATAGGTTCCTATAGAATAGCTTAGAGATTTCTAGAATGTTCTAGAATGTTCTAGACGTAGAATGCTCTAGGACATTCTAGAACATTCTAGAATAATCTAGAGTTTTTACAATAATCAATGTAATACAAGAAGTAGCTTTTATTGTTTCATATTACAATAAGCTATCTTAATGGTTGAGGTTTTCAAGTATGGATTACAAGGTTCGAGGTTCAAGTTCGGATGACGCCATAATGGTCATGTCATGTGTTCATGACAAACGGACCTTCGGAAACGAAGTCGGAATTGGCCAAGAGGGCCATTAAATAAGTGAACCAGAAGCCTCGACGATCTACCCGCAAGAAGAAACTTGTGAAGCAGTATGGAGATAATGAGTACATGGCATATCACTATGCGTACATGACAAAGGTGGCAGAAGTGCGCGAGCCGGTGAGCTACGTAGAAGCGGTAGAAGAGGCAAATTGGCGTGCCACAACAGAGGAAGAGATGCGAGCGGCTAACGGAGAATGAGACTTGAGATTTGGTTGATGCCTCCAAGGGCATGAAGCTAATCGGATGCAGGTGGGCGTACAAGATCAAGTACAACACCGACGACTCCGTCAACCGATACAAGGCCTGGTTAGTGGTCAAGGGCTATGCACAACAACCAGGCATTGACTATGATGAGATGTTCGTGCCGGTCATGAAGATGACGAACGCCTGTGTGTTGCTTGCAGTAGCTGCGGCGAAGGGGTGGGACTTACATCAAATGGATATAAAGAATGTGTTTTCCTGCAAGGTGAGCTTGAGGAATAGGTGTACATGGTACAACCACCTAGATTTTAGTCTCGAATGAACACGTCGGCTATTGTCAGGATTAGTACAGAGACAGAGACGAAATTAGTACTAAGAGAGAAATATTAGTACTAAGAAGAATAGAGGGTGTAGAACACTCGAGAGAAGGAGAGAGAGAGAGAGGGAGTGGGAGCGAGAGAGAGAGAGAGAGAGTGAGAGTGAGAGGAAATGATGATGACAACGATATATTATGTGAGAAGAATATACAAGGAAGGCTAGGAGGCTTAAGACTGATGTTGAACCGATTTGGTTCGAAATAATGCCTTGTGCCTCCTTTTATAGTGTTCTCAAGAGTACTCCTAAAGTTTCTAGAATGTTCCAGAGAAATCTGGAATATACATCAATTTTCTATAATAAAACTTAAATGACCATAATATTTTTCGTATTACAAAAGATGGTATAATGGTCAAGAGTTGGACCCATGTAACATAAGGACACGGGTTCGAGTGTTGCCATATCATGACACTATCCCCACAACGAGTGTAATGAGTCATTTTGTAGTGAGGACCCGGTTTGCCTGGATATTGGCGATGGAAGTCTTCAAGAAGAGCACGAGCATTGGTCACATTCTCTATCGGTTCCTAGGTATGGTCGTTGGGACTATATCCTAACCAATTGACTAAATAGTAGAGCTTGTTGCGAAAAATCTTGGAATTGAGGAAGGCGGCAACCTCGTACTCGGCCCCATCGTCAAGGGGGAGGAGGTTGTTTAATATGATCTGGGATGGTGCTGTCTTGATAGGGTTCGAGGAGCGAACTATGAAACACCGGATGTATCCGGAGTTGCGGAGGTAGATCGAGACGAAAAGCGACATCATTAATTTTTCCGATAATACGAAAAGGACCTAATTGCCGATAATCCAACTTATCACATGGGCGAGTAGTCTTGATTTGTCGTCGTAGTAGCCATACCCGATTGCCAATGTTAACACTGGATGGAAGCCGACAACGATCTGCGTAAACCTTTTGTGTTTGTTGAGCGTGTTTTAGATGAATAGATAAATCCGCTTGTATCTTGTGTAACCGCTCAAAATGATCCTCTATGCAGGGATTTGTGGGTAACTCTGGAGTTTCAAATACATACAACCGGGGGTGACAACCCGTATAAGCATAAAATGGTGTAACCTTTGTCGATGAGTGGACAGAGTTATTATACGCAAATTCGGCAAAGTGGAGAATATCCGCCTAGTCATCTTGATGATAGCTTAGGAAACACCGCAGATACTGCTCCAACGTTTGATTAGTTCGTTCTGCTTGGCCGTCTATTTGCGGGTGGCAGCCGGAGGAGAGGTTACAAGTGACCTGAAGCATTTTAAAGAGGTGCTTCCAGAACTTCGAGATGAACTGGGGTCCACGGTCACTGATGATATTATCGGGAAGGCCATGATGCCGATATACTTCACGCATGATAGTTTCGGCAATTTCCTCACTAGAGATTTCCTTTGTACATGGCAGGAAATGGGCCATCTTCCTATATCAATCTACTACTGTTAAGATTGCATCGAATCCCTTAAAGACCGGAAGATCTGTGATGAAATCTAGAGCAATGGATTGCCATGGCTTTCTTGGAATTGGTAATGGTTCTAATAAACCATATGGATGACGCCTTGGCACTTTTGCTCTGCAACATATATCACAAGTTTGAACAAAATCTTCGACAAATTGACGTATATGGGGCCACCAGAATGATCGTTGTACTAAATCTAATGTTTTAGTACTACCAAAATGCCTAGTTGTATATGTGTCATGACAGTTTTGGACTACTTGAAGGCGACAAGTACTATTAGGAACATACAAGAGTTTCTTAAAGAATAGTAATCCATCATGACATTCGAATTGTCGATAGTCCGTACCTAGTTGTTGTGATTGTGAAGAAGATGCTTGAGAGGGATCAATTTGTGCTAGAATGGCTTGGGTGAAAGCATCTGTCTTCAAGTCCTCATGTATGGTATCGATAACGTGGGAATCCAAGGACATATCGAAGACCTGTGTTGCTTGCAATTGTGTCGGTCCCAAGATTACTTGCTTTTGGTTATCGAAAGCCGGATCGCCGGGATGCGGGGCTAGATACGAGCGCCATGATAATGCATCTGCCTTCCCTTGTTGCTTCCTAGGAAGATATGTAATTTTGAAGTCGAAAGGAGTGAGGAATTGGGCCCAACGAGCTTGACGTCAATTTAACACACGAGCATTCTGAAAGTAGGCAAGGTTTTTGTGATCACTGAATAAAGTGACTTGATGAGAAGACCCCTCTAGAAAATGCTTCCATTGCGTAAAAGAGTCCACTATTTCTAATAGCTCCTTATCATGAATTTCATAGTTGATTTCCACGGCATCAAACTGGCGTGAGTGGAAAGCCATAGGATGTAGCTTTTCATCATCACCTTGTTGCGACAGAATGCTACCCAAGGCGAAATCCGATGCGTCTGATTCAGTGATGAATGGTTTTTTTGGATCAACATGAGCTAAAATAGGAGTCGATGTAAATGCCTTCTTAAGACTCTCAAAAGCCATGTCCACTTCTTCAGACCAAACTAACGATTGTCCCTTCCTGGTAAGCTATGTGAGAGGCAGAACAAGCTTTGAGTAATCCTGTATGAACTTGTGGTAAAAGTTGGTAAAGCCTAAAAAGCATTGCACATCTCGCAACGAACGCAGAGTCTGCCACTCTACCACCGTTTTGACCTTAGCTAGATCCATGGAGATGCCTTCTGAGGAAATGACATAACCTAGAAATTCTACCTGGTTGCACCCGGAACTACATTTTTCCAGCTGTGCATAAAGACCATGTTCTTGAAGTCGTTTTAGTACTAATAGTACATGAGAATCATGCTCTTCTTGGGTCGCCCCCGGGGGCTTCACTGTCAAAACTTGTATGATAGCACGTGAGTTCATCAAAAGGGGTTTAAATTAACCATTGAGATACAGAATGTATATATATAAGGGTATTAATAAATACATAAAATATATATTTACATAAGGGTACTATTAATTATGCTAGAGAAAAAAATTACATAAGCCCATGAAATATTAGATATTTCAATGAGATAATAAAGAATATATTATGCAAACAATAATTAAATTTGGAGTAGCATACATACATACATATATACATGCATATATACCTACATTTAAACACTACATCCATGAATATGTATATACATACATTACACCCATTTATACATGCATACTAACTAAACATGAATATATATACAAATATATAATATCATATGTACATACGTACATACACATACATAAATACATACATAAATAAATTACAACTTATATATGCACATACACATACACATAAATACATACAATTACATATTATATGTATTACAAATCTACATACATACAATAAATAAGATACATATTGTAATGTGCTCAATTACAGTCCCTTTCCTCTCTTGGTAGGCATCTCTCTTTATAGTGTTTCCCACCTTTCTTGGCTCTACCCCTAGTTAGTTACAAGTTAGTTTTCCTCTTGGGACAAAACCACCTAGTGTGGTCCCCCACACATGACACCTCCCCCTTTTAAAAAAAATAAAATTACATAGTAGGACCTAGACCCTTATTCATTTGTTCTTCGTTACTGTGCAGCGAGGGTTTTTGACTGCTAAAGTCACAATGACGCCTCCCAAGGATGTTGACTGTGTCATTGTCGATGGCGTGACGATTGGGGGGTGGCTATGGTCTGATTCGCAGTGAAGGATGTGCATGCGCTTCGACTGCAACGACATCCAGGTGTGACACTTTCGATGGCGTGACGATTGTGGGCGGTTATGGATCGATTCAGAGTGGGGGATGCGTCTGCGCTTCGACTGTGGCTACATCCAGGTGTGTCGGTGGCTGCGACAGGCCCGTGAAGTCATCGATTGTGGATACATCTTGGCATGTCGATGGCTGCGACAGTCCTGTGTCGTCCGCACCGGTGTCGTCGGGGTGGAGATTCTCAGTTGGGGGAGGTATGCGCCTAATCCGCGAGACATGTGTGACTGTTTTCGTCGATTTATCGATTCGGCGTAACCGGTAAGTGTTCGAGCCGATGTGTGCTATGATCTTGTATGGTCCTAACCATCTGTGCATGAATGATTCACAAAGACCTTTTTTCCGCACCGGGTAATAGACTCGAACATATTCGCCGATATTGAGTGTGGTTGGCCTATGTGATTTGTCGAAATATTTCTTTTGTCTTTGTTGGGCTTTACTTAAATTATATTGAATGGCTCGTCGGAGAAGAGGCATCATTGATTGTAGATATAACCACCACGAGGTGGCATCACTATGATGTGGGTTGACTTTGATGGTGTGTGGGTCTGGGGAGAGACGAGGATCGCGGCCGTATAATGCCCTGAATGGACTCACCTTGGTGGATTCTTGTACTGAGATGTTGTATGCGTGTACCGCGAATGACAATACTTGATCCCATGATTGATGTAAAGGATCAACATAGGCTACAATAGTTTGTTTAATGGTTTGGCGATGTAAACAACCGCTTTATTCCCAAACTCTGCGTGAGAACTTGCATCACTTCGCTTCGGAATTGTGATCCTTGATCGGAAAGAATTTGGTGAGGGCATCCGTGAGGAAAAATCACCCTTTGTAGAAGGGCATTGGCGACCGTATTTGCTGTTGCATCTGGTAAGGCAGCAGCTTCGCACCATCGGGTCAAGTATTCTGTAATTACCAAAATATATTTGTTTCCTTGTATTGATGTTGGAAATGGGCCCATAAGGTCCCATCCCACCATCTCAAAAGGTTCCTTGACTTCAATGGGTGTCAAGGTACCGTATGTGGACTGTGGGTTTTTTACGGTCTGACATGTGGAGCATGTTTGTAGGAATGTAGAGATAGACTATCTTAATTTTGGCCAATAATACATTGACCGAATGCGATGGAGGAGCTTATGGAAACCGAAATGACCCGTCAACCGATGATTATGATAGAATTCGAGATAAGTTGCCCGTAATGCCTCCGGTAAATACAGACGTGGAGGGAGGCCTTGACTAATAAAATGGAGTATGTTGTCAATTAAAACAAAATGACGGTATACCTGCTTGTCATGGCTATTTTGTATTCGCAGGATGAGGTCCTTGATCACAGGGTCTTGCTGTTGCATTTGTGCTATTTGCTGTGGCTGAAATGGGAGGTCATTGGCATCCTCTGCCCATTGTGCGACATGGTACTCCATCCGAGATAAAGCATCAGCAACTGTGTTGGATGCTCCCTTCCGATAAATCATGGTAAAACTGTATTCTTGCAAAGGGAGTGCCCATCGTAGTAGTCTTCTCGGTGGATGAGTTTTGTGGATGAGCGATACCAATGGCTGGTGATCCGTTTCTACTTGGACGGATGTTCCATGCAGGTAAGGGTGGAACTTCTTGAATGCCCAAAGAATTGCCAAGAACTCTTTTTCTGTCGTAGAGTAGTTTTGCTCTGATTTCGTCAATGCTCTACTTATGTATGCTATCGGCTGGCAGTCGTCATTGTCGTCTTGTTGCAAGAGCACAACACCGATTCCATAATTGGAAGCATCTGTTTGAAGGCGGAAGACTTTGCTGAAGTTTGGAAATGCCAAGGTTCCCGCATCCTTGATTAATTTTTTTAGTTTCTCAAAACTTTGTGTACAATCTGCTGACCACTGATATTTTGATCCTTTTTTCAATAGTAATCTCAAGGGGGCTGTGACCGTGGCTAGGTTAGGGATAAACCGTAATGAAAAGTTCACAAGACCAAGGAAGCTTTGTAGGGATTTGATGTTGCTCGGCGTTGGGTAATCAGCAATGGCTCATATCTTAGCAGGGTCGAGTTGGATGCCTTTTGAGGATATCATGAATCCTAAAAATCGTAATTCCGTTGCTCCCCATTTGCACTTCTTAAATTGTAGTTGTAGGCTATATTTTTGGATGCATAGGAGGACTTCTTGTAGAACTTGAATATGTTGCGACCAGTCAGCAGTGTGTATCAGTATATCGTTGAGATAGACTAGTATGACTCCTTTATGGATGAGGTCTTGAAAAATGGTGTTCGCCATTCTTTGGAACGTGCTGCCTGCATCTGATAATCCGAAGGGCATTCTCTTAAATTGGTATAAGCCATGCTGTGTTCTAAAAGCTGTCTTGTGTTTATCTTCAGGTCGTAGGGGTATTTGCCAATACCCTGAAGCCAGATCTAAGGATGTAAAGTATCTTGACTTACCGAGTTGGTCGATTAAATCGTCGATGCGTGGTAATGGATACCTGTCATGCTTTGTAATTTTATTTAGTAATCTGAAATCAATGCAAAATCTGAATGTACCGTCATCTTTTCTGACCAGATGAGGTTCTGATACCCATTCACTACTAGACGGCTCAATAATATCTTTTCGGAGCATTTCTTGGACTGCAGTGTTTATCCGTTGATGATCAAGTGGTGAGCGCCTTCGAGCTGCCATTCTCACCGGAGGAGAGTCCGCTGTGGGTATGGCGTGATGCACTTGTAAAGTTACTTGAGTGGTTTTTTCTGTCTTCCTAAAGATTTTCGGGAACTTCCCGAGTAGGCGACAGAGATCGGTCAAACGTGATTGTGCTGGTTCTATTTGGATTTGAGTATGCATGACCTGTGTGCTAGTATAAGGTGTGTTAAGAAGGGGAATTGTGGTGCAAGGCCTAAGGTGTGGAAGAACTAATGTCTGTGTGTCAAAATGCAATTGGGCCCCATGCTTAACAAACCAATCACATCCTAATGTTAAAGGAAATAGCTGTTTTGGTAGGACATAGAATGAATGGACGAAGGTATGTTGTGCTAGTGTGAAATTGCAATGTGCGTGTGTGAATGATTTATAGAGTTTTTGCTTGTCACCAAAAATTACATGGATTAGTGGTGCAGATGATGTTGGTAAATGCAATTGATTAACTATATCTAAACTAATTGAAGAGATTGTGCTACCTGAATCTAGTAATGCTTCATGTGATGTATTCTGAATACGTGCGATTGTGGAGCAGACTATTCGGCTAGAAGATGTAGCGGCTTGGAAGTGTGGGAGTTGCTCTTCCTTCAACGTCCCGCATTGATGTTTTCCTGTATGTTGGCAAGAGATGTGGAATCAGCCAACTGGATTTGGGCATTCTGATGGTGTTTAGATGCGGTGAATTTCCTGCAATATTTCTTAACATGACCATAATTATTGCAGTAAAAACAACGGGGGCGTCCTTGAGTGTCTCGACTTGGGAGTTGCTTCCTAGCATTAATCTGTGCATTTTGGATGTCAATATCCATCGGGCATGCTGTGGATTCGACTTGATGCTTCTGATTGTTTTGTTGTGGCATTGTAGGTGCCTGCGACAATTCCATATAATCAGGTGTTTCTATACGTTGGGCGATCTGTACAGCCAGTTGGAAGGTTGTCGGCCCTTGATCTTTTACTCTCCTATAGATGTCATGTCTCAGCCTTGGCAGCAAGAAATATAGCTTCATAGACTCTTTCATGTTTGGATCTACTCTAAGTAAGAGTTGTTTTAATCTTACTGCAAACTGTGCTACTGGCTCATGTGCTTGTTGACGCATGTTACCTAATTGTTGTAGGGTTGTTTGTGTTATATCGTTATTGGCGAAGTGTTGTGCCAGTTGTTCGCGCAGGTATGACCAATCTTGTTTTACTTCTTCTGGTTGTTGAATAAACCAGGTTGCTGCGACATTTTCCAATACTGTGCGCAGTTCTAGGGCTTTTCTATCATCACTCCATTAATGATAGCCGACGACATTATCAAAGTGACCTAGCCAAGCCAATACGTCTTCTGTTGGTAGGCCAGAAAATGATCGTGGTCTAATTCGTGAGTCCTTCTGTTTCTCTGTGATGTTTCCTGTTTGTTGTGATTGATTAGTTAACCAATATATTATTGTTTGATTTGTGTGGTTTACCTGCAACATCATCGTTGACATAGCTTGAAGCATTTGCTCGGTTGCGTTTCTTGGAGAGGTCTGTTCCACGAACTCTGGTTGCATACTCATTGTGTTGTTGAAATCTGATGTCTGCATCATTGTGTAGTTGATGCTCTCTTGAATTCGCGTCTTTTCGGCAGGTCACTTGTAGGCTTAGCGGCTGCCTCTGTGTGAAGATCAGTGGAATACTCGTGTGTGATGATCGGTGGGTTGCTTCTGTGTGATGATCAGTGGGTGTGCAGGTTGTGGTTGATCTAAAAATGCCCGTTATTTCCACCAATGTAATGTGCTCAATTACAGTCCCTTTCCTCTCTTGGTAGGCATCTCTCTTTATAGTGTTTCCCACCTTTCTTGGCTCTACCCCTAGTTAGTTACAAGTTAGTTTTCCTCTTGGAACAAAACCACCTAGTGTGGTCCCCCACACATGACAATATATATATATATATATATATATATATATATATATACACACACACACATAAATAAATTACATACTACATATCATATAATCCATACATATTACACAATATACAAATTTACATACACATACATACATTACATATATACATACACATATATATTACATATGTACATACATATTCCACATATTGCCATATATATATATAGGTCATATGGGACCATACAACCTACAATCATAGAACGTAATATTCGTGTTCGTGCAAGCATTCAAACGATTGAAAACGTTTGAAAATGAACACGTTTGAAAAGGGAAAAATATGCGCTCCTTTGTTTTTTCTTTTTTTTCATGTTTTTATCACAAATTTAGGTCATCCTAGTGGTAAAGAGACATGCTATTGCTGTCTATGTCTTGGGTTTGAGCCCCAATGTTCTCATCTCTCTTTTGTTGTACCATAGCAAAAGTTTATATTTGTTTTTTTGTTTTTTTTCATTTTTTTTTCATTTTTTGTTATTAGAAATGAGCTTAACCTAGTGGTAAGTTGCCATGCTACTATTGCTTGTGTCTTGAGTTAAATTCCCGACTTTCTCATATCCTCTTGTTATTGTCATGTTACTTTTTTTTCTTCTTTGTTTGTTATTAGAAATTAGCTCACCCTAATGGTAAATTTTTATTCTACTACTACCTATGTCATGTTTTCTTCATATTCTCGAATATACGTTTTATGAGATTTTGATCGTTTCTTTTTTCTTCTTTTTCTTTCTTTCTTTGTTATTAGAAATTAGCTCACCCTAGTGATAAGTTGTTATGTTACTATTGCGTATGTCATATTTTCTTCATATTCTCGAATGTTTGTTTTATGAGTTTTTGAACATTTGATTATAATTTATAATGACATATTTTGATTCAATCTCTATAGTTCATACTCCTTTTTTTGTAAAGTTCTAAAGTGAGGATGATAGAGATGTCTTGATTCTTAAGAAGCATCCCAAAAGTATGCATGTGATACAATGGAAATATTGCAACCATACTTATGTTGGTGGTTCACAATGGATTAGAGTCCACTTATTGGGATTGAGAGTGAATCAATATATAATATAAACCATAGTCAATCCAATCCAACTTGTCAATCCAATCCAACTTTGAGATGATTTACCATACACGTTTGATTGAATCATTCTCGAATGTGAATGCACATATGATACACATGGTTCATTCTATGCCTATAATACTTACATACATACATACATACATACATACACACACATGAGATATATGAATGCATATAATGTACATATTACAAACATATATCCATATACGATCCATACACATACTAAAAATGAAAATATCCTAAAAATATACATACATGAATACATTACATATATACACATACGTACATTCATACATTACATATATACACATACGTACATTCATACATTACATATATACACATACGTACATTCATACATATACATACATACATACAATACATATGTACATACATATCACCACATATACAAACATAGACACACATGGTCATACACACTATAATAGTACATATATACATCGACATACATACATTAGATATATACATACATATTATGCACATATTATAAACACACATCTAGACACATTAAATCATGTACATTGACACATGCATATATGCATACAGATACATACATACATACATATTCCACATATCACCATATATATAGGAAAGCGTTATTTGCCCCCCCCCCATTTTGGCTATCCCCCCTCCTAAATTTATAGAACCTAATATAACCAAATGAAATTGTTTATTAATTAATTAATAAACTCAACATAACTCAGATTCTCGCATATCGCAAGTGCGTTTGTATTGTCAGTCAAGCCTAGAGGGTTGCGATATTTCCCCCCATAGTAGCACTTGAAAGTGACTTTTCGGTTGTCGCTATGCTTATCCAATACAACGATGATATTCTGAGCACGAAAATGGTCCTTGATAAAACTAATCAGAGCCCCTCTCTCGGTGAAGGTTTTATCGATAATTGAAGCTGAAGACGCTTGTTGAGACATGTTGCTGAATGAGGTTAGAACTATGAGAAATTGTAAAAAAATGGGGGGGGGGTGGGGGGGATAGCCAAAATGGGGGGGGAAAATAGCGCTTTCCTATGTATATATATATATATTATATAGGTCATACAGGGTCATACAAATTACAATACATTCATACATGCATGCACACACACATTAGATATATGTATACTTACACATACCTTGGATATATGCATGCATATTATGTGCATATTGCAAACATACATCCATATATGAGCCATACACATACTAAACACGAAAATACCCCAAAAATATACATACATAAATACATTACATATTACATATATATACATATGTGCATTCGTACATGGACATACATATATTCATTCATACATTGCTACACGTATATACGTACACACGCCTACGATGATACATGAATAAATGTTACCAACTTACATCCATACATGTACATACATACATGCATACATACATACTATACAATATGTACATACATACACACATATATACATGCATATGTGTATATGTTTGTATATATGAATGTGGTGTGTGTTGTATGTGTGTATGTATGTATTTATTGTATGGATGAATACACAGACACATAACACATATACACATACACACGTGCCAAACATAGAATATATACATATGCACATGTAAAGAACACACACACACACACACACACATGCCATACATACAACACATGCAATACAATACATACATATGTACATCAATAGAAAATACACACACACACATAACACATACATACATAGAGACATTATATATATACAATACATAATACATACATATGTAGAAATAAAGAACACACACACATGTATCAAACATACATACATATGTAGAAATAAAGAACACACACACATGTATCAAACATACACACACATATAGCACATACATACGTACAAACTAAACCCTAAAGGAAGGGAGAGAGAGAGAGAGAGAGAGAGAGAGAGAGGTTTTGCCAGCCATGGATGATACTTTGTTCTGGGTGCAGAGTGAGATCTAAGGCACCCCATAGCCCACCCCTCCTCTTTGCCAATCTCTCTAGCAGACGAAGAGAGAGAGAGAGAGAGAGAGAGAGAGAGAGAGAGAGAGCTTCTCTTTAAATCGGATTCCCTTGAGTGGCATGGGGGAAGATCTTGAGAAGAAAGTAGCCATGACCCACAGATCATTTAGGAGTCGGAAAGATGTATACCTTGTTCAAAACTCTAGTGTGCCCCTGCATTTCCCGGAAGAGACGAAGGAGAGGAGGATATCCCTTCTCATTCCCCTCATTATCATCGTGAATGTGATCATATTTCTGCTCACCCTGTATATCAACAATTGCCCCAAGAACACCATAGATGGCAAGTGCGTCACCAAGTTTCTTCATCGTTTCTCATTCCAACCTCTCAATGAGAATCCTCTCTTTGGTTCTTCATCTCGTGCCAATTGGGTGCCCTTGATACAAACAAGGTCATGCATAATCATCAAGGCTAGTGCCTTATTACTTGCCTTTGGTTGCATGCATGTGTTGTTCATATATTAGCTAACACGCTCAACTTACTCTTCATTGGGATCAAATTAGAGAAAGAATTCGGATTTTTAGAGAGAGAGAGAGAGAGAGAGAGAGAGAGAGAGAGAGGGCTTCTTTTTCTGCTTCTACTACAACGCCATAGCCTACAACCATGAGTATCTCCCGCAATTCTACCCATAAGAGGTGCGCCACAGGAGGAAAGAAGAAGTCATGGCGCAAGAAGAGGAAGTATGAGCTTGGGCGTCAGGTTGCAATGACGAAGCTATCCAACGACAAGACAGTGTGAAAGGTCTGTGTGAGAGGTGGAAACCTAAAGTTCAGTGCCCTTAGGCTCGACACAAGGAACTACTCGTGGGGATCAGAGGTTGTGACATGGAAGGCACACATCCTTTATGTCGTCTATAATGCTTCGAACAATGAGCTTGTGCGGACATAGACACTAGTCAAGTCTGCAATTGTCCAGATTGATGATGCCCCCTTCAGACATTGGTATAGTCAGCACTATGGTGTTGAAATCAGGAAGAAGAAGAAGGCTGCTAACGAGGCTAGAGGAACCAGCAAGAAGTAATCTGAGGAAGGAGAGACACTTGGTGAGGCAGAAAAGGGGAAGCAAAGCAAACCATGTAGCTTGCAAAATTTCTGAGAGTGTCAAGGATCGAAAACTAGATCCACATCTTGAGGATCAATTTGCGAGTGGCCGTTTGCTTGGTTGCATTTGTTCTCGGCTTGGACAATGTGGCAGAGCCGTTGGCTATATTCTTGAGGGCAAAGAGCTGGAGTGCTACCAAAAGAAGATTCAAAGGAAGAAAGGGAATACAAGGGGTGCTACTACATAAGTAGAAGGTCTTTTTTTATCTGTTTAGACCACTCTTTAAGTATTTGTGATTGCATTGAGAAGTGCTCACTTCAAACTGTGTATTTCTCAGCTATTTTTGAAATGAGTTGTTTGTGAGAATGTGCCTTAGAGAGAGAGAGAGAGAGAGAGAGAGAGAGAGAGAGATTCTTCTTTGTAGTTGCTTCTTTGACTTTCTCTCTCTCTCTCTCTCTCTCTCTCTCCACCGTATGTTTCTTGTAGTGATATGAGAAATTATTGAGCATTTGAAGGAACTTCTTATAGTGATGGAGTATTCATCATGATTGTTGATGAAATTTTATAGAGTTTAAATAGAGAATAGCTATCGAACCAAATAATGAACTCTTGAGCCTTTATTAGTAAAAGGATATTTATGATTTAGGTGCAAATAAACGCGAGCCACTACACACACATACACATAACGATAGATATATACACACATGCCACACAACTAAGATATATACACACAACCCATACATCAAATATATAACATATGCTATACAATATAATACATACATACACACATGTATAAAACATACATGTGTTTTATTTAAGGGCATTTAAAACGAGTTGTTGTAAAAATATATATTGGCACTAAGGGATATTTTTATTACATGTTTTTTTACAGAAGGGTATCTAAAATAGTAAAAAATATACGTATAAGGGGTTTATAAAAGATGTCGCGAACACACGTGATACAACCTCTTTATATATAGTGGAGCCCCCGGGGGGTCGTCGAATAAACCAGTAGATCATCCAAATAGATAATCAAACAAACATCCAAGAGATCTCGGAATATATCATTTGCCATGTGCTGGAAGACTACTGGTGCATTAGTGAGGCCGAATGGCATGATTGTATACTCGAAGTGCCCATATCTGGTGTGAAACACGATCTTCCATTCATCTCCTGGTCGGATTCGTACGAGGTTATATGCTCCTCCTAAGTCAATCTTTGTGAAGAACCTTGCACCATTGATCCATTCTAAAAGACTTGAGGTAAGGGGAAGTGTATACCTATTCCTGATGGTGACCTTATTCAAGCCACGGTAATCTACGACAAGACGAAGTGATTCATCCTTTTTCTTAACGAAGAAAATGGGTGTGCCGGTTGGAGATTTCGAATGTCGAATGAAACCATTTGCCAAATTCTCCTCTATATAGGCTTGAAGGACTTCCAGCTTGGTTGGTGACAAATTGTAGATCGGTCCCCATGGTGGCTCTTTTCCCGGTTGTAAATCGATGGGGCAATCATATGGTCGATGGTGAGGGAGCATATTGGCTTGTACTTTATCAAACACATCAACATAATGATGATACTTCTTTGGAAGTTGAACGGTGGACTCCTCTTTGGTGGTGTCGGAGGGTTTTACTGCTATTGCGAAGAGAAACATTTCTTCCTTGCATCTTTCTTCCCGCAACTGATGTAGCGAAATGGTTGCAATCTTATGAGTAGATCCTCGAGCTTGTCGATACTGGATTTCTCTTGTTCTCCAATCTATGTCTGGGTTATGTAATTCAAACCATGGTAATCCTAAAACAATGGGATGTTCTGGGATACTAATTATATATTTTTCATAAAACATATGCTCCATTGGTATTAATAAAAGGCCAGAGGCAGTATACAAATAGTACATAATATTGTTCCATCTCCACAAATATATATTATCCAAAATGAGACCAAATATAAGCTTTGGCATTTGGCAAGATAATGATAATTATAATCCATGAATACAACTGTCAGCCTTGCCAATAACACCTTTGCTATGTCGAGCTAGAAGACCACACATAAAGGTGAAAACAATCTCCAACATGGTTGTCCACCCTGGCTGGTTGTTTGAAAACTTCATGTTCGCATTTTGTTTCGCATGCACTGAAGACCATACTCAACATATAAACAACATCTTTGAGTATCCAACTTTTTTGATGGTTCAATCACACAAAGCTTGCTCCTTGCATCTAGTGATAGGCTTTTTAATTTAGCACTTAGTTCCATATCACTACCCTTCAAAATAAACCTTGAGAAGGCATCCACTTTAGCACGAATAAGCCTCTTTATCACCTGTGGCCTTTGATATTGACTTCCACTATCATAAAATATTAGCTCCAATCCAATTGCTTGAAGGTCCAACATCATCTCTTTTATAGAGTATTCCATTTGCACAATCTTTTGGTCCTTGATTTTATCATCTGAAACAGAAGAATATGGTTGGAAGATGACTCCATCGGCCTCAAGAACAGAATAGTGATTGTTAATCCCAATCAAGATGCATGACTAAATAAGCTCTCTTGACTGAATCGTGACCTTGTTGAATCTTAAGTACTTTCCACTGCTTATAAGAATAGAAGGCCCTGGAGGCATCTCGTGACTTGTGAAGAGTTGTTCCATCATCGTTCTGCAGGCCTATAGACCCACCTCCACCATCATAAATGTATTGATCAATTGAAAAACAGTCAATTATAACCATCAGAAATGTACTCATCAATTGAAAAACAGTCAACTATAAGTGGCCTTCTCGATGATAGGATCATTTCTATGTCCTCTTGTCTAAACATTGGCTGATCAAGGTAAATTCCAACCTTAAGATTCATAGGATCTTCCTCTGTCTCCATCGAATCAGAACCCTTAGAAAGAAGTGACCACCAATCTCAAACTTTCCCACATTTCCATAATCGGCCTATGATACCATCATACGTCGCCCACGGAATATCGGTGTATCTACTTTAGGATCATCCAAACCTTGCACACAATTGCTTGGAAACATCAAGCTAGCCCCTGCTACCCCCGAGTCCACCATGAGCTTCACCTCTTTTCGATTCACCTTTGCTAGAACACGTGGGACATTGTCAAATAGAAACATTCTCTACCATTTTAGCTTCTTCGCCACTGCCATTGATTTATATTCCATGGGATCATATATTGAAAATGTGCGATGTTTTGGAGACATCTTGATGACACAGCCATAGAACAAATCAAAACCACATAATCCATCCACCTCCTTCAATAGTTTGTCAATGTTAATCTCCCTGAATATTGGGTTTGTTATTTTGTCATCACACCACAACCAGAAATACTAGTTGCATATACTTCCCCAAAACCATGCATGCCTAGTTGCATCGCTTTTTTCTTCTTGATCGCAAGACAACCTATCCCAATATCAATAATGAAACACCTAGCCTCTTTACCATCAACTATAGGACGGACCATGTAATGACCACTTTTTGTATATCGCATCAAGACACATTGCCAGTTAGATAACTTCCATCAATCTCTAAAAGATAACTTTTGAATCGAAACCCGTAGTGGTAAGCATGTGGCCTTATCAATGATAACATAGGCAACTACCTATTTTTTCTTCAATTTGACTGAGAACAAGAGTTCTTTATCAGGAGCATGAAACACAAGTCCAGAACCAGAACTTTCCTGTTGAATTTCTAAATACTTTTGGGCTTCTTAAGTTGCCCAAAACCCAATCCTAATCCATGTGGATAGCACATACACCTCACCCTCATCAAGCTCTAGTCTTGAGACACGACCTGCAACATCAACATACCATGTAAGCGTGTCGTCATGGCCCCATTCATGAGTAAATTCTTCATTTTTAAACAGCTCGAAAAAGCAACCATCCATTCCCCACTTTAGAGTCCATTCACTCTCAATTCCCTATGTCACTGCCTTGCCTGAAAGCATCAACTTCTGATTAGGCAAGCAATCCTACATCCATCACAAGCATCTTTGAAGGAGAGGAGGTGTCAATATCACCAAATGAGCCACATAATAATAGAAAACTTGTCTTTCACATGATATTCCATGTCCTCTGTCTTCCCAATCATATATGCCAGGTCTGGATTTGTTCCTTGACGATTGTCCTTCAGTGTCAATGATTTGAAAGATGCGATGATGTCAAAAACAACCGGCTTTATCAATCCGGTAATGTGATCACTTTAACAACGACTTCCACCCTGGCTGGTAGTTTGAAAAATTCATGTTGCATTTGGTTATGCATGTAATGAAGTCCATACTCAACCTATAAACAACATCTCAGAGAAGTATCTAGCTTTTTCGAACTTCATTTTTCCACATTAGCCATCAACTTTCCCCAACAAAAATGCCTACAAAACAACCAACTTTATAAATCCGTAAGGGTGATGATATCATTAAAAATCTGCAAGCTTCAAAGCATGTACTGTTGTCGACCCTCAAGAAAATCCTTCCAAGTCCACGCCATTAACACTCATAAAACGAAAAAGAAATTGAGTCTACTCTCGCATCGTGAAGTATGCTTCAGCCCTTGACAACCTCACGACTCATCATTATCAAACAAAGAGTCCACATCAACCACCTCTCGTCGTAGACCACCAACGCCCTGTACATACAAAAAACAGAATGACACTACTCTTCGGATCCCCTTATTAAATTATGCTTCTTCCCCCGACACCATTGTCCCTCATCCTTGTCAGAAATAGATAATGTGCTTCATCTTCCATCAACAATGTCATCTTTTACTACCAAGGTCCTTGAGATTCGAAGACGCGATGACCAACATCCAGTATGCTCTCCTTCTCCCCTCATAAAAGTATGCTTCAACCCCTACACCATCAAAAAATAGAATGAATCACTCTCCTTAGACACTCATAAAAATCTGCTTCACCCTCCAACACCATCTCCCCTCCAACACCATCTGCACTCATCATTATAGAAAATCTGCTTCATTTTCAACATCAACCATCTGTCCATTTTCAGCAAATTCCTGTACCTACTCATAATATTCTGCGTCACCCCCCACACTGTCTTCGCTCATCCTTATCCCTCCAAAAAAAAATCTTCTTAAGTCCACATCAACCATCTCACTGATTACCAGCTAATTCCTGTATAAATAATAGCAAAATGATTATAAAAGGTTTCCTCATCCCCTCATATATTTGCTTCAACCCCCACACCATCGTCACTCATCCTCTTGTCATAAATAAACTCTATAAAGACAATAACTACATGAGAACAACGACAAGACGATCCTGTTTGTTGCACTCCCTAAGATGAAACCTAAAATCTTCTTCACTCCGTCTCATGACACCGAATTCCATCAAGCATCCTGACATACAGACAACAAACAAATTAGTGTAAAACATTTCCTCACCAACTCATGATAATATGCTTCTTCAATCCCCACACCATCTACACTCATCTTTATCGCTTAGAAGAAATTTCTTCTTACGTCCACAACAACCATCTCGCCATCTCGCTAATTGGCACCAAATTTTGGCTTGCCATGTCCTTGATTTCCACCAACATCCCACCAACATCACTTATCCTTACAAAAATATCAATGGTCATCTATATTATATCATGTTATTTGTACTAAAGATGGTGCTGGTGGCGGGAACAACCAATGAGGCGGTACATAGTTCCACTTGACATCTGCAACTTCATCTGCAACTTTACGAATTCTCATTCTTTTCTTATTAGTTGTTTGTCCAGAACCCTTATAACTATCATATTCACTGTTGCTTCTTAGGAACATGGTCCGTGGTCAGTCCTTTGACCTAGACCCCAAGGTGGGTGTGGAACAATGAACCGGGCTTAAGCGTACTGCGTAAGGAGACGACCTTTGTAATTCCTTCGCGTATAAGGAAATACGGCTACAACCGAATCCTTATCACAGGTTACACTTACGTACTACTACGCTTACGTATCCGAGACACAGACACTGAATTAGCCGCAACTATACACAAAAACTCAGAGAAGATAGCATTCTATTATCAGGCGTTCTTTTACATTTCCCAAAATTTACACGCACCTCCATAAGAGGTTTTCTGCCCTTTATATATGTAGGGTCTAAATAGCCGTTCACGCTTCCCGCGTGAACTATTACATACGTTATGCTTATATAGTTTCTTATTCCTACGCTTTTGGCCGTCGGTTACTATTCCGGCGGACAACACCTGGCACGCCTGTGGGACAGTGCCTTTGCACGTCGAACCCATCCCGTTAATCTTCTTCCAAAATGGCCTAGATGTTCGGCTCTGTTGTGGTGTCCTCGTCCGGAGTTGATGTAGGGCCCATAGGTGCATCGTGGTGCGGCTCCTATGCTTGGTCGGCCTGGTTTCTCCCGGAGTCGCCTACGTCGTGTGCGGGTGGTCCGGGTACGGTGGGCCCTTCTTGAGTTAGTGGGCTGGGCTCCGCCGTTGGCGTGCTTGCAGTCGGCTACAGCTCAGCCTCTATTGTTACGTCCTCCGCGGTGTTGGCCGTTTTTGTGTGTCCCTGGGCGTAGGGCAGGGATTCCGCCTGGTCCGCACTATTTTCCATGGTTTCTGAAGATGGTGTGGGCTGGTGCCGCTGGACCTCTTGTTGGTTAATGGTTTCGTTGTCTGGTCCTGTGGGGAACTCCGCTTGTTCGTCCCCGCTATTCTCCCCTGTTGTCATCCTTGGTGATCGGGCTTGAGATTCCTCTTCTTCGGTTGTGACCGGAATTGGTGTCCCGCTAGGTTCCTCGTTTGTGTGCGTGTTGCCGGTTTGTGTGATCTGGTGAAATAGCTCCTCCTGACTCTCACCAAAATCATCTAGGAGTTGTGCAAGTTCTTCGGAGTGTTGGTCTGCTAACGCGCGATAGTCTTGCGCTAGGTCCTCCCGTACGGTCGCAATGCTCTCCTCGTTTAGCTTATAAAACCCTCGGCCATCTTTCCACCGGTTCTCCCAGTCCACACGATACGCGTGGAATTCCGCTGCTTGGGTTGCCCATGCCATCCATCGTTTGTCCATCGCCGTTTTCAATTGCGCTGTGAACCTTTCCCGGTTGGTTTGGAGAAGGATGCGCACGTTATCCGTGATGGCCTAGCAGCGGTTGCGTGCATCTTCCATCGATTTCTGGAGATTTGCGATTTCCTGCTGTTTAACGGTTGTCGCTTCCTCATACGTGGCCTTCAGGCCCACCCACAACTGAGATTCCTTTGCATGGTGTTCTTCTAATTTCCCCATTTCATTGTTTAGGCGGATTTCGAGTTGATGCCTTCTGTCTTGTTCGACCACCAACTGCTCATCGAACCATATCTTCTTTTTTTCTAATAAGGCCCGAAGTCCCGCTATTGATGCCTCTGATTTCTTCGCGTCCTCTCGTAATTGGGCGTTGTCGTCTTTTGTCCGGAAGTGCTGGGCTACCTCCGTAGCTAGTTTCTCTTCAAGAGTTTTTACGGCCTTTCGTCTGTTAGCCCGTATCTCCTTTTCTTTGTCGGAGGATTGGCGTAATTTTGCTCGAAGACGGTCAATTTTGGATTCCGCTAGCTGCACGACCCTTTTTGCTTTTGAGGTGATGGCGGTCTGAGCCTCGATTTCTTCTTTGAGAGTGTTGATAACGTGGTTCGTGTTGCGCCGTAGTCGCGTGAGCTTCCAACTCCGCGATGCGTGCGTTGGCCTTTTGTAGTTTGGCTTCGGTCAGTTTAACCTTCTTCCAGACATTCTTATTTTTTATGGCCATCTCCTTGGCGCCCGTGCTGACCTTTGACAGTTCCTGATGGACTTCGACTAGGGCCGTGTTTAAGGGTTGTATCTCCATCCCTACTCGCCGTACCCCGGCGTTCCTCTGTCTGCCGACTCTGGCTAGCCGGTCCTCATCGTCGCTCTCCGTTGTTTGTGTTAGGGTGCACTCTATCATCTAACGTTCTGCATGCTCCTCGGCCATTCGTTGGGCGGCTTTAACCTGTTGTGTTGCCATGAGCTCGAAAGAGGTACTGAACTGCAAGAGGGCGCTGAATTTGTGGGCCGTATCCGGAATATCTGGATATGTCAAAACCTTGCTTTCCGCCGTCAATACGGCTTTCCCTCGTTGGGACTGAGTTGTAATAATTGGTCGCGGCTCTCGGATGATTTCGAAGGTGGTATTCGGCTCTGCTGTTGCGGAGCCTTCGCCTTCGGTCGTTGCCTCCGGAGCCGTGGGGCCGTTTTTTACCAACCCCCGCCCATCTTTCCTGTCCAATCTGCGCCATTTTGGTCTAGGGCTTTCCCGTTGTGCTTCGGTGTTTGGTTCTAGGGCTGCTTCCATGGGGCGTCTCGGTTGTTCCTCCTGCGTCGCCCGTGTGTCCGGCTGGTCAGGCGGAGGTGTTGTCCTTGGGCCTGGTTGGGCTGGTTGGGGTTCCTCCTCCCACTCTAGGGCCGCTAACTCCGCTAACCTGCGTTTCACGGAGCGGGGCGGGGCCGTGGGTTGGCTGGGCTACGGTGCTGGCAGGCCTCGGGGTGGAAACAGTACCGTAAGGTATTGTTGGATGATTGGCCTGAGCTTTTTCCCTGCTTGGTACGCATGCAAGACTTCCCTTAATGCCGGCCCTGTGATGACCCCCCAATCGACTGTACACCCTTCAAAGGTGTCAATAATGATGCCCGCCTTCTGCTTAGGCATCCCGTATGCGTTGACATGGACGCAACCGATTTCCAGTAGGAACTTGGCAACTTCACGGAAGAAGGGATCCAGAATCTGTTTTGTTCTATAGGCCTTGGCAGAGGATGAATATGGGCCAAAATACCGTTGCAGCGCCTCTGCAGGAGGTATTTCGAAATGTCTTTCGCCTAGTGAGGACAAGTCTAACTTCTTCGGAATGGAAGAGTTGGTGACCGTGTCAATGTTGAGCCGCCTGGCGATGTCCATGGCGTCCGGGTGTGGAGGTGCTTTTGCGACCCGAATGTAACCATCCAAGCGCTTCTCCACGAGCCATCGGCGTAGGGCAGTAGAGATGAAGATCGGCATCGCCAGAGTAGGTTCGTGGAGAGGAGACGAGTAGTAGTGGTGAGTTGGAGCTCTGAGATAGGATGGGGAAGAAGGTGAGGAGGAGCGATGGGAGCGCTGACAGCTAGACGATGGGTTTCTGCTTTGTGTAGAAAATCTTTTGTTTCCTTCTTTTTGTGGCTTAGGGTTCATTGGGCGGTGAGCCATCGTGGTGCCGCGTGTTCTTGAACTAGGAGTTTGTGCATGCCTTTAGTCGTTTTAATAGTCGCAATCTTCTCTTCTTTTTTCTTCTTTTTTCGTAACGGTTATTTACAACCTATTTTTACATTATAGTACAAATGGGACTGTCCATTTTATGCTGCGGGTTCTCCGGCTTTGTCCCGTTTGGCGGTGAATGGGTTAGGTGGCGTAGGGCCCAGGTAAGGTTTGAGCCGAAACCCATTCACTTTCTGCCGTACTATTTCTCCGGCCAGCGTTCCTAGTTGGAACGTGCCTTGTTCGGCTCCAATTATCCAGTATGGGCCGGTTCAGTGGAAACGTTGTCGTGATGTGGCGTGTCTAGTGCGACAAAAAGTCAAAAATTGAGGATCCACACACATTTCACGAATACTTGTAAAAATGAAAATAAATAAACCTAGGTCACAATGGCATTGAGTGCATGTAGAGGGTTGCAAGTAAGATTTGAACCTTGCACCTCAAAGATAAGAGGTAATTACCTTACCACTAAAGCTACTACTAAGTGCTTTAGATATTCTATATTTCTTTCTCATATTCAATATTCCATAAGAAACAAACATACAAAACCGTGTGCACAAAACCATGGTTTTAAGCCCATGGTTTTCTGCATGTCACAAAGCAAAACTGTGTGCACTGAAACCATGGCTCCAAGCCCATGGTTTTGTGCATGGACAAACCTATAAAACCCCTAGTACGGCTTGTGTAAAGGGGGGGAGCTCAATATGATATGACCATCATCATCACCATCAATAATATAAGCTTCTATTTCTTCTTCTTCGCATCTATCTTGTAATTATTTATCTACTTCTCAAGTGTACAATCTTCAATCTTCTCAAGTCTAATAGGTCTTCCTCCAATCTTACATTCACATCGTCTTCTTCTCAATACCTTGACGGACATCCTCCTTGGTCCAAGACCCTGGTGGTCCCGCTCAAGTGAAGCACGCTCGCACGCGCATCTTCGCGACAACGTAGCTTCCCCGGCATCTGGCCCATGCGCGTTTGAAAAACTAGCACCGCTCGGCCCACGGCGAACTCCTTTTCCCTTGCGCTCCAATGTCGATCGACAAACGCTTTATGCCGTCGTTGTTCCTCTTCCAACACAACCATGCTGTGGACGCGTTTTTCCCCTACTTCGAGGAGTTGGTAGAGCCGTTCCTCCTCCGACTTGGCTTCTGATAATCGGTTCCGTACCTGAATGCGCAAACTAGGTACCCGAAATTCGACCGGCATCACAGCCTCTAGTCCAAACGCTAGCCGGAATGGTGTTCACTGTATGATCGTTTTGTAACTAGTTCTGTACGCCCATAACGCACTCTGGAGTTTGGTATCCCAATCCGTTTTATTTTCATTGACGGTTTTCTTCAAAATGGTCTGTAAAGTTTTGTTCGTGGATTCCGCTAATCCATTCGCCTATGGGTAGTATGGCGTGCTCTTCTTGTGGACTACTGTGTAATGCTGTGTTAGTTCCCGAACTACCGTATTGAGGAAGTGGCTCCCCTGGTCACTGATGAGCTCAATTGGGCAGCCGAACCGGCACCAGATGTCCTCGTACAAAAATTTGGTTGTGACGGTTGCTGTATTTTCCCGTAGTGCCTTTGCTTCTACCCATTTGGTACAGTAATCCGTGGCTACCAATATGTATTTGTTGCTCGTATGGGCCGCTGCTGGTGTGAAGGGCCCCACAAAATCCAATCCCCACTTTTGGAAGGGGTCCAGCGGTAATACGGGCTGGTGTGGCATCCTTGCGTCCTTCGCAGGCTGACCCATCCGCTGGCACAAATCACACTTTCTACAATACTCGGATGCATCCTTCTGCGTTGTTGGCCACCATAAGCCCGCATGCCATACTTTGCGGGCTGCCACGTTGCCCGCGTAATGGCCGCCAGCTGTGCCGCAATGTGCCTCCCGTAAAACTGCTTCTTTTTCATCCTGACAGACTCCACGCCGTCAAATGCCATCACTTCCTTTGTGATATAAATTCCCTTCGACCAGGCAGAAGTGACGGATTCGGATGGCTAGTCGTTTCTTCTCGTCTATCCGTAATTATGGTGGACGTAGTGCTGTAGTTAAAAAGTACGACATTTCCATAAGCCATTGATCCGGAAAGGTGGATTCCGTTTTTTCTGCAAATGTCGCTACTCGCCAGATGTCGGCGTCCGAAAAATCGTCGTCGTCTTTCTGTATTGTTTCTCCATTCTCAAGTTTGCTCAAAAAATCCGCCACTACGTGTTGCGTCCCTGGCGGGTGCTGAATTACGAACTCGAATTCCTGGAGTAGCAGCATCCACTGCGCCAATTTCCCTGTCAAGGCTTGTTTCTCCACCAAATACAATAATGCCGAATGATCCACGTGGAACGTGAATTTCCGTCCTAGTAAATAATGTCGGAATTTATTGATGCTATAGATCATCCCTAGCGCCTCCCGCTCTGTTGTGGAATAGTTACGCTCTATTGCTAACAATTTACGACTTGCGTAGTATACTGGCCTGTACTAGTTTGGTTCGGTGAGTTGCATTAGCGTGCTTCCTATTGCTATGTCCGAGGCGTCGACGAACATGTGGAATGGCTTTGCCCAAACTGGAGGTTGTACGACGGGGGCCTGTGTGAGCATTATCTTAAGTGCCTCATAGGCCTTATCCTCTGTTATAGTCCATTGGAAAGGAGTCCGATGTACAGCAACGTGTAGTGGCGTGGCGAAATCCGCCAGATATCGTATCATCCGGCTATGCCACCGTATTTGGCCCAGAAATCGGCTAAGTGATTTGGCATTTGTCGGAGTTTTAGCTTGCGTAATAGCGGAGATCTTGTTTGGGTCGACCGCTATTCCTTCTTTGCTGACAATGTGGCCTAGGAGAGTCCCGCTGGTCACGCCGAAGGCACATTTCGCGGGATTCAGGCTTAAGCGTGTAGTGCGGCAACGTTCCAGGCACAGACGTAAGTGCGAGAAATGGTCTTTTGTCCGCCCATATACCGCAAAATCGTCTAAGAAGACTTGCATGAACGTCAGAATGTATTCCCCAAAGATCTCCGTAATTGTTCGTTGAAATGTTGTCGGCGCCGTCTTTAGCCCGAACATCATGACGACTGTCACATATACTCCCCAGTCTGTGACAAATGTTGTCTTCTCCTGGTCCTCGGGGTGCATGCGTACTTGGTTATAGCCACTGAAGCCATCTAAGAAACTGTACATCTCATGGCCTGCGACGACGTCTAGCACGCTATCGGTGAAGGGTAAGGGAAATGCGTCCGTAATGGTTACGACGTTTAATTGTCGGTAATCCACGCATACCCGTATTTTGCCGTTTTTCTTTGGGACAACCACTATCGGGCTAAGCCATGTTGCTTGTTTAACTGGCCATATGAACCCCGCCCTCAGCAGCTTGTCAATTTCTTCTTTCGCGCGGGTCGCGTAATTGGGGTTCATGCAGTAGCGGCGCTGCTGGACAGGTTTCGCGTCTGTTGCTAAATTGATCTTATGCTGATAGAACTTGGGATCTAACCCCTTCATGTCCTCGTGAGCCCACGCGAACACATCTTTATATTCCGTGAGTAGTGCGATCATTGTGATTCTCTGGTCCGGCCTCAATTCCTTTGCTATGGAGAGGAACCGGGGTTCCGATCCCGTACCCACATTCACTTCATTGAGAGCGGAAGCGGTGACTCGTCGTGAAATCTCCATTTCCCTTTCGAAGGCCGCTCCTGCTTTGCTGAGTTCCAATATGGACACTAGGTTTGGTTCGTACGGCTTTTCATTCGGAACAATGGTCATAGTATATTCTGCCACAGTTGCGATGACATCTATTTCGAACAACGCAATAATCCGAGGATGTGCATCAAGGTACGCTTCCAATTCGGCATCCTCCACCCCAGCCAACATATTGATGTCTTCCGCATATAACGGTGTTATACCCTTAGGTTGTGGCATGTTGCCTTCCGTAGGTACACGAACCTTGGTGCGTCCATGCCGAAAACTGATACACCCGTGTTGCCAGCTCTGCTTGATATTTGTTGTTCGAAGCCATGGTCTCCCCAGAAGCACTGGGTACGCTCCTGGGGTGTCCAAAGCGAGGACGACCGTCGATATGTCGAAGCGGTGTCCGCCCACGATGATGCCTATTTTGCGAATTAGCCCCAACGGTCGCACTAATCGGGTATATACCATGCGAAGCTAGAATGGACACGCCTCCCATTCAGAAATGCCCAACTATTCGCAAGTTTTCGGGCTAATCACATTGACGCCTGAGCCACCGTCGATTACGCATCCAAGAACTTCCTATCCGTGCAATATTACAGTAATGGACGGGTTGTGCTGATCCACCACTGGTGGTCTTTCGCTGACGTCTGTCAGGTTTGTGGCAACGCTCGCCCCGGCCATGCCCGCCACCTGTGCTTCCATGGTCTGGTGGAAACGTGGAACTAGCTGTAGCAGTTTTTCCATAGTTAACGTGATTTCACAGCCTGTTAACACCTGCCAAATGGGGTCCGGCCCCGGTTTTTCGTTCTCTGTTCGCTCCATTGTGTTCGCGGACTCCTGCCTCATACGTTCCGTATTGGTCGTGTTTGCTTTTTCCACCCAGGCTTGGGCTTGTCGTTGTACCTCGTCCTACGCAGCCCAATACGCCGTTTTCGTTTGCAGGCGTGTTGTGACTTGTTGCACCTCTGCCGTAATCGTGTTGACGGCGGGCCCCTTTCCCTTGTGTGCTGGGCATTGCGTGGCATAGTGTCCGGGTTGCTGACAAATAAAACAATGGATGCTTGATTCTCCCTTCTCAGCCCCAGGTGGAGTGTGCCGCTCTCCGGGCGCTACTTGCTCTTCGCGGTCCGGCCTTTGTTTCTCTGAACGTACGCGGTGGCTGCTGTTGGTCCCGTCATTGTTCCTGGTGCCTCTCATCCCCCGAGCTTTTGTCGTAACGCCGGTGATCCCTATATTGTCGAGGCTTACCCCGTGTCAGGAACAGTACTGAGACAGAGAAGGAATTAGTACTAAACGAAGGATTAGTACTATGAGAGGTGTAGAACTTCTTCGAGAGAAGGAAGGAGTGAGCGAGACGGAGAGAAAGAGAGAGAGAGAGAGAGAGAGAGAGAGAGAGAGAGAGAGAGAGAGTGATGATAAGAAAGATATGTATTATATGAAGAGAACCTAGTGCCCTCTTTTATAGTGTTTTCAGGAGTAATCCTGAAGCTTCTAGAATGTTCCAGAGAAATCTGGAATATACACTAATTTCCTATAATAAAATGTAAATGAAAATAATATCCTACGTATTACAATAGATGGTCTAATGGTCAAGAGCTCGACCTATATAACCTAAGGTCATGGGTTCGAGTCTTGCCATATCATGACACTATCCCCCCTTTAAAACGACGAGTGTCACGAGTCGGCTTGGATTGAGGACCCGGTTTGTGTGGATATTGACGATGGAAGTCTTCAAGAAGAGCACGAGCATTGGTCACATTCTCGATCGGTTCCCAAGTACGTTCGTTGGGACTATAGCCTGCCCAATCGACTAGATAGTAGAGCTTGTTACGAACAATCTTGGAATCAAGGATGGCGGCAACCTCGTACTCCGGCCCATCTTCAAGCTCGATCGGGGGTGGAGGTTGGATAAGACGTCCTGGGATGGTGCTCTCGTGGTAGGGTTCGAGGAGAGAACTATGAAACACCGGATGTATCCGAAGTTGAGGAGGTAGATCGAGACGAAAAGCGACATCATTAATCTGTCCAATAATACGGAAAGGACCTAATCGCCGATAATCCAACTTCTCACATGGGCAAGTAGTCTTGATGTGTCGTCGTAGCAGCCACATCCGATCTCCAATATTAAATCTAGATGGAAGTCGATGACGATCCGCGTAGACCTTGTGTGTTTGTTGAGCTTGCTGGAGATGAGTAGATAAATCCGCTTGTATCTTGCGTAACCGCTCCAAACGATCCTCCGCGCACGGACTTGTGGACACCTCTAGGGTTTCAAGTACATTCCACCGGGGGTGACATCCCGTATAAGCATAAAATGGCGTAACTTTAGTGGATGCGTCGATAGAGTTGTTATAGGCAAATTCGGCGAAGTGGAGAATATCTGCCCAGTCATCCTGATGATAACTGAGAAAGCACCGCAGATACTGCTCCAGCTTTTGATTTGTTCATTCAGCTTGGCCGTCGGTTTGTGGGTGGTAGCCGGAGGAGAGGTTACAAGAGACCTTGAGCATGTTAAAAAGGTGCTTCCAAAATTTTGACACGAACTGGGGTCCACGGTCGATGATGATACTATAGGGAAGTCCATGATGCCAACATACTTCACGCATGACAATTTCAGCAGTGTCTTCATTGGTGATCTCCTTAGTACATGGCAAGAAATGAGCCATCTTTGTGTATCGATCGACCACCCTTAGAATCGCATTGAACCCCTTAGAGACTAGAAGATCTGTGATGAAGTCTGGAGCAATGGATTGCCACGGCTTGCTTGGAATTGGTAATGGTTCTAATAAACCATATGGATGATGCCTTGGCATTTTCACTCTGCAACATGTATCACAAGTCCGAACAAAATCCTCGACAAATTGTCGCGTACAGGGCCACAAGAATGATCGTTGTATTAAATGTAATGTTTTAGTACTACCAAAATGCCCAACTGTATATGTGTCATGGCAGTTTTGAACTACTCGAAGGCGGCAAGAACCATTAGGAACATACAAAAGTTCTTTAAAGAAGAGTAATCCATCATGGTATTTGAATTGCCGATTGTCCGTACCTGGTGGTTGCGACTGTGAACACGACGCTCGAGAGGGATCAATTTGTGCTAGTATAGCTTGGGCGAACGCATCTGGCTTCAAGTCTTCACGTATGGTATCGATAACGCGGGAATCCATGGGCATGTCAAAGATCTGTGTTGCTTGTAGTCGTGCCAGTCCCAAGATGACTTGTTTTTGGTTATCGAAAGCTGGCTCGCCGGGACGGGGTGCTAGATACGAACGTCGTGATAATGCATCTGCCTTCCCTTGGTGCTTCCCCGGACGATATGTAATTTTGAAGTCGAAACGCGTGAGGAAGTGGGCCCACCGAGCTTGACGTCGGTTCAACAAACGAGCATCCTGAAAGTAGGCAAGATTCTTGTGATCACTAAATACGGTGACTGGATGAGAGGATCCCTCCAGAAAATGCCTCCATTGCATAAAAGAATCCACTATTGCCAATAGCTCCTTATCATGAATTTCGTAGTTAATTTCGGCGGCATCAAACTTGCGTGAGTGAAAAGCCACAGGATGTAGCTTCTCATCATTCCCCTGTTGTGACAGAATGCTCCCCAATGCAAAATCCGATGCGTCAGCTTCGATAATGAATGCTTTTTCCGGATCGACATGAGCTAGAATTGGAGCCGATGTAAATGCCTTTTTAAGACTCTCGAAAGCCATGTCCGTTTCTTTAGACCAGATGAACGGTTGTCCCTTCCTGGTAAGTTGTGTGAGAGGTAGAACGATCTTTGAGTAATCTTGTATGAACTTCCGGTAAAAATTGGCAAAGCCTAGGAAGCATTGTACATCCCGCACCGAACGCGGAGTCTGCCATTCTACCACCGTTTTGACCTTAGCTGGGTTCATGGAGATGCCTTCTGACGAAATGATGTAGCCGAGAAATTCCACTTGGTTGCACCCGAAATTACATTTTTCCAGCTTTGCATACAAACCATGTTCTCGAAGTCGTTTTAGTACTATTAGTACATGAGAATCATGTTCTTCTTGGGTCTTTGAATAAACCCGTAGATCATCCAAATAGATGATCAAACAATCATCCAATAGATCTCAGAATATATCGTTAGCCATGTGTTGGAAGACTCCCGGCGCATTAGTGATGCCGAACGGCATGACCGTATACTCGAAGTGCCCATATCTGGTGCGAAACGCGGTCTTCCATTCGTCTCTTGGTCGGATCTGTATGAGGTTATATGCTCCTCGTAAATCGATCTTCGTGAAGAACCTGGCACCATTGATTCGTTCTAAAAGACTTGAGATAAGGGGAAGAGCATACCTATTCCTAATTGTAACCTTATTCAATCCATGGTAATGTACAATGAGACGAAGCGATTGATCTTTTTTCTTGACGAAGAAAACGGGCGTGCCGGCTGGAGATTTCGAATGTCGAATGAAACCATTTTCCAAATTCTCCTCGATATAGGCCCGAAGGACTTCCAGCTCGGTTGGTGACAAATTGTAGATCGGTCCCCATGGCGGCTCTTTTCCCGGTTGTAAATCGATGGGGCAATCGTACGGTCGATGATGAGGAAGTGTGTTGGCTTGTACTTTATCGAACACATCGGTGTAATGGCGATACTTCTCGGGAAGTTGAACGGTGGATTCTTCTTTAGTGGTGTTGGAGGGGTTTACTGATATTGCAAAGAGGAACATTTCCTCCTTGTGCCCTTCTTTACGCAACTGACGTAGCGAAATGGTTGCCATCTTCTGAGTTGACCCTTGGGTTTGTCGACACCGGATTTCTCTTGTTCTCCAATCTATGTCCGGGTTATGTAACTCGAACCACGGTAATCCTAAAACTATAGGATGTTCTGGGATACTAATAATATTAAATGATACTACACACGCTAAGTTATCTAGGACAATATTAATGGGCTCTAACTCTTCTATGATACTTCCGGAAGCAATGGGACGTCCATCAATGACTACTACAGAGGCTGGACACTGGAGTTTTCTTAGGGATATCTTATGAGCTTAAGCAAATTTCTTATCCATAAAGCAAGAGTTAGCTCCAGAATCTAGGAGTGCTAGGACATGTACTGGAGGTGTACTTTTAGTACTAACTATTACTTGGGCTACGAACACATCACTAACTTGCTTAGAGGGAATGGAACCACTAATGGGTTGCACAGATCTAGGGCTGTCCAACCAAACAACTCCTATTTTGGCTGGACTTAGTCGTTTAACTCTTCTTCTAATTGACTAAGGACATCAAATTTGTTCGCTAGATCTGGGCTATTAGTACTATTAGGACTATCAGATATCCCTACTGAAATAGGCTCGGGTTTAGTACAATTAGAACTAGCGACTATTTGGTTTACCTGTCTTCTTGGCCTATGGGGGCAATTTATTGTGATATGTCCTGGTCCACCGCAGTAAAGACATAGTCGATTTGTACGGCGTCGCTGCTTTTCTTCTTCGGATAATGGCCCTCGACGACGTGTAGTGTCAATCTCCATCGGAGTCGAAGTATTCGTTGGAGGCACATTATATGACTCCCTCGGAAAAGGTCTTGCTACCACTGAGGTGTAGGTGGGCTCTGATCTTTCCCTTGGCATCTGTAGCTGTCGTTCCGAACGTCACTCAAAGAGGCGGTTGTCACATCTCACCGCGCAACTAATTGCTTTTGTTAAGGACTTTGGCTCTTCGGGGAAGGTCAAGAGTAAATCCTTGACGTCGTTGCGTAAACCATAACGGAATTGCTCCATCAACGCTTGATCATCCCAAGGGATATCGGCGGCGAGTAGGCGAAAATCTGCAGTGTATGCGGAGGCTGGACGGTCACCTTGGCGTAATCGCCAAATTTTGTTGATTGCGGTCCTGATGCTGTCAGTATCTCCGAAACATGCTTTAAACTCATCTAGAAACTCTTCAAAATTGTTGAGTAACAGAGATTCCTTTTCTAATAGTGGAGTGAACCATGACAACACTGAGCCAGTTAACAAAGTGCCTACTAAACCCACTCGTGATGCATCGGTGGCATATCGGGAAGGATGCATTTGGATAACTAATCGTACCTGGTTAAGGAACCCTCTAAACTGCGATCGCGTTCCATCGAACTTCGTGGGAAGGCCAATCTTGGGTTCTTTATGAATCCCTTGTGTTCCGGGCCCTTGTTGTTGCATCGCTACGATGGTTGCTTCGAGTTGTTGCACGCGTAACGCAAGTTCCCCATGCTGCTTTTCTAAGGAGATTTGTTGAAGATCCCCCAGCAACCGTTGGTTTTCTTGTTCCAAAGCATGGAACTTCTCTTTCAAGCATTGAAATTCCGAGAAACCAGATTGATATTCTTCAACGCTAACAGTGGCCATGGGATGAAAGAAAAGAGGAATAAGAGATTAGTAGGAAATGAGAGAGATAGAAGGTAGGCAAATTGGTTCAAACTGTCAAGAACAGTACTGAGACAGAGAAGGAATTAGTACTAAACGAAGGATTAGTACTATGAGAGGTGTAGAACTTCTTCGAGAGAAGGAAGGAGTGAGCGAGACGGAGAGAAAGAGAGAGAGAGAGGGAGAGAGAGAGAGTGATGATAAGAAAGATATGTATTATATGAAGAGAATATACAATGGTAGCTAAAAGGCTTAAGACTGGCATTGAACCAATTTGGTTCAACATAATGCCTAGTGCCCTCTTTTATAGTGTTTTCAGGAGTAATCCTGAAGCTTCTAGAATGTTCTAGAGAAATCTGGAATATACACTAATTTCCTATAATAAAATGTAAATGAAAATAATAGCCTATGTATTACAATAGATGGTTTAATGGTCAAGAACTCGACCCATATAACCTAAGGTCATGGGTTCGAGTCTTGCCATATCATGACACCCCGATAGCCATTGAAGCCGCCCCGTTTGTTTGTCGGGCATTGATGTTCGTATCACCGACCCCCTTTGGCGTAACTCGGATGTCCACGATAATCCTCGTCCTTCGGGTCATCCTCCTCGGACTCGTTGTGATTCGGCGATTCTGGTTGTACCGGTCCTCCGGCGGGTTACGATCTTTATACCAGGGTCGGTCTTCTTGCCTCCTTTGTTCCGCCCGGTGCGGTTGACGTTGTGTGTCCATGCTGTGGACCACGAGAGTGGCTCTGTTTAACATATTATGCTCGCATTGGTCGACTGTGTGAACCTTCGAGTGGCAGATTGGGTAGTGGATTCGCATATTGCACTCCACCGCGGAATGCCCCGAGTTCAAGCAAATCGTGCACTGGATTGCTTGACGAAATTCGCGTTCCTCACCCTGAGGTAACGCTTGTCGTAAGGATGACATCGAAAACCTCTCCTCCTCGTCATCCAACTCAAGCTATAACGCTCGTTCAATCACCATATCCACTGTTTCCCCTTTCACGCCGCCCGTAACGCTGCCAGAAATGTCTCCCTAGCCTCCTTCGCGGGTCTTCGATCTAGTTTCCATCGTAAATTTTGGAAATGTAAGCTGAAGTCTGCTATCGTCTCAGTCAGTAGTTGCTTAATTGTATAAAACTGCACGAGAATCTCGCGTTGTGGAACCCTCCGGTGGAAGAATCGCAAGAAGGCGGACTGCATCTGATCGAAGGTTGTTATGGCTGGTAAGTTCATCTGTGAATGCCAGAATGCCGCACGCCCATCTAATGTTAATCCGAACTCCGTCATATTCGACTGGTGTGCCACTGTCTCGGAGAGATTCTGCGCCATGTGGTTCGCATTCCAAACGTTCAAGAACATGCGAATATGAGTTGCGGCGTCAGTTTCGCCATTAAAGCGGGGGTAGGCAAAGGCCATCGTGGGAGCTACGGTAGATTGGAAAAGGTCACCGGGTGGCTGCGGTGAGCGTGGTCCCCTCGTCTGATCGAGGTATTTGGGGAGCAAGGAATCCCCTTTGCACTCCTGGCAGGTCGTACTGAGGTCGCTGATGCGCGGCTTTTGCCGGGCGCGTTCTTCTGCCTGGCGTGTGACAGACCTTGTTATTGGCCGGTCTTGTCTTGTTGGTTCTTTGGGTCGTCTGTGGCTAAACATTCATTCGTTGTTGCTCGTCTGTGAGGAAACACAGATCACCAAGCATGCCAAAAGTGTTGCCTCTTAGGAACACGGTCCGTGGTCAGTCCTTCGACCTAGACCCCAAGGTGGGTGTGGAACAACGAACAGGTCTTAAGCGTACTGCGTAAGGAGAGAACCTCTGTAATTCTTTCGCCTATAAGGAAAGACGGCTACAACCGAATCCTTATCACAGGTTACACTTACGTACTACTACGCTTACGTATTCGAGACACAGACACTGAATTAGCCGCAGCTATACACAAAAACTTAGAGAAGATAGCATTCTATTATCAGGCGTTCTTTTACATTTCCCAAAATTTATACGCACCTCCATAAGAGGTTTTCTGCCCTTTATATATGCAAGGTCTAATTAGTCGTTCACGCTTCCCGCGTGAACCGTTACATACATTATGCTTATATAGTTTCTTATTCCTACGCTTTTGGACGTCGGTTACTATTCCGGCGGACAACATTCACCTTTAACTGTATGTACCAATAAGTCCCAAAAAGACTTAACCTGATCCACGATGTGAATGTTTTCATCATTGTATAGCTTGGAGCACCTAGCTTTCCGAAGAATCCATAAAGCCAAAGAGGAGACAATTTGCCAGACGTGACCACTGGAGAAAAACTTGATTCCCTGCAAGGAGGTTGAAGTAGAGTATACCTCCAAACTTCTGACACGTAATGTCAAAGAAGAATAATGATTATGATAGAAAGTGATTTGTTGATCTAACCTTCCCTATAAGACTGCACCCCACGTAAAAATCCCCGACCTATACTTACGACCTAGTAGCCTAAGAATTCTAAACCAATTTTTTTTTGTGGCAACACATTCCCAAAATACATGATGCAATGCCTGACGTACATAACCACACATAACGCATAACCAATCAGCTACATATCCCCTCATCAAATCACCTACTGGCAACGCATAATGAATCATCAACCAACGAAAGTGTAATATCTTGTTCATACATTTAATTGACCAAAACTGTTTCCAAAACATCCTCATCTGAGAAGATGATACATTAACTTCCTCCCAATACTTTTTTCCCACAGGTATTGACTCAGTCTGACTCAACAGAAAGTTTCTCCTGAACGCCACCGAATATGTGAAGAATGGGAGGACCTTAGTGGAATTATTTGGCATGGACAATTTCCAACCATAATCCGTAGGATCCCATTGCAGATCCACAAGTGGTCTAGAGTGTAAAACCCAAATATGAGATGCATAGTTAGCAATTAAGGGACTAGGGTCAATAAACAATTTTTTATCCAATCTAGCAATTACTCGCATTGGTAACTGCTTCACAACAGACATAATTGGAGACTCGTCATCTACTAATACCAACCTACCATTATCGAACACTTCAAAGAAGTGAAGGCTCCCATTTTGATGATATAAACGAGCACCTATAAGTATATTAAGTGTCGAAAACATACTGTACCAACTTTGAAAATGATCAAGCTGCAAAGTTGGTACTGTGACCTGATACACCATGGACAATTGATCTACCATTATATTTGCCCCTCTTAAACTAGACATCCTATTCTTTCGGTCTTGAGCCGATGTCTGCAAGAAGTTTATCCAATCCGCAACTGCACGGGTTGGACCATTCTCCATTGCAGCCCAAGATAACCTAGGTCGTCGACCCAACACACATGCACCTTCATCCGTAAATAAAGGGTTCCATATCAAAGGTTGACGCATGAATTGAGTATAAATTTTCGATGGCAAGAAAACAAGTGCTTGGCGAATACTTTCCCATGCTCGAAATATTCCATTAAAAAAACGTAAGGATCCAACATTAGACTTAGGCAATGGAAAATCTGGATTGAAAAACCATCTAAGACTATCTTTCCATTGACCACTTGTTGATGGCTTGACATTATGTAAATGCCAAATCCATAGTTTTTTCCGTAACTCCTCTCCTGGCAATAAACTCCTAACAACATGTTTAGAAAGTAAGGATTTACTTTGCATAAAAGGATCGATCAAACCTAGACCTCCTTTCCGCTAAGGTTGTATAAGAACCGTCCAAGTAACCTTTGCTACCGAATTGTCAGACACGTTGTTCCCCCAAATAAAATTCCGTATTAGGCATTGAACTTTAAGCATTATTGTCCTCGAAAATAGCCATGTAGATGCTATATACCAAATTGAGGACAAAAGGACCGAATTAGCTACAACTATCCGTCCTGCTAAGGATAGCTTTTCCTTATTCCAGTATATTAGCTTAAATGATACTACACATGCTATATTATCTAGCAAAATATTAACGGGCTCTGAATCTTCTACGATATTTCCGAAAGGAATGGGACGTCCATCAATGACTACTACAGAGGCTAGACACAGGATTTTCTTGAGAGATATCTGATGAGCTTGGGCAAAATTCCTATCCATGAAGCAAGAATTAGCTCCGGAATCTAGAAGTGCTAACACATGTACTGGAGGTGTACTTTTAGTACTAACTGTTACTTGGGCTACGAACACATTGCTAACTTTCTTAGAGGGAATGGAACAACTAATGGGTTGCACAGATCTAGGGCTGTCCAACCAAACGACTCCTATTTTGGCTGGACTTAGTCGTTTAACTCTTCTTCTAACGGACTAAGGATATCAAATTTGTTTGATAGATTTGAGCTATTAGTACTATTAGGACTATTAGATATTCCTACTGAAATAGACTCAATTTTAGTACAATCAAAACTAGCAACTATTTGGTTTACTTGTCTTCTTGGCCTATGGGGACAGTTTATTGCAATATGCTTTGGTCCACTGCAATAAAGACATAGTCGGTTTGCTCGGCATCGTTGCTTTTCTTCTTCCGATAATGGTCCACGGTGATGTGTACGGTCAATTTCCATCGGAGTTGGAGTACTTACTGGAGACGCATTATATGAATCCCTCAGAAAAGGTTTTGCTACCACTGAGGCGTAGGTGCCTCTGATCTTACCCTTGGCATTTGGAACTAACATTCTGAACGTCGTTCGAAAAGGCGGTTGTCGCATCTCACCGCGCGATTGATTGCTTCTATTAATGACTTTGGTTCTTCAGGGAAGGTCAACAGTAAATCCTTGACATCATTGCACAGACCATAACAAAATTGCTCCATTAATGCAGCGTATGCGAAGGCTAGACAATCGCCTTGATGTAGTCATCGAATTTTGTTGATTGTTGTCCTTATGTTGTCAGTATCTCCAAAACAACCTTTAAACTCATTTATAAACTCTTCAAAATTGTTTAGTAATAGAGATTCCTTTTCTAACAACGGAGTGAACCATGCCAACGTTGAGCCACTTAACAACGTGCCTACTCAACCCACTCGTGATGCATCGGTGGGATATCGGGAAGGATGCATTTGAATAACTAATCGTACTTGATTAAGGAACCCTCTAAATTGCGATTGCGTTCCATTGAATTTCATGGAAAGGCCGATCTTCGGTTCTTTATGAATCCCTTGTGTTTCGGGTCCTTGTTGTTCCATCGCTACAATGGTTGCTTCGAGTTGTTGCACGCGTAATGCAAGTTCCCCATGTTGTTGTCGCGTTTGTTGCTTTTCTAAGGAGATTTGTTGAAGACCCCCCAACAACCGTTGCTTTTCTTGTTCCAAAGCAAGGAACTTCTCTTTCAAGCATTACAACTTCGAGAAAACAGATTGATATTCTTGAGTGATAACATTGGCCATAGGATGAGAGGAAAGAGGAATAAGATATTAGTATGAAGGGAGGGAGATGTAAGAAGATAAAAGGAAGAACATAAGAAGAAGAAAGGAGGACATAGAAGAAAAATCGGTTCCAACTGTCAGGACTAGTACTGAGACAAAGACGAAATTAGTACTAAGAGACAAATATTAGTACTAAGAAGAATAGAGGTGGTAGAACACTCAAGAGAAGGAGAGAGAGAGAGAGAGAGAGAAAGAGAGAGAGTGAGAGAGTGCGGGAACGAGAGAGAGAGAGAGTGAGAGGAAATGATGATGACAACGATATATTATGTGAGAAGAATATACAAGGAAGGCTAGGAGGCTTAAGACTGGCGTTGAACCGATTTGGTTCGAAATAATGCCTTGTGCCTCCTTTTATAGTGTTCTCAGGAGTATTCCTGAAGTTTCTAGAATGTTCTAGAGAAATCTGGAATATACATCAATTTTCTATAATAAAACTTAAATGAACATAATATTTTTCATATTACAATAGATGATATAATGGTCAAGCGCTGGACCCATGTAACATAAGGTCACGGGTTCGAGTCTTGCCATATCATGACAGTTGTATGTCAATGGAAGAAGTCCCTTTATGGATTAAAGCAAGCCCTGCGTGCTTGGAACACGAAGATCACGCAACGCCTGTGTCGGATGGGGTTTGCTACATCCAAGTCAGAATCTTCACTCTTCATCTGGTAAGGTTGGAATGGGCCCGTAAGTCTTTTACTTTATGTTGATGAGTTCGTCATCACCGGCGCTAACCTAGAGGAAATCAGCCGTGTGAAGTCTCAACTTGCGGCATCATTCGAGATGAAGGACCAAGGGGACCTTCACTACTTCGTCGGGATTGAAGTGATCCACAACCCCAATGGCATATTGTTATCTCAACGACATTATGTGCTGAATATGTTGTTGAAGTTCGGCATGACTAATTGCCGATTGGTCTCAACACCCCTTGATCGGAATCAGAAGCTACGTTCGGACTCCAGACCAACTTGCAACGAGAAACAGTTCCGAAAAATTGTTAGAAGCCTAATCTATCTTACTATCACCCGAACCGATATTAGCTATCTAGTTGGGGTGATAAGTCAGTTTATGTAGCGATTGACTGCGAGTATCTTCAGTGCGCGCATCACCTACTCTGAGATGTGAGCGACACTAAGGATCGGGGATTCTTGTACCGAGTCCCGAGATGGTATAACCGAATAGTTAGTCGGTTATACAGATGCCGACTGGGCTGGTGATGCGTCAGATCATCGGTCAACATCCGGCTTCATGTTTTCTATCAGGAGCGCGATTGTTGCGTGGAGTAGCAAGAAGCAGTCAACAATGGCTCTCTCGAGCACTGAGGCTGAGAACAGAGGAGCCACCGCCACGACCTTTGAAGCCATTTGACTCCGGTGGTTGTTGTAGGACCTCCAGATCGAAGTACGGACTCCGATCGCAATCTATTGTGACAATATCAGTAGCATGCAGCTGGACAAGAACCCCGTGTTCCATGCTCGCATAAAGCACATTGAAGTGCAATATCACTATGTGCGCGAGCGGGTCCGGAGCGATGAAGTTGAACTCCAATATGTTTGAACGGATCCACAAGTTGCTGATATCTTCACCAAGCCACTCAGATAAGACAAGTTGCAACACTTTTCAGAGAATCTGCTTGGGCTACAACATCTCGACTTGCCACACTTGAGGGGGAGAACCGGAAGAACAAGTAAAGGCACCGGAGAAGCAGCCAGTAAGAAGGAGGAAAAGACCAAAATAGGGGGAGACAAGAAGAAAAAGGGAGCCGAGCCTACTGAAGAAGTTGATACATTTGATAAAGTCGGAACAAGAGGCAAAGGCGGTAGAGTAAAAAAAAACAGAGCCGATTGGAAGATGAAGGCCAAGACTCAGACATGGTCTGATGTGGTGAAGGGCCTAGAGATTGACAATGAATTTAAGTTAGCTAATTTGGAAAAGAGCTAGAATGAATCAGAGGCAACCGATTCGGAAGAGGCATTCGATTTAGAGGAGACGAATCAATTGCACACTAAATGGATGAGAAAGCAGCAAAAGTTAACACCGACAGGGAGGAACTGGCGGGCGAGAAGCATTGAAGTCACAACAATGAAGGAGCGAAGATGGGCTTTACGAGCAGACAAGCCAACTGAAAGGGTAGAGATGTTCAGAACCGAATGAGTCCAAAAGCGAAGGACCAGAGGGGTCGAGGAATGTAGAAACGAACTAGACGAGGAATGCGAACAATGCATGGAGACGCTAGAAAGAGTCGGATGTTGAGCAGAACCTCAAGTTGAGCTTGAGGGGGAGTGTTGAGAGAGAAAGCGCAACTTGGGCCGGACCAGCTGAAGAAGTCGAGAGCCGGAAGACCATTGAAAAGATATTCTGCGAAGGAATATATTTGGGAGTTAGCATAGTAGCTGATTTATGAGCATTAAAGTACTGATGGTACTTGTGGTACTTGTGTGAATCCTTTTACGGACCTGTATAAAAGTGCTCTTTGAGCACATTCGATGTACAGAGTGTTCATTATTTTTGAAATAGAGGTTTATGTTCTACTCTCTCTATCTCTCCCGCATACTCTTTGTGTATTTGAAGCTTTTCATTAAACTTGTGTATTGTATGTTGCTGTTTGACGGAGCCAGTTGTGTCTACGTTTCCACACCTAATTCTTTTCAGGCCGACTAGATGTTCTTGGACGGATACCATGAAGTCATTCTACTGCTCCATATAAATTTCCTCCTCTAGGTCACCATAGAGGAATGCCATTTTTACATCTAGCTGAACTAGCTCCAAATTCTCGGCTGCCATGACACCGAGCATGAAGTGAAGGGTTATCATTTTCACCACTGGTGAAAACATTTCGTTGAAATCAATGCCATATTTCTGTCGAAACCCTTTCACTACTAATCTAGCCTTGAATTTTGGGGTGGCCGAATCAGATGTCTCTTTTAGCCTATAGACCAACTTGCACGCAAGAGCACGTCAATTTTTTAGAAGTTCGATCAGGTCCCAAGTCTTATTTTTCCGAATGGAGTTCATCCCTGACTCCATCACCAGGTTTTGTCAAACTCCTCCATTCCTTCTTCCTGGACCCGTGATGTGGGACATTGGTGTTCACCACAACTTTCAATGACACCGAATGCATTGATTGCGTGTCGACTACAACAATGCAACTGCATTACCAAGACCCCGATGTGTTCACAATACTCGGCTGCCTCAGGTTGAATTTTTTTCTCGGCATTAGGTCTTGGGGCGTGCTTCCCGAATTTGTCCAAAAACTCCTTGTTGGTTACGACCCATGCACAACAACGGTGACCATGCATGTTTTCGTGGATGCCGACTTGGTCCATTTTCAGTTCACTTTGGATAACATCTAGACCACCTTATAGCTACCAACATATGGCATTCTCTTCCACTCAACAACGTCACCCAAGGTCGTGCCTGACATCATCCCTGAGGCTTGTTAGAACTACAACGGTTAGGAAAGGGTGGGGATTCACAGAATTTTCCCTCTACTTACACGATAAATGCAATGCAATCACTCAAAAAGGGAACATGACCATGCATGTTATTACCTCCTACATCACTGAGGAGTTCCTCAAGTGTGCACATGACCCCCACCCTATCAATTGGGGCCAAGAAGTATACCACCGAGTTAAAGAATGATGATTACGCCCCAAGCCACCGATGCACTTCGCATGGTTCCTCACACAATACCTCTGTGAGAAGTTCCGAAACAGTCCCCCTGCCCCACATATACTCGTTGCTAGGAATTGCACGTCCTCCTTTGTACATTCGGCACCCCCAACCCATATACCAAAGTGTGTGTTAGGGAATGTTAGTTTCTTCAACGAGTCCACTAGGACTAACGTAACCGATCACCACCGCACCGCCAACCCTCCTCACATATATAAAATTTGGTAGGACACTACCCTCTCTCTTCGTTAGTCATGTCACCTCCACATGACTCACTGGCAAGAACAAAGACTTCTTCACCACCATCGACTAGATGCAAGGCTTCTGCCTACCCCGCTCAACATAAGACTTCTCTGCCACCATGTCTGTCCTCCCCGCCACCCTCACCCTCATGAACCTCCATACTCCGTGTAAAGAATATATTGAGAGACAAGCTCAACATGGGCCGAATAGGCTGAAGAAGCTAAGAGCTGAATCGAATAGGGTTCGATTCGGGTGTGCCGAGTCAGAAGGATTCCGAAAGGCCGTTGAGGGCCTAAATTCCTATTATAGTAAATAGGAATATTGTAGGAACAATTAGTGTCAGGCTCATTTATGAGCATTCAAGTAGTGATGGTACTATTGTTAGCCCACTCATTAGAGGCTTGCATAAAAAGTGCTCATTGAGCATAGTGTACAGTGTATGTACAAAGTGTTCATTATTTGAAAGTAAAGTGTTGTTGTTTGCTCACTCTCTGTGTCTCTCTCTCACTGTGTATGTATTCTTTGTGTATACATAACTACTGAGTTTCCAAAACCAACTATGTACTCGGTCGGTGTCTATCGCACACGCTTTGGCACACGTATTCTTTCACATGGTATCAGAGCGTGAGGGTTGAAAATCCTCTGCAACCGACAGAAAAGCAAGCGAACAGGACAAAGAAAAGTTTTCTCATTTTTGGAAAAGAAAAGACAGGAACATGGACAGAGGAACAGGAAGCTTGCTTTCGACTGAAAAGCTAGACAGGAGCAACTATGCATCTTGGTGGTACAAGATGCACCAGTACCTGCTGGGGCACAATTATTGGAGTTATGTCGAAGGAGCTAATGATGCAGCACCCGAACTGACACATAGAGATTTCCCAGCCTGGGAATAGGCGGCCAACAACGCTCTCTACTGCTTTGTATCCTGTGTGAGCGATCAACTTTTGAGCTACATTCGGGATGCAAGGACGCTAAAGGATGCTTGGGGAAATATGAGATTTTAGCCGCAAGCACCACAACCAGAAAGCGTCAACTCATACAGGAGTTGTCCAATCTCTGACAGAGAAAAATGTTGGTGCCTGACTACACCTCCAAGATCATGGAAATCTGCGACTCCCTCGCCTCCGTCAACGTGAACGTCGAGGAGGACGAAATCGTGCAGGTTTTCCTCAGAGGGCTGGCGTCGAAGTTCGGAGCATTCCAAATGGCCGTTTGCACAAGGGAAAATACGCCTTCGTTTTTCGAGCTACAATGGATGTTGTTCGTAGAAGAAAATCACTTGGGTGCTTTAACGAGTACACACACCGACAACAAGATGTTGTACACAAAGGCAGATCAGTTATAGACCCTCCATGGGTAGGGGGAGTCAAGGAAAGGTTGCAACGGACTGTTGGTACTATGGTCGAAAGGGCCATAGAGAGAGCAAGTGCTGGAAAAAGAGAGCCGATTCGGACAAGGTCGGATCGAGCCGAGTTAACATAGATAGGCGTCAGAGATCACACTATGCCAAAGGCTCAAAGTGAGCCAAAATGGGCCCAGCCTTCGTGATGAAGCACAAAGACAACTCAATGGCAGTGAACACCTCAAGGTCGAATGAGGTGTGGTATGTGGATTTGGGGGTGTTGAATGACAAGAAGTGGTTCTCGACTCTGGAAAAGCCGGAGCCGCGGGGGATTGTCGAAACTAGTAATGACACCCCTCACCCCACCAAACACATTGGAGATGTCCCTCTGAGCCATGTCAGCTAGAAGGGAATCATGAGGAATGTCTTGCAAGTGCCCACAATCACCAAGAATTTGGTGTCGGTCGGACAAATTGTGGATCAGGGTATGCAAGTTTGATTTACTCATCTCGGGTGCTTCATGGAAGAAGAAAGCAAGATCATCGTGGAAGGGAACAGAGAAGGGTACAACACGTCTTTGCTAATCTACACTCGTCGTGGAACATCTCCGTCCAGGGGCGCTAAGGGTGATCTATTTATCACATACACTAATGTCGTCATCGCCTTAGCCCAGAACATCTGGGATAACTTGGCATGTGCTAACATACTTTGGACCCTCTCCATGATGGTCCAGTTTATCCTCTTGGCTAGTCCGTTGAGTTCTGGCATCTTTGGCACAATATACTCGACTTGCCTTCAACTGAAAGTACTATTCGAACTGTCCTTTTTATTCTCCTCCATTATTCGCTCGGAACGCTTTTAGTCGTTGGCCGGTCTCTCGATCAACTCTCACTTGGAACTCTCTGAAGGCCGACAAAACTTTGTCCTTGTTCTTTAGGACGGAACCCCACAACTTCTGACTACATAGCTTCTGACTACAATTGAATGAAGGTCCCAACATATTGTGAACCAACATTCAACTTTGTGTCCACGTAACATACATCCGTATGTATGAATTCCAACGGCATTTTCTTCCTTGTCAGGGGCCTAGTTCAGAAGGAGGTTCTGTTTTTCTTTCCAGCCAAACAATCGATGCACTTCTCGAGTTGCACATTCTTCACCTCCAGAATTAGGTTATCATTAGCATGTTTTCACATCCTCTCCTCACTCATGTGACACAACCTCCTATGCCATAACTCACCGATTGTGTCTACTGCTACATCCACTTCTTCCCCGCATATTCGAGCATGCATTAGGTATAGTGTGTTGGTCTTGCAGGCTTGGGCGACAATCAAGCTCCCTTTGTAGAAGTTCATGACGTTGTTCCGGATGCTACCCATGTAGCCTTCGTCATCTAGCCAACCGGCTAATATTAGATTCAATCAAACTTTTGGAATGTGTCTGTTGAGTAGACAAGCTCAACCGAATCCTTTTATAACCAGATGCCTATAAAAGGATCCAAAAATCGATGTAATTAACAACGGAAGTAATACAAGTTGAGCGTTCTAATTTAATTATATTGTGTCTCTTGCTTACTTGTTGTTTTGCGCTTCCATTCGTATGCTTACATGTGTTTTTAGGAATCGGTTGTGTATTAACCATCCGGAGAGTATCCGTAAAATACCCATATTGGAATCGGATCTGTGTCGGATAACATCATCCCATTAACCACCCCTTTGGTGAAGTGTCCGAAACAGACACCCCTGTATTTGTGGTTATGTCCAGCCTAGAGTAAACACAAATTTGGCGACACGATTCCTGCATGGTGCAGCGAATGACGAGGAGTGGATGAATAGACCAACAAATGACACAGTTGTTGAACGAGTGAGAAGACTAGCCGAGAGATTGGGGAGGCGAGAGGCCTACCAATAGGCGGACGAGGAGATTTGAAAGGATCGGTATTTTCCCATAGAGATTCGGCAGTCGCGGAGGAGACAATCGAGTTACAAAACCAAAGACATTTTGACAAAGGTAGTATTCTGATCAATTTGTGCAACACAGAATTGATACTACAAACCCTAGACAGAGGCGCCGGGGACTCGGAATCATTTTCAGTATTCGAGTCGGAATCGAACAACGAACACAACATACTCTCCAACTACCGTTCTAGTCAAGATACGCGGGACGAATCGGGGGAAGATGGAACTGAGCACACACCAACACCAAAGTCAGAAACGACGGTACCAATACCACAAACACAAGAGGAGAATCTGAAACAACAACAAGAAAAAGAGAATAATTGCATCCCAACGCCACCATTAAACCAACAATCAGAGAAGAAGGACGATCGCACACGGACACCACCATTAGAACGACTGGCAGACGACGAGAACATGCCATACACGTACTCACATGCAAGACCCAGATGTGGAAGCACATGCATACACCTTTTTGCAAACATGGGAAGCCAACATGTTTCACGAAGACTGATGGAAGTAGAAGCCGAGCGATCAAAGAATGTAGAATTCGGTATGACGCTTGAAGGACCGGCGCCACGATGGCACAAAAAGCATCTTCCGGGTAGCTTCACCACATTTGAAGCCCTCTAGGATAAATTTTTGTGACTATTTCACTAACAAGTGGAGTAGAGGGAGCTCGTCAGCCAATTTTATATGGTATATCAAGAGCCCAACAAGATAGTCCCACAATTCATCATCCGAGGATGAGGCAAAAGCAGTCTTTTTGGCCACGCTCTCGGAACCACTCCGGACAATGCCTTCCGTGTTGGACTTCTGAACCAACACCATTGATCAAGTTGTCGATCGAGTGTTGGAAACGGATAGGACCAAAAACAATAACGACATGGTGATGGGAGCTCTACAACGAGCACTGCCTAGAGAGGAGGAACTACGGTTTCGGCAGACATTCCAGTGCACAACATGCCTCAACCCCGGCCACTCCACATTGGAATGCACAATGCGGGCTCAATGCATGTTGTGTCACTCCCAGTCACACACCATGGACCGATGTGAGTACAATCTTTTAAATCGGCAAGCTACATTGGTCCGACGCATTGAGCCCTAGGGTGAGCAATGACCAAAACGCGGATACCGGTATGATGACAGAAAGAGAGAGGACAAAGACCGGGATCGCCACGAGCGAGATTACTCTCTGGATAGTGACCGACGAAGAGACGATAGAAGGTACCCAGAACGACGAGCGTAACCAGACCAAGATAGACGGTACGCGGAACCGTAGGGGAAATTTTCTGCGAGATGAGTGTCGTGAACTGACCTGGGAATATGGATGGGAGCCGAATACAGACATGATCGTCCCACAACCAGAGCAGCGGAGGCCAGAAAATATCAACCGAATGAATTCCGGTATCTAGTCGGGTAGTACAGAAAATTTAAGGGGAATCGAGCAATGTCCGAAAAGTGTACTACTACTATTGTTGGAGGGAGTCCATTATAGCAGCTAGTGCCTAGTCAAGTCTAACGAGAAGTCAGGTATGTACAACAAGTCACCATCCGATCGAAAGGGAAAGTTGCAGAGTGGGAGGCCTAGGAGGCAAGCTACAAAGTGGATACAAAAGGCCAATGAACGGAACCCGGCCAAATTAAAAGAGCAAATCAAGATTCCGGAACAACCACCTGAGAACACGGATACTAGCCCGACCTAGCAGGCTTTGCAACAATGCTAGATTATGCTGCCACTAGGCTGTCTTTTGCAATTGGTTCCCAAATTTATGGAAGGGTTAAAATCAACTTTCTCAACACAAAATCCGGAGCCAACAACGGTATTTTTCTCAAACCCGGAGGAAGGATCGGTAGTGGTTGATACGAGTAGTCTGATGGTCACGGTTATCCTCAAAGGAAGCGAAGTACCCAGAACAATTATTAACAGAGGCTCCAATGTAAATGTAATCAGCGCACTAATGTGATACATTGGGCATGAGAGAATGGGAACCGTGCCCATTTTGGCTATGAATGGCAGATACCAGTTTGGTCTGGCCAACTAGACTCATCCGGAACCTGGACATTACAATCGGAGGGTCCTATAACTCATCACGCCAGGGGCATACCCCCTGTTATTAGGAAGACCATGGTTTCTAATGGCACATATTAAGCAAAACTGGTAGAAGAACGTGATCACCTTGCGACAAGGCAAAACTAAAGTGCGGGTGTCGACACACCAACGGGCTGGTACAAGTAAGCAACTCACACTCCTATACATGGAAAGTATTAACATGTTGGATGGATTGGTGGATGACGAAGTTGACCGGTATTTTGAGGAACATCCCAAGATTGTGCCACTATTTGAAGTAGACATAGCCAAAGCCGTCACACTATACGTCACACGCAAGGATGATGGAATTGACGAGCCGGATTGGGAGGCAATCCGGGAACTACGACAGGTGCAGGAATTGTTGGAGTGGGAGATGGCCGTATCCCAAAGAGTAAAGGCTTCTAAGCTGGAAGAGGTCAACTTGGGGACAGGTGAGGCACCAAGACTAGTAAATGTGGCAAAGGAAATGCTACTAGAGGAGAAAACAACAATGATTGAGCTACTCAAAGAATTCCGAAACATTTTTGCATGGTCTTACGAAGATATGTGAGGCATGGACCCCCAGTTGTATCAACATTGTTAGTAGGGAGGGAATTGTTGTGTACTCGGACAAGGTAAAAGCAATCTTGCAAGCACCAACACCAACCAATGCCAAAGCATTGAGCCGGTTCTTAGGGAAGATCCGGCGGCATAGCCAGATGCTCCAGTATCTTGTAGACTTCACAACTCCATTGCATGTAGCTATGCACCGCGTACCATTCCAATGGACGGGGCAAGAAGACAAGGCTTATCAAGCGCTGAAAGTGATGCTGTCATAAGCTCCGGTGGTGCAACATCCAGATTGGACAAAGGACTTTTTTTCACGGACACACCAAGAGCAGACTAGGATGAACCGCAGATGATGGGGCTATGAGCGACGGATGAACAGGAGCTAGATGTGACGAGGCTAGGAACTCTAGATGTTGTGAGCGACATCAGGGCATGAAGACAGAAATAAAGATCAAGGAGACAAAGATGAGGCGAAACAAGAATACTAGATTGATGTGTCAATGACTAGTGTTGAATCCCTTGAAATGGACCAAGGATGTTACAAGTATTTATACAATTTCCGAGAATGAATATCTCTAGAATATACTCGAGAAATATCTCGAGAATATACCCGTTTAAAATATACCACAGAATAATTCTAGAATATACTAATGACTACAATATTCTCGAATGTACTATACACTAGACTCTACAAAATATAAAAGTTCACAATCGAATGTGGACAGTTCACAAGAGTTTCCATATGGTTAACACAACACAATGTACTATGTACGTTAAAAGTCAGAGGTTCGAGTGAACGATGATAGAGAATGAAGACAGAAATAAAGATCAAGGCAACAAAGATGAGGCAAAACAAGAATACTAGATTGATATGCCAATGAATGGTGTTGAATCCCTTGAAAGGGATCAAGGATGTTACAAGTATTTATACAATTTTCGAGAATGAATATCTCTAGAATATACTCAACAAATATCTTGAGAATATACCAATTTAGGATATACCACAAAATAATTCTAGAATATACTCATGACCAGAATATTCATGTACTATACACTAGACTATACAATATATACAAGTTCACAATCCAATGTGGACAGTTCACAAGAGTTTCCATATGGTTAACACAACACAATGTACTGTGTGTGTTAAAAGTTAGAGGTTTGAGTCTAGAATGTAACACTTTTATGTGTTTGTCGATATGTTGGACATTGCCATCGGGAGCATCCTCATGCAGCTCGTAGAGTAAAAGTGGTATTGTCCGGTATACTACGCAAGTTAGAAACTTTCAAAAGTTGAACAGAATTATTCCACAACAGAGAGAGAAGTTTTGCGGATGGTATATAGTGTGACGATGTACCGCCATTATTTGTGAGGACGGAAGTTTTCATTTCATGTTAACCACCCCCCACTGGTCTATTTGGTATCCAACACGTAACTAACAGGAAAATTAGCAAGGTGGACCTTGTTACTGCAAGAATTAAAATTTGATATATACCACCGACCTGGAGTCCAGCATGCAGTGGCGGACTACTTAAGCCGGTTACAATCCAGCGAGGCAGGTGACGTGGTCCGCGATGAGTTTCTAGACGCGGATTTATTCAAGGTTACCGTGGAGATGGCGGTAGATGAGATAGTGGTCGGGGAAGACAAGTGGCTCATGGACATGAACCAGTTTCTGAGCTCTAGATTACCTCCATAATGGAGTGACGAGAAGGACACAATCTTACATCAATCTCACTGCCAACTAGCCGGAGGGTACTATGCCGGAGACGCCACTGCCTGGAAAATATGGTGAAGTGGGTTATGGTGGCCAAAAACTCTCAAAGACACAGTCTGGTACTGCAAAGAGTCTGACTTATGCCAACGATTAGGTCAACCAACTGAGAAGGCTCGAATGCTAGATCAACCGGTGTTGCTGTTGGAACCTTTCTAGAAGTGGAGGTTAGAGTTTGTTGGACCATTCAAGCCATTGGCAATGCGTACTGGAAACCGGTATTTTATAGTAGCCACTGACTATTGCACTAAATGGGTGGAGCCAAAGGTGCTTTCGGACAACACAATGGCATCGTTGGCCAAGTTTCCATATGAGTACATATGGTGCCCGTATGGGTGCCCGATCGACCTGATTAGCGACCATGGAGGACATTTTCTTGGCCACGTTGTGGAGAGCTTGACCATAGTCTATGCAATGGTTCACAAACGGAGCACACCGTATTATCCGCAGGCAAACAGATTTGTTGAATCAAGAAACAAGACGCTTCAAAAAATCCTCTGGAAAATTGTTAATGAGAACCAGACGGATTGGGACACCAAATTACACAACGTGTTATGGGCTTACCGGATGACGTATAAAACCAGTATTCAGACAACACCATTTCGGTTAGCCTTCGACCTAGAGGTGATGATGCTCATGGAATTTCAGATTCCCAATCTAAAGATACAAGTCCAGGAGCGATTGAGTGAGAAGGAATCCGGTTGGCGGGGAAGTTGCGGTTCCAGTGGACCGAACCATTCTAGATCAGAAGGGAGGTCAAGGGATCCTACCAATTTGGGATGTTAGGCGGGGAGATATTGAAGGAATGTGTAAACGATATCCGGCTTAAACCTTACACAGGACCAATGCCGGCGAACCCATTCAAACAATTAGAGGAGCGGCAGACCTAGAGAGCAAGAGAAGGACCAGCGAAAGGTGAATGTCCGACAACAACGGAGCCTGTACAACCGGGTACTCGCAGATGATGGGTGAAGATGCTCAGGCTGTACAAAAGGTAAAACTAAAAGAAAATAAAAAATCATGATAATAATAGTATGGAAAAAAGGAAAAAGAAAGAAAAAAAGAAAGATATTATTCAAGATTTTGAACGGTCACAATGAAAAGGTGTGACGTCAGCCCATTTAAAGCGCACCACCGTGGCATAATCATGCTATTAAGATACATGACGTGCATGCATGGGAATCAAGAAGTGATGACTGCAAAAAATGGGGTAACAAAACTTCCAGACAGACGAAGAAGTTTCATTTCGCGAACAAAAGGTTTTGAGAGAACAACCGAGCGTGCAGGCTTCTGGTGTCATGTGATTTTTTACACACGATACGAAAAAGTAATGAAATAATTATTTCAGGTTAGTTTAAATGGATTAGTACGAAAGTTGGACATCTTCAAGAGCGTCATAACACATTTTACTACACATGAAACGGATAAACAAGTATCAAGTTATGTGAGTGTGAGTTTGAGAAGATTGGGAAAAACAAAACTATGAGATATCCCACATAAATAGGACAACATTTGATCCCATAGTATATATAGAGAGCCAGAACCTATTACTTTATGTCTATGTGTGAAGCTAGAATGTTCATGGTGACTTGGGCTAAATTGTTTGGATGAATGGCTCAAATGATTTTTAGGTCACGAATTGATTAGCCACTGCGTACGACTCGATCGGGACGTGCGTGTGTGCAGACACGTACACGACTCGGTCAAGATGAATGGCTCAGATGATTTTGTTTCACGGGTTGATCAGCCACGATGTACGGCTCGGTCGGGACGTGCGTGCCTACAGACGTGTACACGGCTCGGTCCGGACGCTCGTGTCTACAAACGCGTACACGACTCAGTTGGGACGCTTGTGTGTGCGGACGTGTACAGAGCTCGGTCGGGACACTCGTGTGTGCAAACGCACACATACATGGCTTGGTCGGGATGTTCGTGTGTGCGGATGCGTATACGGCGCGGTCGGGTCGCGCGCGCATGTACGCATCTACGATTCAGTTGCAACGCATGGTTTGGTTGCGACATACAAGTTACACGGGCTGAACTTTTTATGGATGATTGGATCGTGTGGCTGAATTAAACGAACAGTCGCACGCAACCAAAAGTAAAGGCCACGCAACTAAAAATGGAGGCCAAGCAACTAAGAAAGGAGGCCATGCAACCAAAAGTAAAGGGCAAGCAACCAAAAATGGAGGCCATGCAACTAAAAGTGGACGCATGCAAAGGAACATGCGAGGCTCTGATCAACAAAGAACTCCGTATATATTGCACTCTCTTCTTTTCTCCATTCCCCCCCCCCCCCCCCCCCCCCTCTCGGCTCCCTTATCTTATCGAAGCTAGAACACTCAAGAACGATAATTTTCTAAAAAGCCAAAAACCCTAATTTTCCTTACGGAAGCCATATCTCTCAAAACCCCTAATTTTTCTTTTCTATTAATCTCAGTAAACCTAAAACTTCGGAATCTAAATCTTGGGACATATTGTAATTTCTTTTCCTTTGCTAATGAAAAAATACTAAATTTCTCATTTACGTTAATTGTTAAAAATATAAACGCACGAATCTGATATCCTTTGGTCGGAGGCGCTAGGGTCGTGCCTCAAGTTCACGTATCCTTGTCATATTTTCGTGACACTGGAAAAGCGTAGGCAAGTCACAGAGCACAAGCACCCAACCGTAGCAACGATGTCAACGAAGAAAATACGGAACCTATGGCACTATCGACAACCACTAGGGATTGGCTCAGTAAGCACGACCTTGACAGATTCATACGGATGTGTTGAGAGATCAAGCTCAATTTAGTTTAGTTATTTAGTCAACCATGTAACTTCGTAGTTACCTAGATAGAATCTAGTTAGGAGTGTTGACTATAAAGCCTTAAATAGGTCCTTGTATTTAAGTGAGATATTCTAGATCTTCCACTCCTAAGTACATTTAATATAGAATTTACACCTTAGTACCTATATTCTACTCACACATGTTCAAATGACACAACACCCGAATTGACACACAGAGATTTCCCGGTGTGCGAACAGTCGGCAAGCAGAGTATTGTACTGCTTCACGTCTTGTGTGGGCGAACAGCTCCTAAGCTACATTAGGGATGCAAAAACACCAAAAGATTCTTAGGGAAATCTGAAGAAGACTTTCGCCACAAGCACTATAGATAGGAAGCTTCAACTCCAACAGGAGCTGAGCAACCTACGACAACGCGACTTGTCGGTGGCAGACTACACCTCAAAAATCAAGGACATCTGCGACTCTTTGGCCCCCATCGATGTGAATATCGAAGAAGCCGATATGGTGCAAATCTGTCTCAGAGGTTTGGCGTCAAAGTTTGGAGCGTTCCGAACTGTTGTGTGTACAAGGGAGAATACACCGTCATTTTTTGACTTACAGTCGATACTCCTTGTAGAGGAGAACCACGCCGATGCGTCAACAAGTACACCCACCAATAGTCGGATGTTGTACACGGAGGCAGATCGGCCCCGTGGGCATGGTGGACAAGGCGGGTCGGCTCGCAATGGTAGCGGCCGGCAAGAGCAGGACCGAAGGCACAGAGAACGTGCCAACAGTAGTTCCGGACCCTCCACAAGCAGGGGGAGTCAAGGCGGTGCCGGAGGTCGGCAAGCAAAGGCCGACACGGAATGTTGGTACTGTGGGAAAAAGGGCCATAGAGAAAGTGAGTTCTAGAAGAAGCATGCCGATTCGGACAGATCCGAATCCGGCAAGGCTGGCAGAGAGAACCAGCAATACTCGCACTACGCAGAAGGATCGGGAGGATCCAAAACCGGAAAAGCCGGTAAAGAGCCAGCCTTGGTGGTGAAACACAAGGCTAACTTGATGAAGAAGACCATTTCCAAATCGAAGGAAGTGTGGTACGTTGATTCCAGTGCGTCGAATCACATGACAAGCCACAAAGAGTGGTTCTCCTTCTTGGAGAAACCAAAACAACCAGTGTCGTAGTGTAATTCGCACACTACGTGAAAATTGCATATTTGTTCCTCTGGATGGGACAAGGAGGACCCGGTAAGGAGGACCCGGTTAGGAGACCCGGTAAGAACCAGATCAAGCAAAACCGGCAAGAGCCGGATAAAGAAGGCCGGTGAGACTCTCTCACCGGATGAAGAGACAAATCTATAAATAGGAAAAAAAAGATTGTTACATGCATAGGGCAGGATTGATCAATCTAATATATTTGTGGGATTCACGAGTTTATCATCAAAATTCTCTTTCTTACAATCCAAATATTGATTAAATACACTAAAAACATGGGATTCGCAAGTTTTATTTCTTACTTGTCTTTCTACTTATTCATAACTAGCCTTATATTGTATTCTTCTTTCTCCTAGTCCAAAACCTCAGTGGTTCCCACCCGACTCACGCAACGATCCAGAGCTGAAAGGCACGACATAAACATAAGTGGTGAACCCGACGTGAAACCGGGTGGCAAGGAGATGGAAAATCAACTGGGGGCTAACAACATGATGGCTATGTTTGAGCGGATGCTACAAGAACACGCGCGATGTCAGAGATTGCGGTGGCAGTAGAGCAGCTCGTGCAACGGAACGGGCAATTCAACGGGAAAGACGTGTTGCGATATTTGCGAGATTACAAGGCGGAAATGCTACTGTGCGGGATTTCAGAAGGACTGCTAGTGACATCCTTCAACCAGGTGGCGACCGACGGGCTTCAAGGGAGTATCCACGGGATACAACAACAAAATCCGACGTGGGAGGCATTTGAAGAGGCGTTAAAGACCATGTTCACCATCTAGAACTCCTCCAAGGCAACGAGGAGGGGATTCGAAGATTGGGTGGAAACATTAGATAAGGGGATGAAGGTCCTCGATGTGTTTTCATCATTTGAAAGTCGGTTCGGGAGGTTGTCTGCGAGAGATCAAGCTATCCTCGCACCGGACAAAGTGATCATGTTCCTACAAGCCGTGGACATCCGGGACCGAAAAGATCTTGGAGTGCTTTTGGAGGACACAACCACTGAGAGTGGCCTCACCAAAACATGGGAAAGCGTGTGGGATATCGTCGCGCGATACACGAAGAGGGGTCAATGGCTTGGTAGCGAAGAAAAGAGGGTTTCAAAACCGATTCCAAAACCGAGATCCGGATTGGAAGACCATCAACCGAGGGCTCGGGAGACTACGACCGAGAAGGGAATCGATGCAACCACAGTGGGGCAGTTGCTGAAAGAAATGGACAATCTGAAAATCACGATGGTAAAGAAGTCGGATGATCGTCCCACAAGCTCCAAGTATATGGACCGTTGGTGCATATGGTGCGATAGCACGGAACATGATCAAAGGGATTGCAACAAGCACAAGGAGGCGTTACGATGGGATCTTATCTACTACGACGGAAATCGGATCCATTCCATGGACTCTCGGAAGCCATCCAATCGAACTTCTGGAAAGGCGGCATGAAGAAGGTCCATGAGGAGGAAATAGCGGCAAAAAGCGATTATGCAACAACTGCGGGAATACGTGTCGGGGAGTCATCGAGAGCAAAGGCATCTTTTTGGCCGGAAGTGCTAGGAAACCCCAAGAAAACCGATTCCAATGATATCCGAAGCACCGCGGAAGGCATCCGAGAAGCTACGGGATGGGAGTGTCCCGTTGATAAGAATAGTGTACACACCCTATGCCAATTGCATGAGGTGTATGTAGACGAGAAACAACGGCGCACGGATGATGCGGCCGAACCATCAAAGACACCAGAAAGTTGGAACTCCGGAGGGAAGGGAAAAGAAAAGACGATTTCGGCATTCAAACTCGCCTCGGACATTGAACAACAAACGGACTTGAAAAAAGTGTTCGAAGAGAGAATCCTCCATAGCCGGGTGGAGTTTTCGCTTCGGGAATTACTCGGAATAGCGAAGGAAGTCTATTATCTTCTTGTGGATCTCGTGAAGAGAAAAAGACAAAGTACAGAGGAGAATGCTCCAAGAGTAAATGCAAACACGGTTTTAATGAATGACACCGAGGTGGAGGACGAAATTCCGAACTCCCACTACACAAGGCCATACTGGGCACATGCAACTACGGAGACTCTGGTCCAAATCGGCAACATCAAAGAGCCCGTGCTAGCATTGATTGATCACGGATCAGAGATCAACTTGATTTCCAAGGAGTTCTACCAAAAGGGGAAGTGGCCTATAAACACTAACCATGGATGGAAGGTCCGAGCAGCCACTAAAGCAACGGAAGATCTATTTGCGGCTTGTCCAGATGTAACGGTGAAGATCGGGGATGTCGAGATCGACCAAAATTTCTCCGTACAAGACGAGGTCTCACATTCCGTGATCCTTGGGCAACCCTTTATCACGGCTTCATCAATGGAGACAAAGGTGCTCGACAATGGTGCGGCTTTCGCACGAATTCGGAGCCAAAGCGGAGGGAAATCCGTCCAATTCCTAACTCTACCGGTAAATCAAGGATGGATTTTTAGAGCAGACTGTTGCGGAGTGGAGAAGTGATAGTCTGAGAAGCCCTGATACCCCACACAGGAAGAAAACTTTCGGAGCAAAACAAGTACGAATCAGTCTAGATGGGGCATCTACGTAAACGGCCGTAACCGGAGGAAAGAAGGAAAAATACAGAAAAGTAGAGGATAAGTTGCGGTCGGCATCAATAATAAAAGAAGACGAAGAAATAGTGGGGGTAGTCGAAGAAGTGTTCTATGGGAGCACGCTACAACGGCTTGAAGAGCTTGTGGAGGATAAAAGCCAAGGAGACCGGGTAGTGCCGGTGGAATCGGTCGATATGTACGAGATCATTGCGAAAATGGGGCCGGATGCGCTCCGCAAAAAAGAAGCAATGGTAACTACGAAATACAAGACCGTGGAGAAGAAAGTGAAACCGGTCGCGGGACCATTACCCGCCGATAGCGAGCAAAAGAGGAAAGAAGTCTCGGGAGGTCCGACACTTCGGAAGTCCGTGGATATCGGACATGCCTTCACGGATGAGACCCGGAAGAAACTTCATATCAGTGGAGGTGGTTTCCTTTTACAAAATGAAGAAGAACGATTCCGTGGGATGTTAGCACAACATGCAAAAGCATTTTTATTCACATCGAAGGAGATAGGGTGCGTTGATCCAAAGATAGTGGAGCCAATGGTGATCTTCACGATTGACCATGTGCCGTGGAACTTGAAGCCGATTCCGGTGCCGTGGGCGCATATTCCCAAAATCATCGACTTGCTCAAGGAGAAGGTGGCGATCAGGATTTTAGAGTCATCAAACGCTCCGTACTCAAATCGATGGTTTACGGTTCCGAAGAAGAATGGGTCACTCCGATTTATCCAAGACTTGCAACCGGTGAACAAGGTCACGATCCGGAACTCCGAAGTCGGTCCGATAGTGGACGAATTTGCGGAAGCATTTGCCGGTCGTTCGATATACTCCATCGAAGACCTATACTCGGGGTATGACCAATTCAACTAGTCATGGAGAGTCGAGACATCACAACCATGTGGACACCGATAGGATTAGTCTGAATGTGCACACTACCACAAGGAGCGACAAACTCGGTTGCACATATGATGAACGTGATGAACAAGGTGCTTCGAGATTGCATTTTGGAGATAACGATGTCGTTCCTACATGACATTCCGATGAAAGGATGCACGGTAGAAGAAAAAGATGAAACTATGGATGATCAGGGATGCCGAAAGTTCATAGTCGACCATGTTCGTGATTGCGAGAAAGTGCTTTGAAAGTTAGAAGATATACACCGAACACTTCCTTGGGAGAAATCAGCATTCGAGCAAGAAGAGATATTGGTAGTCAGGCATCTATGTGGGCCCTATAGCCGAAGACCGTCACCAACCAAGATTGATGCGATTCAAGCTATGAGAGAAGTATGTGAGTCACAATCCGAAGTCCAAAGGTTTCTTGGAGTGTGTGCATTCTATCATATATGGATTCCACACTATGCACATATTACGGACCCACTCTATCACTTGTTGCGGAAGGGTAAGAAGTTCAAATGGAGACCGGAACATACCAAAGCCATGAAGAAGCTTAAGAAAACACTATGGAAGGCGGAATCACTTAATAAGCCGAGCTATGACCGACCGATCATAGTAACGGTTGACACAAGCCCAGCCGGAATCAGATGGGTCATCAATCAAGCCGACTCGGATGGTTCGCGATATCCGATCCGATTCAGAGCAAAGGTTCTCAATGAAAGGCAACACGGATATGCGCAAGTCAAAAGAGAATTATGGGGAGTCGTGTCGGCAATCAAATTGGATCGAGATTATTTGATCGGAGCCGAAGTAGTGATCGAAACGGATTGTCTTCCGATACTCGGGATGATGCGGTGTTGTACTATACCTGATGTGGCTATGCTAAGGTGGATTGCATATGTTAAGTCACTTAATCCAGAGGTTCGACACATCTCCAAAAAAGACAACGTGGTAGCGGATATGCTATCAAGGGCGCGGTTCGGAGATGACATAACCGAATCCGATAATGAAGAAGTTTCCGAAGACTACTTTGCTTCGGAGCACATATGCTTCGGTGAACGTAATCCGAGAATTCCAGGAAGAAGAGTATGAGGGAGAAAGCTTGTTGATCGGGAAAATGCTACAAGAAATTGAGGAATCATCGGACAATAAAGAGAAGAGAGCCGAGATCCAAAGTAAGAAGCGGGAAGTCCGAAAGTTCTTCTTGAAAAATGGATTGATATGGAAGGAGCCGAAAAGACCGGATGGCATACCACTTCGAGTAGTCGGGACAAAAGAGCAACGAAACCGGATAATGTCCGAGTTTCATGAATCTGATTGGGCTGGACATCGAGGAACATGGGCAACTTTTGTGAAAATCAAACAAAAATATTGGTGGAAGAATATGTACAAAGATGTAGTGGAGTTCACGGAAAGCTGCGTGAAATGTCAAATCTACTCCGGAATTTGACACCGAGATGAATTACATCCGACAATCAACTTCAAATGGATGGTCGACATTGTAGCCATGCCAACCGGGATCGGACAAAAGAAGTACTTGGTGTTAGCTCGGGAAGATCTCACAAACCAAGTAGAAGGTCGAGCGCTACGGAGAAAAATGTGTTCTATGGTATGCCAATTTCTTTTCGAAGAAGTGTTTTGCCGGTACTGGTGCGTAGGACAAGTGATTGCGGATTGGGGAGAACTCAACTCTGATAAAGCTGGGGAATTCTTCACCAAACATGGAGTTCGGTTAACACTAACAACGGCATACAATCCGGAAGCCAACGGGAAAATTGAACGAGGACATAGTCCGATCGTCAAAGCACTTTCCAAAGCATGCGACAGAAGGGTGAAGGATTGGCCGCAGATGCTCCCGTCTGCACTATGGGTGGATCGGACGACGCATAGCCCCGTAACCGGTTATATGCCGACAGAACTTATGACCGGACAAGCACCGGTAATGCCGATGGAAACCATGATCGCGACATGGACAATGCTACCGTGGAAGGACGAGATGAGCCAGGAAGAACTACTAGCGGTCCGGATACGACAACTAGAGGGAAGACCGGAAGACATAGCGGAAGCAACACGTCGACAACAAGAAGCGTGATTCCGGAACAAAAGCCGGTTCGACACAAAGCACCGACTATGACCACGGAAGATTGAAGAAGGAGATTGGATGATTTTCTATGACAGTAGTTTGGATCATCAACATGCAACGATACGGAAGTTCACGAAAAAGTGGTTCGGGCCATACGAGGTTCAGAAAGTTTTCGACAACGGAACTTACCGACTATGCGAATTGGATGGAACGATACTATGAGTGCCTATAGCGGGGAAACAGGTAAAGATCTTCAAGAAGCGGACTGATGACAAACCCTATGTAACCCTAGACAAGACCGACAACGAGGAGCAACCGGACAAAGATCGCGGTGATGTGGAAAGCGAAGAAAGTGGACTTCAACTCGTAGTCGACATAAGGGGAGAATCGGAGAGTGCTACGGATGAAGGCGAATAATAAGCTTCGGGAACTTCGGCACATACCGGAGGATGTGCGGGTTTGGAGGGGGCGAGTGTCATAGTGTAATTCGCACACTACATGAAAATTGCATTTTTGTTCCTCCAGATGGGACAAGGAGGAACCGGTAAGAACCGGATCAAGCAAAACCGGCAAGAGCCGGATAAAGAAGGTCGGTGAGAGTCTCTCACCGGATGAAGAGACAAATTTATAAATATGAAAATGTACACCAATAAAAAATTACTCGTGCACATCTGGCATGCATGAGCACTATATTTAGGAAATAGGAGTATAGTGGAAAAAACAACTCATGCACATTTACTGTGCATGAACACTTTAGAAAAAGCATGAAGCCATGCTTAGCCTCTTCCATCCTTATATAAAGAGGAGAGAAAGATGTATGGTGTTGTTGATTATTTTTACAATGATTGATCAATCTAATATATTCGTGGGATTCACGAGTTTATCATCAAAATTCTCTTTCTTACAATCTAAATATTGATTAAATACACTAAACACGTGGGATTCACAAGTTTTATTTCTTACTTCTCTTTCTACTTATTCATAACTAGCCTTATATTGTATTCTTCTTCCTCCTAGTCCAAAACCTCAGTGGTTCCCTCCCGACTCACGCAACGATCCGGAGCCGAAAGGCACGACACAGGGAGTCGTCGAAACCGGGGATGACATTCCTCACCCAATCGTGCATGTCGGAGAAGTCCCTGTGAGCCATGTCGGACAGAGGGGGAAGCTGATGAACGTATTACACGTTCCGACTATCACGAAAAACCTGGTGTCAATCGGTTAGATTGTTGACCAGGGGATGCAGGTGCGGTTTACGCACCTTGGGTGCTTCATCGAGGAAGAGGGCCAGATTATTGTGCAAGGACGTAGAGACGGGAGGATGTTCATCCTCGACACTAATGACGTAGGCACCGCTTTGTTCACCAAAGGATAGAAGGTCAAATCGGACATCGACTTGTGGCATAAGCGGATCGGCCACGTCAATTCCCGGAGACTTCAAGACCTCCAAACGAAACAAGTTGTTTTCAGTTTGCCGAAGTTCAGTGGCCGGAAGGCCCAAATATGTGAAGCCTACCAACTCGGGAAGCAACACCGGCTTCCATTCCCCACCGAACGAAACCGTGGCCGTAACAAGCTTGACCTTATTCGTTCGGATGTATGGGGACCGACACAGAACGTTAGTCTTGGTGGGAGTTGGTATTTTGTCTCCTTCATCGACGACTACAACCGGCCCACATGGATCTACCTCATTGAGCGGAAGAGCGAAGTCTTCGAGTGTTTCCGGAACCTGCAAAGCCTGGTTGAATGGGAAACGAAGAGGAAGATCAAGTGCCTATGGTCAAATGGCGGAAAAGAATATTTTTCCAGCCAATTCAACAGTTATCTACAGCAAAAAGGAATTCGGAGAGAGTTTAGCTGCAGATACACACCGGAACAAAACGGTGTCGCCGAAAAGAAGAACCGGTCGATTGTTGACGCGGCAAGGGCAATGCTGGAGGAGAAGAGCATGCCCCATTTCTACTGGGCGGAGGTGGTTCGAACGACCGTCTACATCCAAAACCGGATCGGTGACAAGGTGTCCGCACATGAGCTGTATTTCGTATGCAAGCCGAATTTGAGACACCTTCGGATATTCGGTAGCATTGCATATGTGCATGTGCCTGATGAGAAGCGGAGGAATTGGATGCAAAATTAGAGAAATGCATCCTGGTCGGTTACTCGCATGAGCAAAAGGGGTATAAGTGTTATAACCCCCGGACGAAGCAGGTCCGAGTTAGCCGGGATGTTGAGTTTGATGAGACGGCATCATGGTATGCCTTATCGGCTCCAACTTCCTACCCCGACCGGATACCGGAGGATGAGGCTAGTGAGCCTGAACCAACCCAAATAGAAGATGAAGACCTCGGCACTCTAGAAGAGAGTCCGATCTCATTTCGGTTAAGTGGACCGAATGAGTGGCTGAGTCAGGATGACCAGTCGGATGAGGAACCGACGAGTAATGGAGACTTTGTCGTGCTCTCCCCGTGCAAGGAACAGAGGAGACGGTTCACGCGCAAAGAGAAGGGGAAGAAGAAGATGCCGGAATACGAAACCGGCAACGTTGAGTCGGATCGGAGCGAATCTGACCCCGGAAAGGATGAAGGTGGATCTTCGAGAATGAAATCTGAACCGGCCAAGAAGGGCCTCAAATCGGGTAATGATAAGTTACGCCGGTCTTCCCGCCAGAAGAACCCCGTGAAACGGTATGGGTACAATGCGTACATGGTGCATCACTATGCATACATGACCAAGGTGGTAGAAGTGCGTGAGCCGGAGAGCTATGCAAAAGCGGCAAAGGACGCAAATTGGTGTGCCGCTATGAAGGAAGAAATGCGGGCACTTGATGCCAACGACACATGGGACCTAGTTGACCCTCCCCGACACTATAAACCGATCGGATGTAAGTGGGTGTACAAGGTAAAGTACAATGCCGATGGTTCGGTTAATCGGTACAAGGCCCGGTTAGTGGCGAAGGGATACGCGCAGACCCACGGAATCGACTATGACGAGACCTTTGCTCCGGTAGCGAAGATGACTATGGTTCGTGTGTTGTTGGCGGTTGCTGCGGCAAGGGGGTGGCATCTTCACCAGATGGACGTGAAGAATGCATTTCATCAAGGCGATCTTGAAGAAGAGGTCTTTATGACCCAACCCCTGGTTTCCAGTTGGAGATGAACAAGTCGGCGGTATGCCGGCTGAAGAAGTCACTTTATGGCCTGAAGCAAGCCCCCCGACCCCGAGCTTGGAATGCGAAGATTATGCACTGATTGCGTAAGATGGGGTTTGCGGCCTCCAATTCTGACTCTTCGTTGTTCATCCAGCAAGGTCTGGACGGTCCGGTTTGCATCCTGTTGTATGTTGATGATCTAATCATCACCGGACCCGGACTCGATGAAATCAGCCGAGTCAAGTCCCAGCAGTCGGACGCATTTGAGATGAAGGACCTGGGGGACCTTCACTATTTCCTTGGGATCGAGGTGATCCGAACCCCCAACGGCATATTGCTCTCACAAAGACACTATGTGTTCAATATGTTGTACAAGTTCGGCATGACGGAATGCCGACCAATCTCCACACCCCTGGACCAGAACCAGAAACTCTGTCCCGACTCCGGACCGGCCTACGATGAGAAGCGGTTCCGACAAATCATCGGAAGCCTTATATATTTGACAATCACCCGACCCGACATCAGTTATCCGGTCGGCGTGATCAGCCAATATATACAGAAGCCGACCGTGGAGCACCTTCTGTGCGCGCATCGAATTTTGCGATATGTGACCGGCACAAAGGAACAGGGACTGTTATACCGGCATGGTATAACCAAAGAGCTAGTCGGTTACACCGATGCCGACTAGGCCGGCGATGCATCGGATCGCCAATCCACCTCCGGCTATATGTTTTCCCTTGGTAGCACGGTTGTTGCATGGAGCAGCAAAAAGCAGCCAACAGTGGCCCTTTCGAGCACTGAGGCTGAATACCGGGGCGCTACTGTTGCCACCTTTGAAGCCATTTGGCTTCGGCAACTGCTGCAAGACCTACGGATCAAGGTGTCGACCCCGATCCTAATCTACTATGACAATATAAGCAACATGTAGCTCGCCAAGAACCTCGTATTCCATGCTCGCACGAAGCACATAGAAGTGCACTACCACTTCGTGCTTGAGCGTGTCCTGAGCGGTGAAGTCGAACTTCGGTATGTTCATACGGATCGGCAAGTTGCTGACATCTTCACCAAACCGCTCGGATCGGACAAGTTGCAGCACTTCATCGAAATGCTTGGTGTTCAACATCTCGACATGCCACACTCGAGAGGGAGAACTGGCAAAGACACCGGAATGGGCAAAGGCAAAGAAACTACCGATTGCGCCGGTGAGGGAAGAATCGACAAAGGGAGAGACAAGAAGAAGAAAAGAGCCAAGTCGACTAAGGAAGTTGACACATTTGAACAAGTCGGAACAAGTGGCAGTGGTGGCAGAGTCAAGAAGGACAAAGCCGACCAGAAGAAGAAGGCCAAGACCCAGACATGGTCTGATGTGGTGAAGGGCCTGGAACCGGAAGACGAATCAGGAGCGACCGATTCGGACAAGAGCTGGATCAAATCAGAGACATCCGATTCGGTTCAATAGACGGATTCGAAAGAACCAGATCAATTCAAGGCCAAGAGGACGAGAAGGCAGCGAAAGTCGACGCCAACACGAAGGAATCGGCGAATCGACACGTGCCAAATTCATAGCAACGAGGGAGCTAGATTGGGCCTGTTGAGCAGACAAGTCGACCGAGGAGGTCGAGGTGCGCAGAACTAGAGGGGTCGCGGCAAACGGGACCGGACTGGACGAGGAGCGCGAGCGGGGAAGAGTGACGCCAGAAGGAGCCGGGTAGAAGGACCGGTTGCCATGGAGACTGACACTATGATCCGACCTCAAGTTGAGCTTGAGGGGGAGTGTTGAGCGACAAGCTCAACCGGATCTGGATCGGCTGAATAAGCCTGAGCTGGATCGGCATCCGGAAGGATGAGCCGGATCGGTGAGCAAGTGAGTCGGTGAGCTGGGGAGCCGGTTAGTCGGATCCATCAGTAACCAGAAGCCTAGTAGCAGCCTAGACTACTAGATAGTTAAGTCTCATAGTTAGTGTTAGACACTTGTGTGAGCATTGAAGTACACCGTACTTTTGTCAGTCTGTATGGACTTGTATAAATGTGTTCACTGAACACATACGTTGTACAGAGTTTCAGAATTAATTTTTCAAATAGAGTTTATGTTTTGCTCTCTCTCTCTCTCTCTCTCTCTCTCTCTTCCCCGCGTACTGCGTATATTCAAGCTCTCCATTAAACCTGTGTTTCTGTGTTTCGGTTTTCTATTGCTTCCGCACACTATTCTTTTTCACTTTCTAAAAGGGTCTCCATTCATTGGTTGCCCAAATCATGATAGTGCATGCACCTATCATTCCTTCTATCCAATCACATTAGCCCCTTTTTAACATTAGTGAACATACCCTTCACTAATGTAAATATTAGTGACCTACCCTCACCAACATTATGTGTACATAACAAGGAGAGATTATAAATTGGACCCCATAGAGGTTTTTTCCTTGGTTGTAAATCGATAGGACAGTCGTATGGCCAATGCTCCGGCAATGTATTGGCCTTCACCTTATCAAAGACGTCTGAGAACTCTTTGTATTTCTCTGGTGGTTTAATGTCTGCTTCATGTAAAGTGGATGATGAAGTTGCTACTATTGTGAAGACGAACATGGCCTCATTCCCCCCTTCCTCACGCAAATGTCGTAGAGAGATGGTCGATAACTCAGGGGATCTAGTATCACGTCGGAGATTTAAGGGATGCGGGGTTTGTGCTTTTTTCCCGGGTCTCCTCAATTGTTCTTTTCATCCAGTCAATCTTCGGGTTATGGACTTCAAACCAAGGGAGACCTAAAACTATTGGGTGTTCCGGACTACGAATAATGTTGAAAAAGAGATTATGATTGCCAAATCGCCAAGAACTATCCGAATTGGCTTGGACTCCTCGACTATCAATGAATCAATCCTATGGCTACTAGGCTTGGGAGCTTATTCAAGAGAATGTTTTGTGACAATGCAAATTCACGATCCATGAAACAAGAGTTGGCTCCAGAATCTAGGAGGGCAGAGGCTAGGACTCGATGACATGTAGATGTGGTAAGCTCGACTTGTGCAAAAAAAACTTTACTCACTTGATTTGATGAAATGGAACCACGACGAGGAACTAACTCTACATAGCTAGGATGGTCCAAACAAATGGCTCCTATTTTGGCCGGACTTGCTCGTTTAACACATCCTCTAATTGGCTCAAGGCATTCGAATCTATTCTCATGGCAAGGACTATGATGCTTACTTATGTTATTAGAAGTAACAATGGAACTCGAAGTATGGTTGTCATGTGCAGTTACTTGGTATACTTGACGTCTAGGTTTATGTGGACAATTTATGGCTATATGTCTTGGACCGCCACAATACAAGCATAGGCGATGCGCTCGACGTCGTTGCTGCTCAACATCTGATAAAGGCTCATGACGTTCTATTGACTCTATTTCCATCGGAGTTGGGCCATCCCTTGTAATGGGTCTGGAAACTGGTGGAGGTGCTGCAACTACGGAAGCGTAAGTCTGTTCTGGTTGACGGCATAACATTTGTTAGCGCTTAGAACATCGCTCAAATAAGCGATTATCACATCGCACGGCCTCTGTGAGCGACTTCGGATCTTCAGGGAAAGTAAGGAGAAGATCTTTAACATCATTACCCTAACCTTGATGGAAATGATCCATTAAGGCCGCCTCATCCCAAGGGATACTGCATGCCAAGAGACGGAAATCAAATGCGTAGGCCAACGCAAGACGATCTCCTTGTCAGAGCCTTCAAATCTTGTTTATCGTTATCCTATTGTTGTCAGTGTCTCCGAAACTAGCTTGAAACTCCTTAACAAATGCCTCGAAATCCTCTAGCAATGGTGATTTCTTCTCGAGAAGTGGTGTGAACCATGCTAATGTCGTACAGCATAACAAAGTTCCCACTAATCCCACACGAACATTGTCAGTTGGATACTGATTGGGATGTAGCTGAATAACTAGACGAACTTGATTCAAAAAGCCTCGAAATAAAGACCTCGTACCACCAAACTTGGCAGGGAGGAAAATCTTTGGTTCTCTAGGGGAGTTCTGACCCCCCGATGCTTGTTCTCATAATGATAATATAGTCGCCTCAAGTTGGTGAGCCTGTTGCGATAACTCTTCATATTGTTGAGCTTTTTCGGTGCTCACTTGTTGTAGGTCCCCAAGTAGCCTTTGGTTTTCATGCTCTAATGCCACAAATTTATTCATGAGAATGTTGAGCTCAGAAAGAACACGCATATACTCCTATTTGCTCACAGACTCCATAGCTTACAAGGGGAGAGGAGAAGGAAGACGAGAACTTGTTAGGGTTTGTGGAAGAGGAAGAAATGAAAAAAATGGTTCAAGCTGTCAAGATGGAGAAATAGATAGATAGATAGATTATATTATCGTCTTCGTAGGTCAAATATGACCTATGAGACCAAAAATATTACATTTCACGTGATATATGTGAAAGTGAGTAGTGACTTTCGATGTTCAAGAACTTTACCAATGAATGTTGCAATCAAGCGTGCGCATTATGGTTGTGAGAGGAATTCATGCAAGGATTGGGCTCGGTCGAAGAGATGTGGAAAGCATGGTCGGATATGATCAATGGCAGAGCATTGTATCAAAGTGTGATACTCAGATTCGCGAACTTGTTCAGAGCAAAGTGTGCATAGTCGACCACTCTCATCACTTGTATTAGAGATCTAGGTACTAAAGTAAGCTTAAGATAAGGATAAAGTATTGATAGATAGAAAGGAGAAAGAGAAAGAAGGGTGCCGATCCACCCCCGAGCGAAGGGATCGAGATGGACTCGAGCCCCGATCGGTGTCCCATACCACCGCTGTGGCGTCGAGTCATACCTGGTGCTAGCGCGCTCGCTACAAGAGTTGACCCACCACAAGACCAGAGTCTCGATGTAGTCAAAAGATGATCAAATGAGGGTAGCTAGGCCTCTTATTTATAGCGATACCCAAGGCCCCCAAGCAAGTTCACACTTGACCTAATGGGTTGTCTCAATCCCGAGGATTAAAAGTAATCCTCCCCTTCTTTACACTCTCGTTTAACCCTCACACTTATCCACATGTATAGAATACTACGGTAAATTCTCACCACGGGATATTAAATGGTCATGCCCGTAACATACTCCCCCTCTTTAAAACATTGCACTCTTGCAATGGAAAGTTAGGGAAATTAGTTCTGAGAGTATTTTCGCGTTCCCATGTGGCATCTTTTATTGATTTATCCATCCATTTTATTTTAAATTCTCGGATTTCCTTAGTACGTAATTTTTTTGTTTTAACATCGAGAATTCTTTTTGGTACATGTGGTTTAGAAGATAATTCTTCAAAAGTAACCAGAGTTTCAGTTGTAACTGTATTGTCGCCAGAACCTAGAAATTCTTTTAGATGACTCACATGAAAGACTGGATGAATTCCAACACCATCGGGAAGAGCGAGACGATAGGCTGATGACCCAATGCGTTTGAGGACTGTAAAAGGTCCACAAAACCGTGGGGCTAACTTAGCGCACTTACCCGTAGCCAATGTCTTAGAATTGTGAGGTACACGTAAAAATACCTTCTGTCCAGGGTTGAATACACGAGGTTGCCTATGATGGTCGGCATAAAAACGCGCTCTATCTTGAGCTGTTTTTATATTATCTCATGCAATATGCAACATATCTTGCATATCCCGAAGAAAGTTTTGCGTACTTCACAACTCATCATGATGTATATTAACATCAATCGGGGCTCGTGGTTGAAAACCATACATCAACATAAAAGGACTATATCCCGTCGATGTATGCTTGGAGTTGTTATAAGCAAACTCCAAAATTGGGAGATAACGTTCCCATTTTGTTGGTTTTGCACCAACGTATGCTCGAATCATGTCCTCAATAATTTGATTTACTCGTTCTGTCTGTCCATCGGATTCAGGATGATCCGTGGAGCTCATGCTCAACATAGTTTCTAACTTCTTAAAGACTTGTGTCCAGAAGTCACTAGTAAACTTTGGATCTCGATCACTCACGATATCCATCGGTAACCCATAAAAACGAAATAATTCGTCAACGAATTGGTAAGCCAATTCAGGAGTTGTTACCGTGGTTTTAGTAGCAATAAATCTGGCCATTTTAGTTAGTCGATCAACGACAACCCATATGGCATCATGACCTTTTTGGGTGCGAGGAAGGCTAACAATAAAATTCATGGATATACGTTCCCACTTATTATTGGGAATGTCCAAGGGATGTAAAAGTCCTGCGGCTTTAAGTCGCTCGGCTTTGTTAACCTGACACTGGTGACATTTAGTCACATAGCTATGTATGTCAGGACGCATCTTAGGCCAATAAAATTGAGTGGAGATGAGAACGAGTGTACGATGTATTCCAGGGTGCCCTGCTGAGGGTGCATCATGACATTCAAAAAGAATCCTCTTTTTGACCTCAGGTAAATCTGGAACACAAACCTTCCCATTACGGTAGAGCAAACCGTTAGCAATGTGGAAGTATTCCTTCGAGGATGTGGTGGTATCTGTTCCAGACTCAACTCTTGCCCAGTATTTTGCAAAATAACTGTCATCAGGATACTTTCCTCGAAGGTGATCATAAAGATCTGATGTTATTTCAGTGAAGCTAAGCATGTTAACTTCACAGATGTCAGGAATAGTACTGAGACAGAGAAGGAATTAGTACTAAACGAAGGATTAGTACTATGAGAGGTGTGGAACTTCTTCGAGAGAAGGAAGAAGTGAGCGAGACAGAGAGAGAGAGAGAGAGAGAGAGAGAGAGAGAGAGAGAGTGATGATAAGAAAGATATTTATTATATGAAGAGAATATACAACGGTGGCTAAAAGGCTTAAGACTGGCGTTGAACCAATTTGGTTCAACATAATGCCTAGTGCCCTCTTTTATAGTGTTTTCAGGAGTAATCCTGAAGCTTCTAGAATGTTCCAGAGAAATCTGGAATATACACTAATTTCCTATAATAAAATGTAAATGAAAATAATATCCTACGTATTACAATAGATGGTCTAATGGTCAAGAGCTCGACCCATATAACCTAAGGTCATGGGTTCGAGTCTTGCCATATCATGACACTATCCCCCCTTTAAAACGACGAGTGTCACGAGTCGTCTTGGATTGAGGACCCGGTTTGTGTGGATATTGACGATGGAAGTCTTCAAGAAGAGCACGAGCATTGGTTACATTCTCGATCGGTTCCCAAGTACGTTCGCTGGGACTATAGCCTAGCCAATCGACTAGATAGTAGAGCTTGTTGCGAACAATCTTGGAATCAAGAATGGCGGCAACCTCGTACTCCGGCCCATCTTCAAGCTCGATCGGGGGTGGAGGTTGGATAAGACGTTTTGGGATGGTGCTCTCGTGGTAGGGTTCGAAGAGAGAACTATGAAACACCGGATGTATCCGAAGTTGAGGAGGTAGATCGAGACGAAAAGCAACATCATTAATCTTTCCAATAATACGGTGTCGTAGTGTATTTTGTACACTACGTGAAAAACGTATATAGTATTAGATTCAATAAAAAATGAAGAAATAGAAGAAAATAGCAAAATAAATGGAACATGCATAGGGCAAGATTCGAACCTTGCACCTCCATGTTAATAATGTAATGTCTTACCATTACACTAGCATTTCATTAGTGTTAAAGCATAGATGTCCCACATAGAAAGGTAAATTCACGCTAGGATAAACATTAGAAAAACGCATAACAAAAGAAAAAGCTACACATACACATCTAGCGTGCATGATAAAAAACGCACAAGTTAGAAAAAAGCATGATCACTTTAGATAAAGCATATAGTCTATCTATAGGAAAAGCATGGGGTCTATAGTTAGAGAAAAAGCATGGATTACTAAGACTTCCTCATCACTACATAAGGATGGGGAGCACAATGTAATTGTGTGTGAAAAATATTTGGAAACTAGATATGTTTCTAAAAAACACCAATTAATAAACTATACTCGTGGGATTCGCGAGAATTCTATATCATTCTCTTTCAACCGAAGTTTATATTCTTATATTCATATTGATTAATCTAATACAATACACTCGTGGGATTCACGAGTTTGCTATAACTCTTTCTTACAACATATTTATATTCTTATTAGCCTTAAAACTCTCTTCTTCCTAGTCCAAAACCCCGGTGGTTCCCACCCGACTCACGCAAACGATCCGGAGCCGAAAGGCACGACAACGGAAAGGACCTAATCGCCGATAATCCAACTTCTCACATGGGCGAGTAGTCTTGATGTGTCGTCGTAGCAACCACACCCGATCTCCAATATTAAAACTAGATGGAAGTCGATGACGATCCGCGTAGACCTTGTGTGTTTGTTGAGCTTGCTGGAGATGAGTAGATAAATCCGCTTGTATCTTGCGTAACCGCTCCAAACGATCCTCCGCGCACGGATTTGTGGACACCTCTGGGGTTTCAAGTACACTCCACCGGGGGTGACATCCCGTATAAGCATAAAATGGCGTAACTTTAGTGGATGCGTGGATAGAGTTGTTATAGGCGAATTCGGCGAAGTGGAGAATATCTGCCCAGTCGTCTTGATGATAGCTGAGAAAGCACCGCAGATACTGCTCCAACGTTTGATTTGTTCTTTCAGCTTGGCCGTCAGTTTGTGGGTGGTAGCCGGAAGAGAGGTTACAAGTGACCTTGAGCATGTTAAAAAGGTGCTTCCAGAATTTTGACACGAACTGGGGTCCACGGTCGCTGATGATACTATCGGGGAGTCCATGATGCCGACATACTTCACGCATGACAATTTCGGCAGTGTCTTCACTGGAGATCTCCTTAGTACATGGCAAGAAATGAGCCATCTTCGTATATCGATCGACCACCGTTAGAATCGCATTGAACCCCTTAGAGACTGGAAGATCTGTGATGAAGTCTAGAGCAATGGATTGCCACGGCTTGCTTGGAATTGATAATGGTTCTAATAAACCATATGGATGATGCCTTGGCATTTTCGCTCTGCAACATGTATCACAAGTCCGAACAAAATCCTCGACAAATTGTCGCCTACAGGGCCACCAGAATGATCGTTGTACTAAATGTAATGTTTTAGTACTACCAAAATGCCCAGCTGTATATGTGTCATGACAGTTTTGTACTACTCGAAGGCGGCAAGAACCATTAGGAACATACAAAAGTTCTTTAAAGAAGAGTAATCCATCATGGTATTTGAATTGCCGATAGTCCGTACCTGGTGGTTGCGACTGTGAACACGACGCTCGAGAGGGATCAATTTGTGCTAGTATAGCTTGGGCGAACGCATCTGTCTTCAAGTCTTCACGTATGGTATCGATAACGCGGGAATCCATAGGCATGTCAAAGATTTGTGTTGCTTGTAATCGTGCCGGTCCCAAGATGACTTGTTTTTGGTTATCGAAAGCTGGCTCGCCGGGACGGGGTGCTAGATACGAACGCCGTGATAATGCATCTGCCTTCCCTTGGTGCCTCCCCGGACGATATGTAATTTTGAAGTCGAAACGCGTGAGGAAGTGGGCCCACCGAGCTTGACGTCGATTCAACACACGAGCATCCTGAAAGTAGGCAAGATTCTTGTGGTCACTAAATACGGTGACTGGATGAGAGGATCCCTCCAGAAAATGCCTCCATTGCATAAAAGAATCCACTATTGCCAATAGCTCCTTATCATGGATTTCGTAGTTGATTTCGGCGGCATCAAACTTGCGTGAGTGAAAAGCCACAGGATGTAGCTTTTCATCATTCCCCTGTTGTGACAGAATGCTCCCCAATGCAAAATCCGATGCGTCAGCTTCGATAATGAATGGTTTCTCCGGATCGACATGAGCTAGAATTGGAGCCGATGTAAATGCTTTTTTAAGACTCTCGAAAGCCATGTCCGTTTCTTCAGACCAGGTGAACGGTTGTCCCTTCCTGGTAAGTTGTGTGAGAGGTAGAACGATCTTTGAGTAATCTTGTATGAACTTCCGGTAAAAATTGGCAAAGCCTAAGAAGCATTGTACATCCCATACCGAACGCGGAGTCTGCCATTCTACCACAGTTCTGACCTTAGCTGGGTCCATGGAGATGCCTTCTGATGAAATGATGTAGCCGAGAAATTCCACTTGGTTGCACCCGAAACTACATTTTTCTAGCTTTGCATACAGACCATGTTCTCGAAGTCGTTTTAGTACTAATAGTACATGAGAATCATGTTCTTCTTGGGTCTTTGAATAAACCAGTAGATCATCCAAATAGATGATCAAACAATCATCCAATAGATCTCGGAATATATCATTAGCCATGTGCTGGAAGACTGCCGGCGCATTAGTGAGGCCGAACGGCATGACAGTATACTCGAAGTGCCCATATCTGGTGCGAAACGCGGTCTTCCATTCGTCTCCTGGTCGAATCCGTACGAGGTTATATGCTCCCCGTAAGTCGATCTTCGTGAAGAACCTGGCACCATTGATCCGTTCTAAAAGACTTGAGATAAGGGGAAGAGCATACCTATTCCTGATTGTAACCTTATTCAAGCCACGGTAATCTACAACGAGACGAAGCGATCCATCTTTTTTCTTGACGAAGAAAATGGGCGCACCAGCTGGAGATTTCGAATGCCGAATGAAACCATTTTCCAAATTCTCCTCTATATAGGCCCGAAGGACTTCCAGCTCGGTTGGTGACAAATTGTAGATCGGTCCCCATGGCGGCTCTTTTCCCGGTTGTAAATCGATGGGGCAATCGTACGGTCGATGATGAGGAAGTGTGTTGGCTTGTACTTTATCGAACACATCGGTGTAATGGCGATACTTCTCGGGAAGTTGAACGGTGGATTCTTCTTTAGTGGTGTTGGAGGGGTTTACTGATATTGCAAAGAGGAACATTTCCTCCTTGTGCCCTTCTTTACGCAACTAACGTAGCGAAATGGTTGCCATCTTCTGAGTTGACCCTTGGGTTTGTCGACACCGGATTTCTCTTGTTCTCCAATCTATGTCAGGGTTATGTAACTCGAACCACGGTAGTCCTAAAACTATAGGATGTTCTGGGATACTAATAATATTAAATGATACTACACATACTAAGTTATCTAGGACAATATTAATGGGCTCTGACTCTTCTAGGATATTTCCGGAAGCAATGGGACGTCCATCAATGACTACTACAGAGGCTGGACACTGGAGTTTTCTTAGGGATATCTTATGAGCTTGAGCAAATTTCTTATCCATAAAGCAAGAGTTAGCTCCGGAATCTAGGAGTGCTAGGACATGTACTGGAGGGGTACTTTTAGTACTAACTATTACTTGGGCTACGAACACATCACTAACTTGCTTAGAGGGAATGGAACCACTAATGGGCTGCACAGATCTAGGGCTGTCCAACCAAACGGCTCCTATTTTGGCTGGACTTAGTCGTTTAACTCTTCTTCTAACTGACTAAGGACATCAAATTTGTTTGCTAGATCTGGGATATTAGTACTATTAGGACTATCAGATATCCCTACTGAAATAGGTTCGGATTTAGTACAATTAGAACTAGCGACTATTTGGTTTACCTGTCTTCTTGGCCTATGGGGGCAATTTATTGCGATATGTCCTGGTCCACCGCAGTAAAGACATAGTCGATTTGTACGGCGTCGCTGCTTTTCTTCTTCGGATAATGGCCCTCGACGACGTGTAGTGTCAATCTCCATCGGAGTCGGAGTATTCGGTGGAGACGCATTATATGACTCCCTCGGAAAAGGTCTTGCTACCACTGAGGCGTAGGTGGGCTCTGTTCTTGCCCTCGGCATCTGTAGCTGTCGTTCCGAACGTCGCTCAAAGAGGCGGTTGTCACATCTCACCGCACGACTGATTGCTTCTGTTAAGGACTTTGGCTCTTCGGGGAAGGTCAAGAGTAAATCCTTGACATCGTTGCGTAAACCATAACGGAATTGCTCCATCAACGCTTGATCATCCCAAGGGATATCGGCGGCGAGTAGGCGAAAATCTGCAGCGTATGCGGAGGCTGGACGGTCACCTTGGCGTAATCGCCGGATTTTGTTGATTGCGGTCCTGATGATGTCAGTATCTCCGAAACATGCTTTAAACTCACCTAGAAACTCTTCAAAATTGTTGAGTAATGGAGATTCCTTTTCTAATAGTGGAGCGAACCATGACAACGCTGAGCCACTTAACAAAGTGCCTACTAAACCCACTCGTGATGCATCGGTGGGATATCGGGAAGGATGCATTTGAATAACTAATCGTACCTGGTTAAGGAACCCTCTAAACTGCGATCGCGTTCCATCGAACTTCGTGGGAAGGCCAATCTTAGGTTCTTTATGAATCCCTTGTGTTCCGGACCCATGTTGTTGCATCGCTACGATGGTGGCTTCGAGTTGTTGCACGCGTAACGCAAGTTCCCCATGTTGTTGTTGCGTTTGCTGCTTTTCTAAGGAGATTTGCTGAAGATCCCCCAGCAACCGTTGGTTTTCTTGTTCCAAAGCATGGAACTTCTCCTTCAAGCATTGGAATTCCGAGAAAACAGATTGATATTCTTCAGCGCTAACAGTGGCCATGGGATGAAAGAAAAGAGGAATAAAAGATTAGTAGGAAATGAGAGAGACAGAAGGTAGGAAAATTGGTTCAAACTGTCAGGAATAGTACTGAGACAGAGAAGGAATTAGTACTAAACGAAGGATTAGTACTATGAGAGGTGTGGAACTTCTTCGAGAGAAGGAAGAAGTGAGCGAGACAGAGAGAAAGAGAGAGAGAGTGATGATAAGAAAGATATTTATTATATGAAGAGAATATACAACGGTGGCTAAAAGGCTTAAGACTGGCGTTGAACCAATTTGGTTCAACATAATGCCTAGTGCCCTCTTTTATAGTGTTTTCAGGAGTAATCCTGAAGCTTCTAGAATGTTCCAGAGAAATCTGGAATATACACTAATTTCCTATAATAAAATGTAAATGAAAATAATATCCTACGTATTACAATAGATGGTCTAATGGTCAAGAGCTCGACCCATATAACCTAAGGTCATGGGTTCGAGTCTTGCCATATCATGACAACAGATGCGACTTAGTGCATCAGCGACGGTGTTCATGGAACCTTTATGATATCGTATGGAAAAATCAAAGTCCTGGATGAGATCAGCCCATCGTGCCTTACGACCTTTCAAGTCTTGTTGGTCACAGAAATATTTCAAGGACTCGTGGTCCGTAGTTACCACAAAGTGATTTCCATAAAGATAATGGTGCCATGTTTTGAGCGCATGTATAACTGAAAATAATTCATTTTCTTGAACGGTATACCGACATTGAGCAGAATCAAGTTTCTTACTCTCGAATGCTATTGGTTTACCGTCTTGATACAAGACAACACCTATAGCATAATCGCTTGCATCGGTTTCAACCTCAAAAGGTTTTGAAGGATCAGGTAAAAGAAGTGAAGGAGACTTGCAAACCAGGTCCTTGAGTTCCTTAAAGGCGAGGTCTAGTGTACCATTCCACACAATAGGTTTTGTAGACTTACGCGTTTGACCTTTTAAAAGATCAGTAAACAGCGTCGTCAATTGGGAGTAATTACGAAGAGACTTTCGCAAAAACCCGACAAAACCAAGGAATGATCGAACTTCTCCAATATTCCGAAGAGTGGGCCAAAGCTTGATTTTCTCAATGCGAGAAGGATCAATTTCAACTCCTCGTTCGGTTATGAGATGTCCAAGATAAGTAATTGATTTCTTGAAGAACTCACATTTTGAGATCTTTGCATAAAACTGTTTGTCACGCAATGTTTGTAAAACAAAGCGGACATGTCTAGCATGTTCTTTTAATGTACGGCTATAAACTAAAATATCATCCAAGAAAATAACGACAAATTTTCCAAGTTGTTCTCGGAAAATGTCATTCATTTCTTGTTGAAAAGTAGTCGGCGCATTCATCAAACCAAAAGGCATAACCAAAAACTCGTAATGGCCATAGCGCGTACGAAATGTCGTTTTAGGAACATCGTCCTCACTTATTCGTATTTGATGGTAGCCAGTACGGAGATCAAGTTTCGTAAAATACCGAGCTCCCTGGAGACGGTCAATTAGATCGTCAGCCCGGGGCAATGGGTACAAATTCTTGATCGTCACTTTATTCAAGCGTCGGTAATTAATACACATACGCCATGTGCCCTCTTTCTTTTTTACCAAGAGAACTGGTGCACCCCATGGAGATTTACTATAACGTATATAACCCATTCGTAAATAGTCCTTGAGTTGCTTAGATACCTCATCTTCTTCGGATCGACTTAAGCGATACGAAGGTATACTTATTGGTGCAACACCAGGTACAATATCTATATGATGGTCTATATTACGTTTAGGAGGTAACCCATCAAGTAGGCCTCTTATTTATAGCGATACCCAAGTCCCCCAGGCAAGTTCACACTTGACCTAATGGGTTGTCTCAATCCTGAGGATTAAAAGTAATCCTCCCCTTCTTTACACTCTCGTTTAACCCTCACACTTATCCACATGTATAGAATACTACGGTAAATTCTCACCACGGGATATTAAATGGTCATGCCCGTAACAACTTGTGCCCCAACGCCCTATCTCACATCGCAATGCATGTGAGCTAAGTTGCATGGAAGCAATTGTTCGAATCGAAGATAATGGTATGGGTTCTAACATGTATCGATATGTACGGTTTCCCTGTTCCGCAAAGAATATGGTTTTGTAATTAGGTGCAACATGTGTAGTATAATGTGTGAAGCGTGAGCCTCAACATTTGTCCTATGTCATGATACATTGGCATTGCAAAAAGGCCTCATTTACAGAGGAATCTAGTGATGCATCATGAAGCAAGTGTCTTGCATCCCATCTACCAAACCATTTTTCTATATCTTGCATCCAACTGGAACACAAAATTTTGCTTTTATGCGTCTTTTGGATCTTTTTTCTTGCTTCCAATGCAATTCTAGGAAGTCAATGTGAGGGACTTTTTTGAACCTTAAGCATGTATTCAACAACCCTTTCCATGGCCATAATCTCAATGGGAAGCGATCCCATCTCAAGGAGGAGGAGGGTGTAGGGCGTTTGTTTCTTAACTTGTAGAAACTTTGTAAGAAAATGCTTTTGGACATTTTCAAAATCTTTCAACATAGATTTAGGGATGCTACCGCCCCATACTTCCACCCCATAGAGAAGAACCGATGTCACCAAAGTGTCGAAAAGATATTTCTTGAGGACCCAACACTTAATATCTCCAAGATTGCATGTGTTCTCAAATGCATAGTACGATTGATTTCCTGCCTCTTGGTGGCATGTAGCACATTCATTCCATTTATGATTTGAAGGAACTTCAAGGCCAAGATATTTGAAGCTTTCCACACATTCAAGTAGCTCATTGTTGTGCATAATGCATGGTTTATCTCTTTTTGGCTCTTCACAAGCATAATCTTCGTTTTAGAGCTATTGACACTTAATTTAGTATGCATGCAAAAAATTTCCAATGCCTTCATAAGGTTTTGTGCATCTCCTAAAGTATTTGCAAAAAACACTACATCATCTACATATAGCAAAAGCATAATCACAACATTCCCAATGGCAACTTCTTCAACACATTCTTCCTTTGCAAACTTGGTAACCATTTCTTCCAATTCATCAATGCGTAGACCAAATAGTGTTGGTGAGAGTGGGCATCCTTGCTTAACACCAAGAGAGAGAGAGAGAGAGAGAAGTATAGTGCTAAGACAAAGAAAGAGAGAGAATTGAAACGGAAATATTATTGAATTACAAGGAGTAGGCAACATAGTGCTATAGAATGGCGTTGAACCAATTTAGTTTTGGGATGACTGATAGATCCCTATTTATAAGTAATATAGAACACTCTGGAATATTCTAGGTTATCCTAGAATGTAGAGTAATCTAGAAGGTTTCTAGAGTATTCTAGAAGGTTCTAGTGTATAGAACACTCTAGAATATTCTAGGTCATTCTAGAATGTAGAGTAATATAGAATATTATTCTAAAAACTATACATATAAGAATATTAATACAATGGGTAAGGATTTGACATGCATATAACAAGGTCGTGGGGTCAAATCTTGATATGATGTGAGTGTCATTATGACAGTACCCATTGTCGGTCATGAAGGATTCGAATTTTCGATACTATTGCCAAGGTGCCTGCTTCAGCCCATACAGGCTCTTTCTCTATCGGCATACCAAGTTTTCTTTACCTTTTTCTTCGAATGCTTCCGGCTAGTGCATGCATATCTTGTCGCGAAATATGCGTGTGCGGAATATATCTCAGCCACAACTGAGACTTCCATCACTTCGTTAGAATCACAACCACAGAAGAAATGGGCAAAGAAAGTAAATGCACGTATACACAAACAATATGAGAGAGAGTAAGTACATAGTATGTTAACGTGGAAAACCCTGAGAGGGAAAAACCATGGGAGCCAACAGACTCCAAACTATCACTATGTCAAGGAGTACAACAAGGAGCACAGAGGCAACGACCTCTTGCTCTCAACCTCTCGCCTGGCGGCGGTTACAGCAGAGACACACTCTGTATCGCTCTCTCTCTCTCTCTCTGTTACACTCTATACAATAGTTACACCAATAACTCTATACATCATCTACCACGACCTTTGTTTGCCCTAGGTCATATTTATACTAATATGACTTTCGAGCTATTTACAAATATAGCCATAATGGGCCAATAGAGACATTTACATTTATGTCCCTTCATCCGGTGAGAGGTTCTCACTGGGCCTGCATCATCCGGTTCTCACTGGGTCTTCCTTACGGAGTATTCATCATCCGGTTCTCACCGAGTCTTCTGTTGTCGGGTACTCATCATCCGGTTCTCACCAGGTCTTTCGTTGTTGGGTACTCATCATCCGGTTCTCACCAGGTCTTCCGTTGCTAGGTACTTCATCATCTGGTTCTCACTGGGCCTTCATCATCCCATCCGGAGGGACCGAAATCCTAACAAACTCCCCCTTCACTCCAGCATGGGATGTTTGGTTAGTCCAATTCGCTTCCGGCATGCATCTAGCTTGTCGGGCGTGAACACCTTGGTCAGCATATCTGACCCATTCTCCTCTGACTCCGGAAAGTTCTACGACCCGAAAAGGTTTCGACAGATTATCGAAAGCCTCATATACTTGACTATCACCCGGCTGGACCTCAGTTACCCGGTCGTCTTGATTAGTCAGTTCATGGCGCGGCCAACCGAGGACCACCTCCAGTGCGTGCAATGCATACTCAAGTACGTCAGTGGCACTAAGGACCGAGGGCTACTATATCGAACCGGTACTGCCACGCAGCTAGTCGGCTATACAGATGCTGACTGAGCCAGAAATGTTGGCGATCGTCGATCCACATCTGGATTCGCGTTCTCCCTTGGGAGCGCTGCGATCACGTGGAATAGCAAGAAGTAGCTGACAGTTGCACTGTCGAGCACAGAGGTTGAGTATCGAGGAGCGGTTGTCGCAACGTGCGAAGCCATATGGCTGAAGCAGCCACTTAAGGATCTATAGGGGGAAGTGTCCGGTCCGACGACGATCTACTGCTACAACCTCATAACCATCCAACTTGCGAAGAACCCCGTCTTCCACGCTCGGACTAAGCACATTGAGGTGCACTACCATTTTGTCCACGAGCATGTCCTCTCTGGTGAAGTCAAACTTCAGTATGTTTTGACGGATCGGTAGCATGCCGACATCTTCACCAAGCCCCTTGGTCTAGACAAGTTGTGGCAATTCTCGGGTGCGCTTGGTTGCGGCACCTCGACGTGCCGAACTTGAGGGGGGAGAAAAGTCCTGCAAGACCAAGGAAAGGAGCGGAAGTGACTGCGACATCAAATCGGATGACGAATTCGATTTAGTGTCGGTTGAAGAAGTTGAAGGTGGATCCACAGAAGATTCAGGAAGCGGACGAGAGGGCAGCAGCCAAAAGAAAGAGCCGGAGCCACCCAAACATGGGGGAGATGAAGCCAACAAGGGCGAGAAGGCCAAGATTGAGGACGAATTGGAGACAGCCAATTCGGACAAAAGTAGAGACGAATCGGAGGCAACCGATTCGGCTTGGATGTTTGATTCAGAGACGCCGAATCAACTGAAGGCCAAGCGGAATAAAGGGCAGCAGAAGAGGCGCCAACACCGTGACAACAAGGGAGCTAGAAAAGGCCGCACGAGCAGACAAGCCGACCGTAAGGGTCAAGGTGCGCGGAATCGAACGGGTCGAGGAGCGCGAGCGAGGTGTGAAGTCAAGGGAAACCGGAGCAAAGGACCGGAAGAGCCTCAAGTTGAGCTTGAGGGGGAGTGTTGAGATACAAGCTCAACATTGGCCGGATCGGCTGTGCAAGCCGAGAATCGGATCGGTGCGTAAACCAATGCGCAACAAGAGGCCGGATCGGTGCGAAAACCAGGAGGCCGTTGAATAGATATTCTGCGAGGGAATATACTTGGGAGTTAGTGTAGGAGTTTAGTTATGAGCATTGAAGTACGTGTCAGTACTTCTGACAGTCCGTATGAACTTGTATAAAAGTGCTCTCTGAGCACATCCTATGTACAGAGTTCACACATTATTCGAATTTAGTTTTTCTATGTGTTTTTTCCTCTCTATCTCTCCTGTGTACATTGTGTCTTAAGCTCTCCATTAAACCTGTTTTTTCTCTGTCGGTATTCTGTGTTTCGTATAGGTTCTGCACGTAACATTTCACACTACATGTGTAGCCTTCGCCATCCAGCTGACCGGCTGGTATCAAGTTCAATTGAACTTCCGAAATGTGTTATACATCTCTCAACACAAAGTCTGCACCTGATCGATGTACTGCACTGGAAACCAGAGGTCTTTGCACACGAGCATGTCCCACATCTTCGACTTCCACAGTGAATAGTTGGAGCTGATTAACTTGAACATGTTGCCGAACGAGTCTTCCATCGCTCAGATACCACTTGTTAGGATCGTGACTGGCCACAACTGGTTTCACTTCGAATGTTCGGGTGCAAAGATCAAGAAAGACAGTGCACAGACAAGGAAAAACGAGAAGGCAGAAAAACACAAGTACAGGGACACTGATATTTAACGTGGAAAACCTGAAAAGGGAAAAAACACATGGAGTCCACAAACTCAAACATATCATTATGATAGGAGAAGTACAATGAGTAGCTCCAAGGCAACAACCTTAAGCTCTCCTTTGTCAAACTGATGGTCGTAGAGTTACTCGCTAACTCTCACTCTCTCTCACACTCTCTCACAGTTACAAAGGCAACTACCTTCTCTAACTATACAATAATGTTTCAACACTTTCTTACACTCTAACAACTTGCCCGCAGTGTATATATATACCCATACAACATTTATGGCTATTTACAAATGTAGCCTCCGAATTGGCTATTCAATTGATTTTCTGTTACGGTTCTCGATTTCGATTTCGGCTTCGGCCGAATTACCCACGTGCCTTCGATTTGGTTCGTTCTCTTCTTCCCATCCGAAGGGACATGTTTTCCCAACAGTTAGGAGGTAGGGGAGGGTATGAGTGTTTAGGGAGAATTTGGAATCTCGATGAATTTTTAATTTCTGCATTGAAGTGAACATGCAAGAAATTCCCTCAAGCACCACATGGTAATTGAGGATTTCCTTCGAGTGAGGGAAGCCTTCTAATCAAGGGCCTTCACTATACCTTTGTTCACTATATTGTTGTTCCACTGCCACTTGTGACTGTCACCTTCTACTTTGGGAATTGTGTAAGCATAGGGTGTTGTTAGTGTCACAAAAGGGAGGGGGAGGGTCCAAAATTGGCAGATAGATCGACGTCCCACACCTAGTAGCAATCAAAGACTTAGTGAGAAAGCACTCAAAAACAATTTGCACCATTGAAGATGTCATCTTGACTATTCCTAAGAGTAGGTAAAAGATCGTGTATAGAAGTTCTCTCTTTCTCTAACTCCCGAAAGCTCAAAATAATAACTTTATTCCAAGAACTAAGTTCATCATAAATACATACATATAGTTGGTCTTGGAGAGTTCACACTAGGTCGCCTGAATTGACTTGCAAATCTCAACCAACAAAGAAATTTTGGTACAATAAGAAGATGATCCTAGCATGAACAAGAAGGCAAACTTTGTTTTAAAGTGAACCATAAGAAGTTAACTTTGGACCAAGTGGCAATTAGCACGACTTTAACTTTGAAATAGTGGATAGTGGTAGTAGTCTCACATAGTTTATAGGAGCTCATGGTTGCATCAACAATAAGTGTTTGGTCATGAAAAAGGAGTCACCATGAAGACATGGACATCCACAAAAGGTTCTTTGAAACTATTTGAGAGTAGTAGCACCAAATAATTATTTGATTTATTGACAATTCATTTGGTTGAAAATGAAGTGGGTCATACATCTTGATCTAATGATGATTAGTATATACGTTTGCAAATATCCATAAAATTTTTAACTATTAATGATGGCTCAAACATTGGTAATGGATAGGAAACCAATATAAAAAAGCTGAAAGCTCATTCAAGGTCTACTTCTCTAAAACACAAATAAAGTGCACAATATAATAATCAAATTAAATGGGAGGATAATCAATGGCAACATCTAGGATTTCATAATACACAAACCCTTGATTGAGAGAAAAGGTGAGAATCTCCTCCTTTGAGGGTATGCCATAACTATTCATTATACACGTGTTTATTAACAACTTTGCTTGGAAATATATAGTACGATCGACACTATAGAATGAGACATAGTTGTGCTTTTTCTTCACGAACGTAGCTCAATAATATTTATACCACTTGTTAATATCAAATAAGTCTCTACAACAACATTACATACATTTACAAATAATTAGGTTGCAACATCGTGCATTTGCAATGTGCACGTTATGGATTATTCCTACATTTCACAAATATGGGTACCTTCGTTTGTACTAACCCAATTCAAATTAATGATGGAAACTCAGTTTCCTTGGGAAGGGGTGTGTGTGTGTGTGTGTGTGTGTGTGTGTGTGTGGTGGTACCCTCTCTCACTTGAGAGTTGTAGTAGCAAGTAAGAAAGAGTGTGAATGGATAGGATGGACTCTCCAAAATCTCAAAGACATACATATACTGAATGCATATACATACATATACTTCTCTATACGAATTAATACATCGAGAGAGAGAGAGAGGCCCATTTGCTTCCAAGAAACGAACAACTACTTACCTACCACGAGAGAGGGCCATTTTGCTTCCAAGGCCAGTTTTGGTTTTAGAAACGTCCCTCCTTCCCTTCCTTCTTTCCAACGTCAAATTTGAGTTTCCTTCCCTCCTTCCTTCCTTCCTTCCTTCCTTCCATCCTTGGGAGGCAGAGGAGCAGAGAATATCGATTATTGGGTGGTGCACCTCCTACTCCATTTCGTTTCCCTCTCTCATTCATATACATGTGTATTATATGTACATATACGATACTGTATATGCATGTATATGAGGGAGGGACGGACCTATATGAGAGAGAGAGAGAGAGAGAGGGAGAGAAAGGATGTGTACCGCACCGGCCCCCTCTTTTCTCCTCCTCCTCCTCCTCTTCTTCTTCTTCTTCTTCTTCTTCTTCCTCCATCATCCGACTCGCCTTCGAATCTCCTCCCTCTTCTTCACCCTCCTCCTCCTCCTCCTCTTCTTCGCTACTTCTCGCTTTACACCTCAAGGTATATATAGTCATCCATAAAACAAACCATAAACTTCTCTCTCACTCACTCTGTGTGTGTGTGTGTGTGTGTGTGTGTGTTTGTTGTTTGGTGGCCTGCCTGACCTACATCGGATGATGTAAGAGCCTAGGCATGTGCTGTAAACCATACAATGTACATACATACATACATACATACATACATACATACATACATACATACATACATATATATAATAATTCACTTTGTCATGTTTTTCTTCTTCTTCTTCAGATTGTTCTGCTGGACCATGGAACTGTGTTGGTGGACGCCTGCACGCAAAACCGCCTCTTCCACCATCTTCCAGGCAAGCCAAGCATTCAAATGGACCTATTTCTTCTACTATTCTGTTGCAGAAGCAGGAATCTCGTTCCCGAGTAGTAGTACATGGTGCCATCACATTCAATGACACTGTGCTCCTCATATTTGGAGGTCCCACCCTGGGTGATGATGATGATGATGATGATGATGATGTGATGATGATGGAACAGGGAGGAGAGGAAGGGATCCAGGGAGGCAGGCAGGTGCGGGGGCATGGGAGAAGAAGTAGTAGGATTAAATGCTCGTATCAGTATGCAGGAGGTCAGGTGCGAACCCGTGCCCTTTCAGTGGAAGATGGATTCGTGAGATGTGAACATCCGCCAGATGTGGGGGCAGTTGGGAGGAAATCAGTGATGGGATCCCCTGTTACCTTTGAGATCGATGGCCGACCTGTGGCCATTGACGCAGCAAACAATGGCAGCAGCTCTGGTGCTACCAGATATGGGAAAGTTGGTTGGAAGAAGATAGTGTATGGATGGGCGTCTCTTGAGAATGAAGGTGACATTATCCTGTTCGTCAAAGGCATCTCTCATGGCAAGAGAAGTGCTCGTCCTGCTGCTCTCGGATGTCTGTTTGGGGATGAGACGATGACTCAAGTGGTTGACTTCTGCCAGGAGAACGTGAGGTGTCGGCTTCCTCCACTTCCCAGGACTAGTGAGCTTGCAGGGAAACGGATCACTGTTGTTCTCAAAGGTAAGGTATTCCCCTCGGTAGTCAAGTTTGAGCCCGGGCAAAGCATGTTGCATTCGGATGATGGTAACCCTCCAAAAGACCTGTATCTTTGTGCATGCACACTCATGTGGAATGCCGCCAAGTTCTTAAAAGAATGGGTTATGTACCACAATCACCTGGGCATCCAGAAGTTCTTCATTTATGACAACAACAGTGATGATGACATTAAGAATGTGATCGACGAACTAAATAAGAAAGCCTACAATGTGAGTAGGCACCCATGGCCATGGCTAAAAACGCAGGAGGCGAGCTTCTCTCATTGTGCTATAAAAGCTTCCCGGGAGTGTACATGGGTGGCGTTTATCGATGTGGATGAGTTCATCTTTCCCAAGGCTTATGTTTTGAACCAGAAGCAGGAACGGAATCCCTTGCATGTTATGGTGAAGCATTATGAGAATACTACAAGTGGCGCGGATCTTGGGCAGATCAAGATCTCCAACTTCAATTTTGGGCCATCTGGCCTAACAAGACTTCCAAAGAGTGGCCAAATGTGGAACTACATATGGCGGATGAGAAATCCCAGAAGAGTCAAGTCCATTGTGAAGCCCTCATCTATGGATCTCTCCTATTGCAGCCGAGTCCACCATTTTGAGCTCAAGTCAGGATTTGTGTCCTTACAAGCCTCCCGAAATGATGCTGTCATACATCACTACAAGTTCCAAGTGTGGGAAGATTTTAAGGTCAAGTTTGTGAGGCGAGCCGCCACTTTTGTTACAGATTGGGGGAAGAATAAAGACCTGGACAGCTTTGATAGAACTCCAGGCCTAGGAACTGAAGCCATAGAACCCCCTGATTGGGCTCATCAATTTTGTGAAGTGGAAGATACGGGACTGAGAGATTATGTATCAAATGCTTCACAGCTTCATGTTGGTGGCAAATTAATCTGGGAATGAACGAATGCATGTATGTGTATTGAAGGAATAGAGGGAATGTTGTCATGGAGGGGGAGGGAGCCCTCGAAGGTTTTCATATCAGAAAATATCATGCAACATATATGGATTCGTTTTTTGTAGCATTCATGAACCAGGTTTCTCATAGCAGAGGCAAGTTGTCTACGTTATTTTATAAAATCATACACAAGGTGAGTGGGGTGTTCATACAAAATGCAATCTATATGTATGTACACCACGCACTCACCACCACATGCGACCACAACAAACCGTTGTGGTTGCTGAAAATCATTATCGTTTTTGAAAACATGTCAATGTACTCCTGTGACAGTCATCACCTAGTGTTCAAGGTAAATATCTGAAACAAGAGCCTATGCATAGCCCATAATGCATTGGCCTTGGGTGCAGGAAGAGGTTCTATCTGTATGTATTACCATTATGCAAATAAACTACTATTATACAGCACTTTGCCCTGCATTATACTGTAGCTGTTTGCTCTGTGATTTTACTCAGTCGGCTCTGTCAACCACACCATTATTTTTTTGTTTTGATGTTAACATATGGTTGGCAAATTCGTAATATAATAGAATCTAATCAACTGCCCATACATGTTATTGAAAGTATTCCTGGAGTGGTTGTAATCTATAAACCTGTGCTGGTGGCCTGTCTGGAAATGCTGCTTTTTGCATTCATTTTATCAAAATAATTGTCATGATAAATAATGGAAGCAAGGATGATAGATTAATCAGAGATGGAAATTGGGCGAAGTCTAGATATCTTTGTTGTTATGACGACTTTGTGAGTTTGTGTGTTCCATTATGTGTCAAAAATGAATCTGTTCCAAGATCTTACCACATGCTAAATTTTGCAATGCATTGGTCTTAAGTAGAACTGTTATAATAACACAATCACAGCTTACAGAGCTTGGACCAGTGATCTCTTGGCCTTTCTTTCTCTTATGTGAAGACATAGAGATATAGTGGTAAAGTCACTTTGGGAAGATGCATGGGGGAGATGCATTGAAGCCACTCAGAGGACATGTGTCATTCATAACTAGAGTCCTCTTTTAAGATGATAGACTCAAATTTGTGATATAAAATTCTATCATGAATATATGGCTTTCACTATTTGCTCTCTTGTTTGCCATTTTATTATGGGGTAATAAGTTTATTTTTTCAATTACAGTTTTCATTTTCATAGTTCTTACTTCAGTTATGATTGGGTGTCATATACCACAATACTTAAAGCTTTGGGTCTATTGTTGTTGCTTCGTACTACAATCAAATTTGGTTAGTGGAAAGGAACATCTTCAAAATAGTAAAAGATTCTCTAGTGAAGATAATTGTTTGGCACCAATTGGAGAGAGGCTAGGGAAGATCATTGATCAACAAGTGAATGAGATGGATGTCAATGCTTTTGCTATTAGCATGCATACATGTCCTCATGCTTCTCGGTGAAAATTTCAGTATGACACAAACATTGTCATGCCCTTCTAACAAGTCATAACATTATTCATGAATTACCTTATACGTTGAGCATGCGATAAGTAAATGATATTCATCCTCCACTAGGTTTTCATTGCATATGTTGTATATCTTCATATTTGCGTGATCATGTCATGATGTGACCTCAACACCTAACTTGTATGAGCAAGTTTGAACAAGTGTTAATGCTCTCTAAAAGCCAAGGCACATGGGGGTAATAAGATGCCATTGGATACATTCTGCCATATATTTTGCCTTTTGGGGCCAACATTGAGAGTTAATATTTGCAATGCAATATTCCAATTTGGACATTTTTATGTCACTTTAAGTGCCTCTAGTAATCTATCCTCAATGATCACATACATCATAGCATCACTTTAGCGCTCCAATAGATTTGCTACTCGCCATCTCTTAAACTATTTTACGATGTCAAGCATCCAACCACATGAGAGGATTTTTCTCTTATTAGTTTTGTACATTGAATCCTACAATGTTCGAAGCTTGTTTGGGCAATCTATGATCATGCATATTCTTGACTTTTATGACATATTTGTATACTCTTTCTATGGCTAGTACATCTATGGGCCGATCACTTGTTTTTAGTAGCATGGTAGGATAAGATGTTGATGATTTTAACCCCAATTGTCTAGATAAGAACATTTTTTGGATTTTCTCTATTTCACTCCATCCACTAAGAAAAATATTGCCACCCTACATTTGCACTCCATAAAGCAACATTTCGACCACAATAGCATTGATAAACATCTACCTCACTTTCCATCATTGAGTATCACTTCGGTTGCATTGATTCTCAAACATATGATTGTTATTCCAACCCACTTGAAGTCTAGATTCATAGCATGCATTCCACCTATTTGCCAACAAGTTGTTAATACCACGATATTTGAAGCTTCGCACCACATGTATTGGTTTTCACTTGTATGTGAAAGTGGGTTAGTGTTTTGGTCATTGCATTGTGTGTGTGTGTGTGTGTGTGTGTGTGTGAGAGAGAGAGAGAGAGAGAGAGAGAGAGAGAGAGAGAGAGAGAGAGAGAGAGAGAGAGAGAGAGAGAGAGAGAGAAATTGTTTTTATTGCTGCAATCTCTATAAGTAACGGAATTGAGCATAAAGACATGCGTTAGAAAGCTCTTGATCAGAGCTTCATAACGAGATATAACAAGTTAAATTTGGTGGTCTGTGTGAGAAGTAGAGATTAAAATAAGGAATCTTGTGTTGTTGGCATCCACATACTCAACACAAATTGCAGGTCTTCTATTGTATTCATCATCGTCAACCTCTTCAATTGGGTGAGTTTTGGTTGTCTTTCTTGTTCATGGAAAATTGTTTTTATCCCAGATCGCTATCACATCAAGAATAATGGATATAAACATGAATTCCTCTCAAATTGTGGGGGACATCGATATGGAAACAATTGATCCAAAAAAGAGTAATGTGATGGTTAAATGTAATCGTGAAAGGGAAGACATTGGAAGCTCTAAGAGGTTTAAGGGCATTGAGGAAATTAATGAGAAAAAAGCAACATATGCCAAAGTAATACATGTAAATGAGGTTGACAAGGATAATTGTAATTGGGATAATTTATGGGGAATTGCCAATACCTTATTGTCTGATTTGTGGAAGAAAATGGAAATGTAGGGAAAGAATGCAATGATGAGGATGTGCATGATGTCGAAGTTGATGCTAAGGCAGTGTTGCAATCTTTTGATGTATTCTATGATCGTGCGGTTATATTGTTTTTACTGGGAAACTCCCACACATTAATTGGATTAAACAATGGTTCAACACAATCGTGTCACCAAATTGTGTTGAATATATATATGCAGGACCACGAGGGTTTTATGATGTAGTGTTTCGTTCACCGGAACATTGAAGTGCATTGTTGGCTAAAGTTCTACTGTTTTTTGATAAACGATTGGTGCATGTAATGCAATGGTCCCCCGTTGTGGACTATCATGCTTTGTTGAAACAAGAATGTCCTGTTTGGGTAACAGTGGATTGTAAGCATGCTTTTTTATGGCCACTTTTACCAAAGTTGATGAGTCAAATCGGTAAAGTGTTGGTATCTCCACATGCAAATGCTACAAATAAGTGCAGATTTTGTGTGTTATGGGATACAAGTCGTAAGAGGCCAGGATAGGTGCGTATGAACACACCTGGAATGAAAAAACTGTGTTTTAAATTGAAGTGGGAGACATTTGCAGGTCATTGTTTTGGATGTGGTGAATGGGGTCACTTTATGGCAGAATGTAATCGTCATTGTCCCTCAACTATAGAGGTTCCTAATGAGAAGGAGTTGCGAGAGATGTTGGTGTGTTAGATATGGTGGTTGTTATGTATGAAGGAACATCATCTAGAGCAGGTTATAAAGAGGTTTCACTTCAAGGTTTGGGTCCTAAGAATAAGGGAACTCAATCTATGGATATGGAAAAACCAAATTTGGTGGTTATAGATAAGGGGAAAAAACCGTTGGATAAAACTAGTAGTGATGTTGTTGAAAAGGATTGGCATTAGGTTAAGGGCAAGTCGAGGGGCAAATCAATGAATATGAAACGTAATAGTTTGCCCACTACTCGTGAGACTACTTGGAAAAGTAATTTAGGAGCTAGGGAGGGTCCTCGAAAAGTTCCTTGGCAAAGACAATTTAGGGATAAGGGATTACCCCTTCACCTTCAATTTGATTAATTGGGACGGGTTGTAAATTCATCGAATTCTCAAGGTTTTCGTCAAGAGGGAGAACCTAAACAAAAGATTTCGATAGACAACTCTAAGGATGTGGTGTATGAAAATCCATATGCAGCATTGGAACATGCTTTGACTAGTTTCATGACATCGGTTGCTCTAAAGGAGCAAGTGCACCCATACCATTGTTGATTGAATGAAAGTGGTAACATGGAATGTGAGAGGGGCATGTTCTCCTCATAAGAAGTATATATTATGGCAAACTTTGTTAAGTAAAGAATGGGATATATTATGTGCAATTGAGCATAAGTGTCATGAGTTAGTAGGATCCATAATTCATTTGCGTGGATATTCATCATTCTATGCAGGACATTTTAATAATCATTATTTAGGTGTGGTATTAATCGTGCAGGATAAATATTATCCTCATGTGGTGCATAATGATCCTTATGGTCGATTTTTGGTTCTAGAATCACTTTTTTTGGGGAGGTTGTGTGGCTGGTTGGGATTTATGCCCCTAACCAAGCCACTCAACGTATTGCATTATGGGGCCCACTTCGTCAAACCCTATGCGTGGGCCGTCCAGGATTACTTATGGCTGATTTTAACATGTGTATTGATGCATCTCAATCTACGTTTCAACATTCAATCATGGATGATCCTGAGCAACTTGCTTGGGATTCATTGGCTATGGAGGTTCTGAAGTTGGATGTTTGGACATGGTTATATGGGAATGATCCAGGTTTTACTTTCCAATCCGCTCAACATAGACAAACATGGAGTCGGTTAGATAGAATGTATGCGATGCACAATGATTCTTTTTTATCGACATCACTTCGTATGGCAGTTTTACAAGATGTAGGAACTTCAGATCACTTTCCTATTTGTTTGGAGGTTTGTGATCATGCAATTGACATGTATAAATCCTTACTTGGAAAGCCTCCATTACACTTTAACTCTTCTCTTTAACTTCAACCTCACTTTGATTCTCTCATGGAGCAAATTTTGGTAAATTTTTCACAAGAAGTGAATCTTAAAGGAGTTAAAGTATGGGATATCACGTTATGAAATATTAAGATCATTCATCACATATATGGAGTAACTAATGCTCAACGAAGAAGAGGTCTTCTTCTACAATTCTCACAAGTTCTCTCTAGGTGTAATGCATTATTGATACATGCACCATTAGATGAAGAGCTTTTGGATATCCAAAGTCAATTGCATGTTATTATTTCTTAGTTGCAATGCCAAAGCTATCGTTACACAAAGATGCGACAATTAAGGGATGGGTTCATAGATAATCAATGTCAATCTCATTTGTTTTTCCGAGCGTTATATCCTACTTATACTCGATCTAATGTGGTACATGTGAAGCAAGGGGATGAGTGGATAGTGGATCCTATGACAATAATTGAGATACGTGTTCATTACTTTAAGGAGTTGATAGGTCCACAATTGTTAACATGACAAATGAGGTGAGTAGAGCACGTCATGAGTTTTATGATGTGGTTGGAAGTATTGTGCATGACCTCATTAGTCATGAATTGGATGCAGATTTCATTGAGGATGAGGTGGACACAGTTTTAAGGCACCTTCCTAGTGGTAAGAGCCCTGGTTGGGATGACTTGACAAATGAAGTTTTTAAGCTATATTCAAACATTTTAAAGGGGCCCTTAACTTTGATGTTTCTACATTCTTGGGATTCTAGTCGTATGCCTCAAGCTTGGAAGGTTGGTCTAATTAAATTAGTTCCAAAGGTGGCATCTCCAGAGTCGTTTCATCAATGGAGATCTATTGCTTTGATGGGGTGGTTGTATAAGGTATTTATAAAGGTCTTGGCAAATAGATTACAAAAGTATTTGCCAAAGTTGATACATCCTGCCCAATATGGTTTTATTGCAGGTAGGAATATATTGCATAATATGTTGAATGTTCAAATGGCCATGGATTATGCTCGAAACACTCATCAAGAATTGATTATGGTGCAATTAGATTTGGAGAAAGCTTATGATCATGTTAATTGGTCCTTTGTTTTCGGGTTCATGCATACAATGGGCTTTGGACCTCGTATGTCTTGCCTCAAATTTTTATTAGGACAAGATGCGGTGTCTCGAGTCATGCTTAATGGGGGAGTTACATCAGATATTGCCATTACAAGATCCGTTCATCAAGGATGCCCTATTAACATGTTGTTGTTTGCTATTGTTACTCATCCCTTGTTTGTGATGCTATCCAAGCTTGCAACAAATGGTGATATTGTGGATCTACACCTTCCGGCTGGAGGGCAACTAGTTGCACAAGCTTTGGCTGATGATTCTTTCATGTTTCTACAAGCCTTACGAGAGAATCTTGTGAAGGGGATGGCTTCTTGAGTCGGCAGACTATGGTCAGATGCTTGGTCGATTCGAAACTAGGTGGGACAGAAGGGGCCAAAGTGTGAACGATTCCCGAAGGACAAATAGGAAAAGACTATGGGAATGAATGTGAAAAGACCAAAAGGAGCCAAACACTAACAACCAAAGGTAGAAGCTGATAATCAGGTGGGAGTAGTTGGAACGCGCCAAGTTAGGAGACAACTATATAACCGCGAAGGGGCGAACATAGAGGGGGACTATATACAACTTTCGTCCAAATCTTCGTATTCCGACATTTTGGCCTTACCTTTATCTAGCTTCGGACTTGGCTGAGATGTGCTTTGATCGTTCGGGGGCTCTTGAGGTCCACTCAGTCTGGTCGTAATTGGACATTCTTTGAACATGTGCCTGAGTCAATCTTTGTCTTCTATCACTTGGTCGTCCGAGGCGGGGTTGACAAGGGTTGAAGTCGGAGTCGTCTCTGGTTCGTACCAGGATGCTGACTCGTCAAAGAAGACTCACTCGAACTTTTTGGGTAGTTGGATTATTGCGTTTGTACCCCTTATATTCAAGCGAATATCCTATGAGGATACATTTCTCTGACTTCGGATCAAGCTTTTGGCGCTTCTCGTCGGGAATATGTACATATGCAATTGAACCGAATATCCTAACATGGGATAGATCCGGCTTTTTCCCTTAAAGCTTTTCCTGAGGTGATATGTTGTGTACCCTGGATGTTGTCCACCTATTCATAAGGTAAACGGTTGTGTTTGCCACATCTGCCCAGTACGACTTTGGTAGGTTCTTCTCATTCATCATTGCTCTTGCCACCTCTAATATGTGCCGATTTTTGTGTTCAACCACTCCATTTTGTTGAGGTGTGTGTTGGCATGAGAACTCTCATTGAATTGCTTCCTTTCAGAGATAAGTTGTGAATTCAGCCAAGAAGTACTCCTTACCCCCATCCGATCGAAGGCATTGGATGTGCCGACATGTAGCTTTTTCGACTTCACTCTTAAATTTTTGGAAGTGTTCGAACACTTTGCTCTTCTGCCACATAGGGTAGATCTAGGTGTGCATGGAGAAGTCGTCAATAAACGTGACATAATATCGGCATACGCTGAATGTGGATGTCTATGCCGATCCCCAAACGTCGTAGTGGACAATGTCCAAGAATTCTTTGCTCACATTCCTCTCTGTCAGGAATGGATGCTTGCCGAATTGACATGCCTCACATATACCAATGCTCTCTCTTTCTATAAAATTCGGGAGTCCAATGACGAATCCTTTTGATTGCATGGTCTAGAACTTCTGTAAATTTCTTCCCCTCAAGTTCAACATGTCGAGGTGCTGCAAGCCAAGCATACTCGAAATTGCCACAACTTGTCTAGGCTAAGAGGTTTGGTGAAGATATCGGTAGCCTGCCGATCTGTCAAAACATATACAAGTTCCAGTTCACAAGAGAGAACACGAACACGAACAAAATGATATTGCACCTCGATGTGCTTTGTCTGGGCGTGGAAGACTGGGTTCTTTGCTAGTTGGATGCTGCTGAGGTTGTCAAAGTATATGACTATCATCTCGAACACCTCCACATGCAGATCCCTTAGAAACCTCTTGAGCCATATGGCTTCGCATGTCACAACAGCCACTATGCGATACTTGGCCTTGGTGCTCAACAATGTAACTGTCAACTACTTCTTAGTGCTCGAGGTGATCGCGGCGCTTCGAAGCGAAAATGCAAAACCTGATGTAGACCTTCGATCGCCGGCATTTCCGGCATTTCGGTTGGATGAAAAGTGAAGAGTCTGACTTCAACGTAGCAAACCCCATCTGATGTAGTCATTGCGTGGTCTTCGCATTCCAAGCACGCGTGGCTGGCTTTAGTCCATAGAGGGACTTCTTCAATCGGATAATGACCAATGTGTTCAATCTGGATAGAAATCCGGGAGGTTGCACCATGTACACTTGTTCCTCAACCTCTCCTTGCGGGTATGTGTTCTTCATGTCTATTTGGTCTAGGTGCGATCCCTTCGTGGTCGCTACCGCCAATAGCACTCGGACGATTGTAATCTTGGCAATCAGCGCGAATGTCTCGTTGCAGACAATGTTGTGTTGTTGTGCATAGCCTTTGACCACTAGTCGAGCCTTGTATCGGTTGACAGAGCTGTCGGCGTTGTACTTGATCTTGTATACCCACCTACACCCGATCGACTTCACACCTTTGGGGGCATCAACTAGGTCCTATGTCTCGTTCTTCGCTAATGTGTGCATCTCTTCCTCCATAGCAGCACACCAATTAGCATCTTTCACAGCCTTTGGATAGCTCTCCGGCTCACGCACTTCCGCCACCTTCGCCCTGTACACATAGTGATGCACCATATAGTCGTTGTACCCGTACCGAACTACGAGGTTCTTCTAGTGGGTTGATGGTGCAACTTCTGCTTTGCCAATTTCATGGCCCTCTTGGTCGACTCTATGCTCAACTCATGAGGTCCATCTTCCCTCTTGCTCGCATTGGATTCACCCTGATCCGATGGACCATCCTCTATGTTGTATTTCAACATCTTCATATTCCTCTTCTCCTTGCATGTAAGCCGTATCTTGGCTTCTGGCACTGAGACTGCACATCCGATTCTTCACTACTTGTCAGCTCCTCATTTGACCAGTCATTCCGATTCAGTTTCTCATTTTGCCCACTAAACTGGAATGAGATTAGACTCACTAACCTCTTCCCTAGAAGTCTTCGAGGGTTGGAGATGGAAGGGAGTACCAAGATGCTGATTCATCAAAGATGATGTTGTGGCTCACCCGCACTTGCTTCATCCGGGGGTTGTAACACTTGTACCCCTTCTGCTCGTGCAAATAACTGACCAAGATAAACTTCTTGGCCTTGGCATCCAGCTTCCTTCGTCTCTCATCTCATATATGCACATATGTTAAATACTATCAAACACCCTCGGTGTGTCAAATTAGGTTTTCACCTTAAAAATAGCTCATTTGGCGACACCTTCCCTCCGGGAGCAGATATTCGATTCTGTATATAGATGGCCATCCGGATCGCCTCGGCCCAATAGATCTTCGGCATGATCTTCTCCTCCAGCATTGCCTTAGCCACTATTACCATTGTCCAATTCTGTCTCTTAGCCACACGTTCTACTACGACATGTCTTTGCAAGAGAACTCCCTTTGGATTCCCTTGGTCTGCAAATAGCTCGTGAATTGGCTGCAAAAGCATTCTTTTCCGCCATCCGAACTTAGAAACTTGAACTTGGAGGGCTGGCGTCTAGATTTGGGGCATTCTGAACGACGGTCAGCACGAGAGACAATACGTTGTCCTTCGAATTGTAGTTGATGCTTCTCGTTGAAGAAAACTACATGGGTGTGTCGACGAACACACATGCCGGCAAAAAAATGTTGTACATGGAGGCTGATCGGCCCCATGGCCGTGGTGGATGAGGCGGGTCCGCACACAATGGAGGTAGCGGACAGGAGGAAGACCGAACGCACAGAAGTAGTGCCGACAGTAGTTCTGGACCCTCCACGAGCAGGGCGAGTCAAGGCGGCACCAAACATCGGCAAGGGAAGCTCGCAATGGACTAATGGTACTTTGTTCTAAAGGGCCATAAAGAGAGTGAGTGTTGGAAGAAGTGTGTTGATTTGGACAAGCTAGATTGATCCGGGGAGACAGAGATAAACGCCACTGATCACACTTTGCCGAAAGCTCAAGAGGACCCGAAATGGGCCGTGCTCTCATGATGAAGCACAACACTAATTAGATGGGTGCACGTGCTACAAAGTTGGAGGAGGTTTGGTACGTTGATTCTAGAGCATCAAATTACATGACGAACCATGTTGAATGGTTCTTGAGCTTGGAAAAACCGGAACATCCGGGATTTGTCGAGACCGGAGACAATAATGTGCACCCCTGTTGAGTGACAAGCTCAACATTGGGTGCGTAATACGGTGCGTAACCCATTGCGTAGATTGGGTGCATAAAACAGTACGCATAACGTGGTCGTCTCGGTGCGTAAACCGAAAGGCCGTTAGTATGGTATTCCTTGTAAGGAATAATTTTGGGAGTTAGTGTAGTAGGCTCATTTATGAGCAGTCAAGTACTGTTAGTACTTGTGTCAGCCCGATAGTTAGGGCTTGTATAAAAGGTGCTCACTGAGCATGAAGAATGTACAGAGCGTCATTATTTTGAAATAGAATGTAGTTCTCTGTCTCTGTCTCTCCATCTCCATCTCCATCTCTATGTTTTCTGAGTTTACTGAACTATGTACTTTGTGTTTACGCACACGCTTCCGCACAAGTATTCTTTTACATGGTATCAGAGCGCAAGGGTTGAAGTCCTCTGCAGCCGACAAGAAAAGCTTGTGACAAAACAATGTTGAAGTTGTTCTTCGTTTTTTTTGGAAAAGAAAAAGACAGCAATATGGACAAAGGTATGGGAAGCTCGCTACCGACTGAAAAGCTCGACAAGAGCAACTATGCATCTTGGTCGCACAAGATGCACTAGTACCTGCTTGGTCATGACTATTGGAGTTATGTTGAAGGAGCTAATGATGTAGCACCCGATTCGACACACAGAGATTTCTCAGCTTGGGAACAAGCGGCAAGCAGAGTTCTCTATTGCTTTGCATGATGTGTGAGCAACCAACTATTGAGCTATATTCGGGATGCTAAGACGCCAAAGGACGCGTGGGTGAATCTCAAAAAGATTTTCGCCGCAAGCACGATGGCCATGAAGCTGCAGCTCAGGCAGGAGCTCAACAATGTCCGGTAGAAAGATCTGTCTGTGGCTGATTACACGACCCAAATCAAGGAAATCTGCGATTCTCTCACCTCCGTCAACGTGAACGTTGAGGAAGATGAAATGGTGCAGGTTTTCCTTGGTGGGCTTGCGTCCAGGTTTGGAGCCTTCCGAACGGTGGTTTGTACGAGGGAGAATACACCTTCATTCTTTGAGGTTCAGTCAATGTTGCTCGTGGACGAAAATCACGCGGGTGCGTCGATGAGTATGCATGCCGACGTCAAGGTGTTGTACACGGAGGAAGATAGGCCCCGTGGTCGTGGTGCACGAGGTGGATCAACGTGCAATGGAGGCGGCCGACAAGAGCAGAACAAGCAGCATAATTGAAATACCGACAACAGTTCCGGACCCTCCACAAGCAGGGGGAGTCTTGGCGGCGTCGGAAGCCGGTAAGAGAAGGCCGTGTCGAAATGCTGGTACTGTGGGAGGAAAGGCCACAAGGAGAGTGAGTGCTGGAAAAATAGAGCCGATTCGGACAAAGCTAGATCAAGCCGAAGAGACACAGAGAGGCGTAAGAGATCGCAGTACGCAGAAGGCTCTAAACAAGCCGGAAACAAATCGGGCCCAACCTTTGTAATGAAGCATAAGGCCAATTCTATGGCTATGAACGCCTCAAAATGAAGCGAGGTGTGGTATGTTGATTCCGGAGCGTCAAATCATATGACGAGTCATGAGGAATGGTTTTCGTACTTGGAGAAACTGGAATCGCAAGGTGTGGTCAAAATGGGAGACGACACTCTGCATACCATCAAACATGTCGGCGAAGTTCCCCTCAGCCACGTTGGGCAGAAAGGGAAAGTCATGAACGTGTTGCACGTCCCAACAATAACGAAGAACCTGGTGTCGGTTGGTCATATCGTCGACCAGGGAATGTAGGTTCGATTCACGCATCTCGGTTGCTTCATAGAAGAGGAAGGCAAAGTAATCGCGCTAGGGTGCCGTGAAGGGAGGATGTTCATCCTCGACACTAATCAAGCCGGAACCGCATTGTATGCGAAAGGACAATAGGTCGAATCGGATATCGACCTGTGGCACAAGCGATTCGGCCACGTAAATTTCCAACGGATTCATGAGATGGAGACGAAAAACATTGTTTTCGGCTTGCCGAAATTCCGGGGCCGTAATGGCCAAGTCTGCAAAGCTTGTTCGATGGGAAAACAACACCGGCTTCCATTCCCCAATGAGTGTAATCGTAGTCTAACTCAGCTGGATTTGATCCATTCGGATGTGTGGGGACCGGCACAGAACGTGAGTCTCGGTGGAAGCTGTTACTTTGTACCTTCATTGACGACTTCACTTGGGATACGTGGGTATGCACAATCGCGAAGAAGAGCGAAGTCTTCACATGTTTCCTAAAGGTGAAGAGCCTTGCGGAAAGGGAAACAAGGCGTAAGATCAAATGCCTACGGTCCGATGACGGGAAGGAGTACTTCTCCGACCAGTTCACAAGTTAGCTACAGAAGGAGGGAATTCGACGCGAATTCTCGTGTAGATACACGTCGTAGCAGAACAACGTGGTCGAGCGGAAGAATCAGAAAATCGAAGAAGCGGCCAGGGCAATGCTTGAAGAGAAGCATATGCCGAAATTCTATTGGGCTGAAGCCGTGAGGACGATTGTCTACCTGCAGAATCAGACTTCTGCTAATGGAGGAGTGTCGCCACATGAGCTGTATTTCGGGAAGAAGCCGAACTTGGCACACTTGAGGATTTTCGGTAGCATTGCATATGTGCATGTGCCATAGGAAAAAAGGAGGAAGTTGGGTGAAAAAGCCGAAAAGTGCATCTTAGTCGGCTATCCAGACGAGCAAAAGGGGTATAAATGGTATAACCCCCGAACAAAGGAAGTACACGTAAGTCGAGATGTCGTGTTCGACGAATCCGCTTGGTGGTACCTGCCTTCACCTCCAATACCTCATGACTCCATTTCGAATTCTAAGGAAGAAGTCAGCGAGGCTGGGATGCCTCTGCATGATGAGGAAATCGGAGCTCTGAGAGAGAGTCCGATATCATTTCGGCTAAGTGGGCCGAATGCAGGGTTGAGCCGAAATGATCAACCTATTGAAGAGACGGCGAGTAGTGGAGACTCGGCCGTGATGTCCCTTCATAAAGAACCGAGGAGACAGTTTATGCGTAAAGAGAAGGGCAAGAAGAAAATGCCAGAATACGACTTCGGCAGTGTCGGGTCAGATTGTAGCGAGTCAGACTACGGGCAAACTGAAAGGAACCTCCACGGAAGAGGTTGACAGTAGCCGGAAAGGTCGTGAAATCGGGTAATCACAAATTACGTCGATCTACATGCCCCAAGAACCCCATAACGAGATACAGGTATAATGAGTACATGGCACACCATTACGCGTACATGATGCGAGTGGCGGAAGTGCGTGAGCCGGAGAGCTACGTAGAAGCGGCGAAAAACGCAAATTGGCGTGCCGCGATGGAGGAAGAGATGTGCGCTTTGACTGATAATGAGACTTGGGACCTGATTGACGCACGAAAGGGTGTAAAGCCGATCGGATGTAGGTGGGTGTATAAAGTGAAATACAATACTGACGGCTCAGTCAATCGATAAAAGGCCCGCTTAGTGGCGAAAGGCTACGCGCAGAAGCATGGCGTGGACTACGACGAGACCTTCACACCTATCTTGAAGATGACTACCGTGCGGGTTCTGCTAGCCGTGGCTGCGACAAAGGGGTGGCACTTACATAAAATGGATGTAAAGAACGCGTTCCTACACGGTGATCTTGAGGAACATGTGTACATGGTACAACCCCCCGGATTTCTATCCGATCAAAACACCTCGGCAATTTTCCGACTGAAGAAGGCACTCTACAGACTTAAGCAAGCCCCGTGATCCTGGAACGCGAAGATTACGCAACAGTTGCGTAGGATGGGGTTTACGACGTCGAAATCAGACTCTTCACTATTTGTTCGGCAAGGTCCATATGGACCGGTAAGTCTTCTACTTTATGTTGATGATTTAGTCATCACCGGTGCCAACCTGGACGAAATCCACCGCATAAAATCTCAGCTTGCGGCATCATTTGACATGAAGGATCTTGGAGACCTTTATTACTTCCTCGGGATCGAAGTGATCCGTACCCCATAAGGCATATTGATCAGCCAACGTCATTACGCGTTGAATATGCTCTTCAAGTTCGGGATGGCAACTTGTAAGCCCATCTCAACCCCTCTGGATAGAAATGCAAAGCTTCACCGAGATTCGGGAAAGGCATGCGACCCGACACGGTTTCGACAGATTGTCGGAAGCTTGATATATTTGACAATCACCAGGCCGGAGCTTAGCTACCCGGTCGGACTGATCGGTCAATTTATGTCGCAACCTATGGCCGAACACTTTAAGTGCGCACAAAGGATATTGTGATATGTCAGCAGCACGAAAGATATGATGTTGTATCAGGCAGGCGTAGCCGAACAGTTAGTTGGCTACATGGATGCCGATTGGGCCGGAAATGCCCACGATCGTAGATCCACATTTGGATATGCCTTCTCATTAGGAAGTGCAACGATTGTGTGAAGTAGCAAAAAGCAGCTGATAGTGGCACTGTCGAGCACGGAGGCCGAATATCGAGGGGGGAATGTCGCTACGTGCGAAGTCATTTGGCTGAAACGACTATTACGGGATCTGCATGTAGAGGTGTCTGACCCGACGACGATCTATTGCGACAACCTCAACAGTATCCACCTTTCGAAAAACCCTGTGTTCCATGCCCGGACCAAGCACATTGAGGTGCATTACCATTTTGTCTGTGAGCGGGTCCTTTCAGGTGAAGTTGAACTAGCTTATGTTCCGACGGATCGGCAAGTTGCCGACATCTTCACCAAGCCTCTTGGTCTCGACAAGTTACAACATTTCTCAGGTGAGCTTGGGTTGCATCACCTCGACACGCCGAACTTGAGGGGGGAAAGGAAAAACAGGAACAAGAGCGTGAAAGGAGCAGAAGTGTTCATCGCGGCTGAAGTAACCGTGACGTGGAATCAGATGAAGAATTTGATTTCGGCCGGTTGAAGAAGCTGAAGAAAAGAGCAAGGGCCATAACCGTAGGGAAGAGCCGAGGATAGCTGAATCAGGGGGAGATACAGCCAAGAAGGGCGTAAAGGCCAAGACCAAGACATGGTCTGATGTAGTCAAAGGCCTAAAGACAGGAGAGGAATTGGAGACAGCCAATTCAGATGAGAGTGGAATTGAATCAGAAGTGTTCTATTAAATCGGAATGTTCGATTCGGAAGCACCAAATCAACTAAAGGCCATGCGGAGAAAAGGGCAGTGAAGGACGCACCGACACCGCGACAACAAGGGAGTTGAGAAGGGCCGGATGAGCAGACAAGCCAACCGGAAGGGTCAAGGCGCGCAGATTCAAACAGGTCGAGGAGTGCGAGCGAGGTGTGAAGCCAGAAGGAACCAGAGCGTAGATCTAGAAGAGTAGAAGAAATCTCAAGTTGAGATTGAGGGGGAGTGTTGAGTGACAAGCTCAACATTGGCTGCGTAATACGGTGCGTAACCCAGTTTGTAGACTGGGTGCGTAAAATAGTACGCATAACGTGGCCGTATTGGTGTGTAAACCGAAAGGCCGTTAGTATGGTATTCCTCGTAAGGAATAATTTTGGGAGTTAGTGTAGTAGGCTCATTTATGAGCAGTCAAGTACTGTCAGTACTTGTGTCAGCTCGATAGTCAGGGCTTGTATAAAAGGTGCTCACTGAGCATGAAGAATGTACAGAGCGTCATTATTTTGAAATAGAACTTAGTTCTCTATCTCTGTCTCTGTCTCTCCATCTCCATCTCCATCTCCATCTCCATCTCTGTGTTTACGCACACGTATTCTTTTACAACCCCATCAGACACGTGGGTGATGTACCACTCACCCATGTTGGATAAAAAGGGTTGATATGAAACATGTTGCATGTTCCAAGAATTGCGAAGAACTTGGTATTTGTCAAATAGATTGTCGAGCAAGGAATGTAGGTTCGATTTAATCACCTCGGCTACTTCATTGAAGATGAGGGCCGGCTGATCGCATGTGGGCGCAGAGACGAGAGGATGTTTATCCTCAAAACAAATGATGTTGTGCCATAATGTTTGCAAAAGGACAAAAGGTTGAATCCGACATCGACCTATGGCAAAAGCGGATCAACCACATCAACTATTAGAAGCTTCATGAATTGCAACTGAAGGAGGTTGTTTTTGGATTGCCGAAGTTTAGTGGATGGATGGCTGAGATATGTGAAGCTTGTCAACTCAGGAATAAACATAGGCTTCCATTCCCCAATGAGAAGAATCGGAGCTAGAATCAGATCAATTTGATCCACATGAATGTATGGGCATCGACAAGCTGCGTGAGCATGGGCGAGAGTCGATTTGTCATCTCCTTCATATTCATCAACGACTTCAGTTGACACACTTGGGTATACGTCATTGATAAGAAGAGCGAATATGTATTCTCCTGTTTCTGGGACCTAAAAAGCTTAGTTGATAAGGAAATAGAGAGGAAAATCAAGTGTCCGCGGTACTCTTTCCTGCTAGTTCACCAGTAGACCAAAGGAATCCGGAGGGAGTTCTCCTGCACTTACTCACACGCCGGAATAGAAGGGCATGGCCGAATGATGGAACCAGACAATGGTAGAAGCGGCCAAGGAAATGTTGGAGGAAAAGAGCATGCCCAGGATAGTGCCATGAACAATAGCATCACTCGAACTTGAACCTCGGACCTTGTAATCCATAAAAGCTACTTTTGTAATATATTTATTATTGTAAGGAGAATGGAGAAATGGTTGCGGAAATGGAGAATCTTAGAAGAATATCTCACCCTTGTTGCAGAAATGGAGAATCTTAAATCCAAGTTCACATCTCTTGAATTAGAGAATCAACATCTACTTGGAGATCTAGAAAAGGTTACTATGGAGAAGCAACAACAACAAGAGGAGTTTACGTGACGGGTTCAACAGTTAGAGTTGACAATCGTAGTTTTACAACAACAAAGGGTCGAAGGTCAAGGCATGATCAATGAGCCCAAAATCAGCCTCCTAGCTAAATTTGATGGTTTGAGGGTGCATTTTCGATATTTCTTGAATCAAGTACGGTTGGTAATTCAAATTCATCCCATTTGTTATCAAATAGATGCATCATGAGTCGGGTTAGAGGTATCGTGATTTGCTCCATTACTAGAGACAAATTCTCCTCTACTGAATAACTTCGAGGAATTTTCAAAGAATTTAGGGCTTGCTTCGGAGATACAGATGGGGCAAGAAAAACAATCAACAAGATTCGTACACTCTGAAGGTGATCAACCAACATCGACATATGCAACCAATTTTCGTCTCATCGTAAGCAATATTCCTTGGGATGGACAAGCCCTAATGAAACAATTTCGTTCCAGTCTTCGTAGTGATGTCAAAGTCTTACTTCTTACCTTTCTTGAGAACCCAAAATCACTTACAGAAGGTATTAGTCAAGTAATATGGTGTGATAATTACGTTTTTGAGCATCGATGTGAGCGACAACAACAAATAACAAGATCAAGAGTCATACCAACTTATGCATCAGTAATGGTGCAATCATCTCTAAGGCAAACACGTAGTCCAGTCCCAATGGATAGACCTATACCCATGGAGATCAACATGACCCAACAATGACGACTGTTGTCGGACAAAGAGAAGCAACAACGACGAGCAAGCCGTCTGTGCTTATATTGTGGAGGTCCAGGACATATAGCCATTCATTGCTCCCGCAAGCCAAGACGCCAGGTAAATCAAATTCACTATGACAATTAAAATGAGTCCAACATTTTAGAAGTATCTAGTGATTCTAATATTATGAATAATCCACCCCTGTCCAATAAGTTTGAAGATAATCCTAAGCCAATTAGAAGAGGAGTAAAACGAATAATCCGGTCAAAATAGGAGCCATTTGGTTGGACAACCCTAGATCTGTACAACCTAGTGTGGGTTCCATTTCTTCCAAGCCTGTTAGTAGAGTCTTCTCACCCTAACTACAAGTTAGGACACCGATTTGTCAACTTCAGGTTCAAACCCTCTTAGATACCGACGCCAATTCTTGTTTCATGGATAGAGATTTTGCCCAAAAACACCAAATATCCTTGCATACATTTCCTTGCCTAGTTAGGGATTCAATTGATGGACGTCCCATAGCTTCCGGGAAGATATTCGAAGAGTCTGAGCCAATCCATATACTCTTAGGTGATTTAGGAAGTGTAGTTTCCTTTAACATAATCCGTAGCTCTAAGCATCCAATTGTCCTCGGTTTGCCATGGTTTGAGCTACATAACCCAATAATCGATTAGAGGAGGCGAGAAATTTGGTTCCCTTCAACAGAGAACATCATTGCCAAGGATAGAACCTAGGATTATTTCCTTAAAGAATGTAGTTCTATCAATGCACAACCTCCTTTTCATCAAATTTCAACCATCACATTGCAACAATTATGCCAAGTGGGAGGAAAGGAGGATCTTTTCCTATTTGCAGTATCAGTGTCACCTTCTAGTGCCACTCAAGGGAATTCAGACATCCAATTCCCAAAAAATATCAAGAATATGTTGATGTTTTCGACAAAGTCAAAGCTAGTGTACTACCAAAGCATCGGCCATACGACTGTCCCATTGACCTCCAACCAAGAAAAGTGCCACCGTGGGGTTCGGTCTACAATCTATCACCAACTAAGCTTGAGGTTCTTTGAGAATACATTGAGGAGGATCTTGCACATGGGTTTATTCGACATTCAAAGTCTCCAGATGGTGCTTCTATCTTTTTTGTGAAGAAAAAGGAAGGCTCGCTTCGTTTGGTCGTGGACTATCGAGGCTTAAAGTCACCATACAAAATAGGTATGCTCTACCTTTAATCTCCAGTCTTTGAGAGTGCATTGGTGGGGCAACGAATTTTACCAAACTTAATCTTAGGGGTGCATATAATCTTGTTCGAATTCAATCGGGAGATGAGTGGAAAACTACATTTGGCACTCGGTATGTTCATTTCGAGTATATAGTCATGCCTTTCGGGCTCACAAATGCACCCGTAGTTTTTCAACATATGGCACATGACATTTTGTGGGATTTCTTGGATATCTTTCTCTTCATATACTTAGATGATCTATTGATTTACTCTAAAACACATGAGGAGCATGATATACATGTGTGGAAAGTACTTGAACGCCTAAGAAAGTATGGTCTTTATGCCAAACTTGAGAAGTGCAGTTTTGATTGCAAACAAGTCGAATTTTTGGGATACACTATTTCATTCAAAGGTATTTTCATGGATCCAACAAAAGTCCAAACAATATTAGAATGACAACCCCCATGTTTAGTTTGAGATGTCCAATGTTTGCTCGAGTTTGCCAACTTCTATCACAAATTCATATGTAATTATTCAACCATTGTGTTGCCCCTCCCCCAACTCACCAAGAAAAATCAAGCATCTATTTGGACTATCGAAGTGGACAAGGCATTTACTTAGCTGAAAGAGGCATTCACATAAGCTCCTATCCTAGGTCACATTGATCCCGAAAATCCATTTACCATTGAGGCGTATTGAAGACATATAAATCCAAAACCACAAAGATCTATTGATAATGGCTCAACCACATTACATGCATGAATGGGCAAGAAAACATCACAAGAAGTAGGCCAAAACTCAACCACCTTACTCGTCTCTCCTTATTATAAAGGCATCACTTCTTATATCTCCCGTTCTCACTTCTTATAATCTTCTTCTTCTCATTTTCACGCTTTTTTTAGAAGTTTTGTATCTCCTATTTTTAGTTATGACACATTGACCTTCTAAGCGTCATATCTCCCCCATGCGAGCTCCAAATTTTGTTGGGAGACAGGTCCCTCCGGATGGGAAGGGAGAAGAACAGTGTGGATGAGGAGTACCCGGCTTCGGAGAGCCGGATGGTGCAAACCCGGTGAGAACCGGATGAGGAGTACCCGGCTTCGGAGAGCCGGATGGTGTAGACCCGGTGAGAACCGGATGAGGAGTACCTGGCTACGGAGAGCTGGATGGTGCAGACCCGGTGAGAACCGGATGAGGAGTACCCGGCTACGGAGAGCCGAATGGTGCAGACCCGGTGAGAAGTGCTCACCGGATGAAGAGACATATTCATAAATATGTTTCTGAGAGTCCAACGAGGCTATATTTGTAAATAGCCGGAAAGTCATATTAGTATAAATATGACTTAGGGCAAACTTATTGGCGATGATGTAGAGTGTTGTTGTTATTCTGGTGTGTGCAAGATCAGAGCGCGTAACTGTGTACAGAGAGAGAGAGAGAGAGAGAGAGGAAGAGGTTGTTGCCTTTGTTGTAACCACCGCCTGTGGCAAAGATAGAAAGCTCGAGGTTGTTGCCTCGGTGCTTTACTGTTGTACACTGTAACATAGTGATAGTTTGCAGCCTGTGGGCTGCTGTGGTTTTTTCCCTAGTTTGGGTTTTCCACGCAAACATCCTGTGTACTCTTCTCTTCACTGTGTCGTGCATTCATTCCTGGTTTTGTGTATGATTCTAAGCTTGGTTGTGGCCGAGCGTTGCGCATAAGGAGCGTTTAGTTCCTGTCAAGTGGTATCAGAGCGAAACGACACATAAAAATGGACGATTCGTTGGGAGGCATGTTCAAGCTCACGGGCTCCAACTATTCGGTATGGAAGTCGAAGATGAGGGACATGCTTGTGGTTAAAGATCTTTGGCTGCCGGTTCAGTTTGGGGACAAGAGATTGGACAAAATCGACGCCATGATATGGGAGGTGATGCACATGAAGACAACGGCGTACATACGGTGCTTCATCGACATGAGCCTATACAACAACTTCAATGAAGAGAGCAAGGCTCATGAGCTCTGGGAGAAGATCGGCATTATGTTTCAGAATAAAAATGCTGTTAATCCGGTTTCGGTATTCCGGAAGCTAGTAAGACTCCGGTACCAAGATGGCTCCAGCATGGCGGAGCACATGAATGTTGTCTGCCGGAATAGTAACCGACAGCCAAAAGCGTAGGAATAAGAAACTATATAAAGCGTAACGTATGTAACGGTTCATGCTTCCCCGCGTGAACGGCTAATTAGACCCTGCATATATAAAGGGCAGAAAACCTCTGAAGGGGGTGCGTGTAAATTTTGAGAATTGTAAAAGAACGCCTGATAATAGAATACTATCTTTTCTGAGTTTCTGTGTATAGCTACGACTAATTCAGTGTCTGTGTCTCGGATATGTAAGCGTAGTAGTACGTAAGCGCAACCTGTGATAAGGAGTCGGTTGTAGCCGTCTCCCCTTACACACGGAGGAACCACAACGGTTCTCTTCTTACGCAGTACGCTTAAGCTCTGTTCGTTGTTCCCACTCACCTTGGGGTCTAGGTCGACGGACTGACCACGGACCGTGTTCCTAAGAGGCAACACTTTTGGCACGCCCGATGATCTGTGTTTCCTCACTAACGAGCAACAACGAATGGATGTTTAGCAGCAGACGACCCAGAGAACCAACAAGACAAGACCGGCCAATAACAAGGTTCGTCACACGCCAGGTAGAAGAACGCGCCCGACAAAAGCCGCGCATCGGCGACCCCAGTAATACCTGCCAGGAGTGCAAAGGGGATTCCTTGCTTCCCAAATACCTCAACGAGGCGAGGGGACCACGCTTACCGCAGCCACCCGGTGACCTTTTCTGATGCGTCGTAGCTCCCACGATGGCCTTTGCCTACCCCCACTTTAATGGCGAAATCGACGCTGCAACTCATATTCGCATGTTCTTGAACGTTTGGAATGCGAACCACATGGCACAGAACCTTTCCAAGACGGTGGCACACCAGTCGAAAATGACGGAGTTCGGATTAACATTAGCTGGGCGTGCGGTGTTCTGGCATTCACAGATGGATTTACCAGCCATAACAACCTTCGATCAGCTGCAGTCCTCCTTCTTGCGTTTTTTCCACCAGAGGGTTCCACAACGCGAGATTCTCGGGCAGTTTTATACAATTAAGCAACTACTGACCGAGACGATAGCAGACTTCAGCTTACGGTTCCAAAATTTACGACGGAAAATGGATTGAAGCCCCGCGAAGGAGGCTCTGGAGACATTTCTGGCAGCGTTACGCCGGCCCATCTGGGCAACGCTCAACAGCAATAGCGTGAAAGGGGAAACGACGGATATGGTGATTGAACGAGCGTTACAACTCGAATTAGATGACGAGGAGGAGAGGTTTTCGATGTCATCCTTACGACAAGAGTTACCTCAGGATGAGGAACGCCAATTTCGTCAGGCAATCTACTTGGTTTGTGAGATCTTCCCGAGCTAACACCAAGTACTTCTTTTGTCCGATCCCGGTTGGCATGGCTACAATATCGACCATCCATTTTAAGTTGATTGTCGGTGAGAATGTCGGATGCAACTCATCTCGGTGTCGAACTCCGGAGTAGATTTGACACTTCTCACACCTTTCCGTGAACTCCGCTATATCTTTGTACATATTCTTCCACCAATATTTTTGTTTGATTTTCACAAAAGTTGCCCATGTTCCTCGATGTCCAGCCCAATCGGATTCGTGAAACTTGGACATTATCTGGTTTCGTTGCTCTTTCATTCTGACTAGCCAAAGTGGTATGCCATCTGGTCTTTTTGGCTCCCTCCATATTAATCCATTTTTCAAGAAGAACTTTCGGACTTGCTGCTTCTTACTTCGGATCTCGGCTCTCTTCTCTTAATTGTCCGATGATTCCTTGATTTCTTGTAGCACTTTCCCGATCAGCAAGCTTTCTCCCTCGTATTCTTCTTCTCGGAATTGTTGGATTACGTTCACCCGACATATGTGCTCCGAAGCAAAGTAGTCTTCAGAAACTTCCTCATTATCGGATTCGGTTATGTCATCTCCGAACCGTGCCCTTGATAGCATATCCGCTACCGTGTTGCGTTGTCTTTTCCGGAGATGTGTCGTACCTCCGGATTAAGTGACTTAACATATGCAATCCACCTTAGCATAGCCACATCCGGTATCGTGCAACACTACATTAATCCTAAGTATCGGAAGACAATCTGTTTCGATCACTACTTCGGCTCCGATCAAATAATCTCGATCCGATTTGATTGCCGACACGACTCCCCATAATTCTCTTTTGACTTGTTCATATCCCCGTTGCCTTTCATTGAGAACCTTTGCTCCGAATCGGATCGGATATCATGAACCATCCAAGTCGGCTTGATTAATGACCCATCCGATTCTAGTTGGACTTGTGTCAACCGTTACTATGATCGGTCGGTCATAGTTCGGCTTCTTTAGTGCTTTTGCCCTCCGTAGTGATTTCTTGACCTTCTTCACGGCTTTGGTATGCTTCGGTTTCCATTCGAACTTCTTACCCTTCTGCAACAAGTGATAGATTGGGTCCGCAATATGTGCATAGTGCGGAATCCATATGTGATAGAATGCACATGCTCCAAGAAACCTTCAGACTTCGGATTGTGACTCGCATACTTCTTTTATAGCTTGAATCGCATCGATCTTGGTTGGTGATGGTCTTCGGCTGTAGGGCCCACATAGATGTCTGACTACCAATATTTCTTCTTGTCCGAATGCCAATTTCTCCCCGGAAAGTGTTAGGTGCGCATCTTCTAACTTTAGAAGCACTTTCTCGCAATCATGATATGGTCGACTACGAACTTTTAGCATCCCCAATCATCCATAGTTTCGTCTTTTTCTTCTACCGCATATCCTTTCATCGGAATGTCATCAAGGAATGGCATCGTTATCTCCAGAATGTAATCTCGAAGCACCTTGTTCATCGCGTTGTCGTAGTGTATTCCACACACTACGTGAAAACCATAAAATAATATATCCGATTTTAGATACATATAAATAAATAAATAAATAATATATCAAAATATTTATCATGTGCATAAGGCAAGATTCAAACCCTATACCTCCACGTAGCCAAACCTCAACTTTACCATTATGCTACCTTATCTTTAGTGTTCTAAAAATAGATTTAATAACTATAAGTGCTTTATTTGCGCCTACCTTTATTAAAAGGTAAATCATGCATTTTTAGAGTGCGTGAATATTTTATAGAAAAACGCAAGCAACTAAAAAGTGACTCATGCACATCTAGCGTGCATGAGCACTATATTTAGCAAATAAAAGCAAGGATTAGAAAAGCATCACATGCACATTTAGTGTGCATATTAGAAAAAAGCATGTAGCTATGCTTAGTCTCTCCCATCACTATATAAGGATGGGGAGCACATTGTAGTTTTTGTTGATTTTTTTGTCTATAATGATCGATCAATCTAAAATATTCGTGGGATTCACGAATTTGCTAAAATAATTCTCTCTTACTACCTAAATATTGACTAAGTATACTAAACTTGTGGGATTCACAAGATTCTTATCTTATAACTCTTTATACCTATTCTTTACTAGCCTTATTTGTATTTTTCTTCCTCCTAGTCCAAAACCTCGGCGGTTCCCACCCGACTCACGCAACGATCCGGAGCCGAAAGGCACGACATAGTTGGTGAACCCGACGTGAAAACCGGGTGGCAAGGAGATGGAAAATCAACCGGAGGCTAGCAACATGATGATGATGTTCGAGCGCATGCTACAAGAACAACGCGCGATGTCGGAGATAGTGGCATAAGTGGAGCGGCTCGTGCAACGAAACGGGCAATTCAACGGGAAAGACGTGTCGCGGTATCTTCAGGACTACAAGGCGGAGATGCTACGGTGCGGAATATCGGAAGGACTGCAAGTGACGTCCTTCAACCGGGTGGGGACCGACGGGCTTCAAGCAAGCATCCATGGGCTACGACAACAAAATCCGACATGGGAGGCGTTTGAAGAAGAGCTAAAGAGGATGTTCGCCATCGAGGATTCCTCCAAGGCGACGCGAAGGGGATTCGAAGATTGGGTGGAGACGCCAGACAAGGGATTGAAGGTCATTTATGTGTTTTCGGCATTCGAAAGCCGGTTCGGGAGGTTGTCTGCTAGAGATCAAGCTATCCTCGTACCAGACAAGGTGATCATGTTCTTGCGAGCCGTGGACGTCCGGGACCGGAAAGATCTTGGAGTGCTCTTGGAGGACACGACCACGGAGAGTGGCCTCACCGAAACATGGGAAAGCGTGCGGGATATCGTCACGCGATACACGAAGAGGGGGCAATGGATTGCCAACGAGGAAAAGAGGGTTTCGGAACCGATTCCGAAACCGAGAACCGAATTGGAAGACCATGAACCGAGGGCTCGGGAGACTACAACCGAGAAGGGGATTGATGCATCTACGGTGGAGCAACTATTGAAGGAGATGGAGAATCTGAAGATCGCGATGGTGAAGAAGTCGGATGACCGCCCCACAAGCTCCAAGTATACGGACCGACGGTGCATATGGTGCGATAGCGCCGAACACGATCGGAGGGATTGCGACGAGCATAAGGAGGCGGTACGGCGAGATCTCATCTACTACGAGGGAAACCGGATTCATTCGATGGACTCTCGGAAGCCACTCCGACCGAACTTCCGGAAAGGCGGCATGAAGAAGGTGCTCGAGGAGGAATTGACGGCAAGAAGCAACTATGGGACAACCACGGGAATATGTGTCGGGGAGTCATCGAGAGCAAAGACGTCTTTTTGGCCGGAAGTTCTAGAAAACACCGAGAAAACCGACTCCAACGAGATCCGAAGCTACGCGGAAGGCGTCCGGGAAGCTACGGGATGGGAGTGCCCTGTCGACAAGAATAGCGTATACGCCCTGTGTCAATTGCATAAGGTGTATGTGGACGAGAAACGACGATGCACGGAGGATGCGGGCGGGCCATCGAAGATACCGGAAAGTTGGAACTCCGGAGGTAAGGGAAAAGAAAAGGCAACTCCGGCATTCAAGCTCGCCTCAGACATAGAACAACAAACAGACTTGAAAAGAGTGTTCGAGGAAAGGATCTTGGATAGCCGGGTAGATTTCTCGCTTCCGGAGCTACTCAGAATAGAAAAGAAGGAGTTCCACGATCTTCTCGTGGATCTCGTGAAGCGAAAAAGACAAAGTACGGAGGAAAATGCTCCAAGGGTGAATGCGAACACCGTTTTAATGAACGACACCGAAGTGGAGGACGAAATTCCGAACTCCCACTATACAAGGCCACATTGGGCACGTGCGACTACGGAGACTCCGGTCCGAATCGGCAACATCAAAGAACCCGTGCTAGCATTGATTGATCACGGATCGGAGATCAACTTGATGTCCAAGGAGTTCTACCGGAAGGGGAAGTGGCCTATTAACACCAACCATGGATGGAAGATTCGGGCGGCCACCAAAGCAACGGAAGATCTATTTCCGGCTTGTCCGGATGTGACGGTGAAGATCGGGGATGTCGAGATCGACCAAAATTTCTTCGTGCAAGATGAGGTTTCACATTCCGTCTTCCTCGGCCAACCCTTTATCACGGCATCACAGATGGAGACGAAGGTGCTCGATAGCGGTGCGGCTTTTGCGCGAATTCGGAGCCAAAACGGTGGGAAATCCGTCCAATTCCTAACGGTGCCGGCAAATCACGAAAGGAACAAGAGGGAACTCTTGTCCCAAGTGAGAATGGATTTTTAAAGCGGACTGTTGCGGAGTGGGGAAGTGATAGTCCGAGAAGCCCTCATACCCCACACAGGAAGAAAACTCTCGGAGCAAAACATGTACGAATCGGTCCGGATGGGGCATCTACATACACGACCGTAACCGGAGGATTGAAGAAAGGATACCGACAAGTGGAGGATAAGTTGCGGTCGGCATCAATAATAAAAGAAGATGAAGAAATCATGGGGATAGTCGAAGAAGTGCTCTATGGGAGCACGCTACAACGACTTGAAGAGCTTGCGGAAGATAAAAGCCCAGGGAACCGGGTAGTCCCGGTGGAATCGGTCGAGATGTACGAGATCATTGCGAAAATGGAGCCGGATACGCTCCGCAAAGAAGAAGCAATGGTAAGTACGAAATACAAGACCGTAGAGAAGAAGGTGAAACCGGCCGCGAGACCACTACCCGCCGATAGCGAACAAAAGAGGAAAGAAGTCTCGGGATATCCGACACTTCGGAAGTCCGTGGATATCGGACATGCCTTCACGGATGAGACCTGGAAGAAACTTCGGATCGGTGGAGGTGGGTTCCTATTACAAAAAGAAGAAGAACGGTTTCGCGAGATGTTGGAGCAACACGGCAAAGCGTTTGCATTTACATCAAGGGAGATAGGGTGCGTCGATCCGAGAATAGTGGAGCCAATGGTGATCTTCACGATTGACCATGTACCATGGAACCTGAAGCCGATTCCGGTGCCACGAGCGCATATTCCGAAAGTCATTGACTTGCTCAAGGAGAAGGTGGCGACGGGGATTCTAGAGCCATCAACTGCTCCGTACTCAAATTGATGGTTTACGGTTCCGAAGAAGAATGGGTCACTCCGATTTATCCAAGACTTGCAACCGGTGAATAAGGTCACGATACGGAACTCGGGAGTCGGTCCGATAGTGGACGAATTTGCGGAAGCTTTTGCCGGTCGTGCGATATACTCCATCGGAGACCTATACTCGGGGTATGACCAATTCCAACTAGCCGTGGAGAGCCGAGACATCACAACCATGCGAACACCGATAGGATTAGTCCGAATGTGCACACTACCACAAGGAGCGACAAACTCGGTTGCTCATATGATGAACGCGATGAACAAGGTGCTTCGAGACTGCATTCCGGAGATAACGATGCCGTTCCTCGATGACATTCCGATGAAAGGATGCGCGGTAGAAGAAAAAGATGAGACTATGGATGATCGGGGATGCCGAAAGTTCGTGGTCGACCATATTCATGATTGCGAGAAAGTGTTGCGAAAGCTAGAAGATGTGCACCTAACACTTTCCGGGGAGAAATCGGCATTCGGGCAAGAAGAAATATTGGTGGTTGAACATCTATGTGGGCCCTACGGCCGAAGACCGTCACCAACAAAGATCGATGCGATTCAAGCTATGGAGGAAATATGCGAGTCAACATCCGAAGTTCGAAGTTTTCTTGGTGCATGTGCATTTTATCACATATGGATTCCGCACTATGCACATATAGCGGACCCGCTCTACCACTTGTTGCGGAAAGGTAAGAAATTCGAATGGAAACCGGAACACACCAAAGCCATGAAGAAATTGAAGAAGACACTTCGGAGGGCGGAAGCACTTAAGAAGCCGAGCTACGACCGACCGATCATAGTAACGGTTGATACAAGTCCAACCGGTATCGGGTGGGTCATCAATCAAGCCGACTCGGATGGTTCACGGTATCCGATCCGATTCGGAGCAAAGGTTCTCGACGAAAGGCAACGTGGATATGCACAAGTCAAAAGAGAACTGTGGGGAGTCGTGTCGGCGATAAAATCGGATCGGGATTATTTGATCAGAGCCGCAGTGGTGATCGAGACGGATTGTCTTCCGATACTCGGGATGATGCGGTGTTGTACGATACTGGATGTAGCTATGATAAGGTGGGTTAATCCGGAGGTTCGACACATCTCGGGGAAGGACAATGCGGTAGCGGATATGTTATCAAGGGCTCGGTTCGGAGACGACATAACCGAATCGGATAATGAAGAAGTTTTCGAAGACTACTTCGCGTCGGAGCACATATGCCGAGTGAACGTAATCCAAGAATTCTGGGAAGAAGAATACGAGGGAGAAAGTTTGATGATCGGAAAGATGTTACAAGAGGCCGAGGACTCAACAAACGATAAAGGAAGAAGAGCCGAGATCCGAAGGAAGAAGAGGCAAGTCCAAAAGTTCTTCTTGGAAAACGGCTTAATACGGAGGGCGCCGAAAAGACCGGATGGTATACCACTTCGAGTAGTTTGGACAAAAGAGCAACGAAACCGGATAATGTCCGAGTTTCACAAATCCGATTGGGCTGGACACCGAGGAACATGGGCAACATTTGTGAAGATCAAGCAAAAATATTGGTGGAACAAAATGTACAAAGATGTCGTGGAGTTCACGGAAACCTGCAAGAAATGTCAAGTCTACTCCAGGGTTCGACATCGAGATGAGTTACATCCGACATTCTCACCGACAATCAACTTCAAGTGGATGGTCGACATAGTGGCCATGCCGACTAGGATCGGACAAAAGAAATACTTGGTATTAGCTCGGGAAGATCTCACGAATCAAGTAGAAGGTCGAGCGCTTCAGAGGAAAACGTGTTCCCCGGTATGCCAATTTCTTTTGGAGGAAGTATTTTGCAGGTACGGGTGCGTACGGCAAGTGATTGCGGACCGGGGAGAACTCGACTCGGACAAAGCTAGGGGATTCTTCGCCAAACACGGAGTTCGGTTATCGCTGACAACGGCATACAATCCGGAGGCCAACGGGAAAATCGAACGAGGACATAGTCCGATCGTGAAAGCACTTGCGAAGGCATGCAATGGAAAGGTGAAGGACTGGCCACAGATGCTTCCGTATGCACTATGGGCGGATCGGACGACGCATAGCTCCGTAACCGGTTACATGCCGGCAGAACTCATGACCGGACAAGCACTGGTAATGCCGACGGAAACCGCGATCGCAACATGGACAGTGCTACCGTGGAAGGAAGAGATGAGCCGGGAAGAACTACTAGCGGTCCGGATACGACAACTAGAGGGAAGACCGGCAGACATAGCGGAAGCAATACGCCGACAACAAGAAGCACAGTTCCGGAACAAAAGCCGGTTCGACACAAAGCACCGACTACGACCGAGGAGGATTGAAGAAGGAGATTGGGTGATCGTCTATGACAGTAGTTTGGACCATCAAGATACAACGATGCGGAAATTCGCAAAAAGGTGGTTCGGGCCAAATGAGGTTCGGAAAGTCTTTGACAACGGAAGGTACCGACTGTCCGAGTTGGATGGAACAATACTACGAGTGCCTATAGCCGGAAAGCAGGTGAAGATTTTCAAGAAGCGGACTGACGACAAACCCTATGTGATCCAAGCCAAGGCCGACAACGAGGAGCAATCGGACGAAGACCACGGTGATGCGGGAATCGAAGAAAGTGAATTGCAACTCATAGTCGACATTAGGGGAGAATCGGAGGAAGCTTTGGGTGAAGACGGATAAACCCTAAACCCAACATACAACGATGCGGAAATTCGCAAAAAGGTGGTTCGGGAAGTCTTCGACAACGGAACGTACCGACTGTCCGAGTTGGATGGAACAATACTACGAGTGCCTATAGCCGGGAAGTGGGTGAAGATTTTCAAGAAGCGGACCGACGACAAACCCTATGTGATCCAAGCCAAGGCCGACAACGAGGAGCAATCGGACGAAGACCACGGTGATGCGGGAAGCGAAGAAAGTGAATTGCAACTCATAGTCGACATTAGGGGAGAATCGGAGGAAGCTTTGGGTGAAGACGGATAAACCCTAAACCCAACATACAACGATGCGGAAATTCGTAAAAAGGTGGTTCGGGAAGTCTTCGACAACGGAACGTACCGACTGTCTGAGTTGGATGGAACAATACTACGAGTGCCTATAGCCGGGAAGTGGGTGAAGATTTTCAAGAAGCGGACCGACGACAAACCCTATGTGATCCAAGCCAAGGCCGACAACGAGGAGCAATCGGACGAAGACCACGGTGATGCGGGAAGCGAAGAAAGTGAATTGCAACTCATAGTCGACATTAGGGGAGAATCGGAGGAAGCTTTGGGTGAAGACGGATAAACCCTAAACCCAACATACAACGATGCGAAAATTCGCAAAAAGGTGGTTCGGGAAGTCTTCGACAACGGAACGTACCGACTGTCCGAGTTGGATGGAACAATACTACGAGTGCCTATAGCCGGAAAGTGGGTGAAGATTTTCAAGAAGCGGACCGACGACAAACCCTATGTGATCCAAGCCAAGGCCGACAACGAGGAGCAATCGGACAAAGACCACGGTGATGCGGGAAGCGAAGAAAGTGAATTGCAACTCATAGTCGACATTAGGGGAGAATAGGAGGAAGCTTTGGGTGAAGACGGATATGAGGAATCGAGAACTTCGACACATACCGGAGGATGTGCGGGTTCGGAGGGGGCGAGTGCCGTAGTGTATTCCACACACTACGTGAAAACCATAAAATAATATATCCGATTTTAGATACATATAAATAAATAAATAATATATATCAAAATATTTATCACGTGCATAAGGCAAGATTCAAACCCTATACCTCCACGTAGCCAAACCTCAACTTTACCATTATGCTACCTTATCTTTAGTGTCTACAAATAGATTTAATAACTATAAGTGCTTTATTTGTGCCTACCTTTATTAAAAGGTAAATCATGCATTTTTAGAGTGCGTGAATATTTTATAGAAAAACGCAAGCAACTAAAAAGTGACTCATGCACATCTAGCGTGCATGAGCACTATATTTAGCAAATAAAAGCAAGGATTAGAAAAGCATCACATGCACATTTAGTGTGCATATTAGAAAAAAGCATGTAGCTATGATTAGTCTCTCCCATCACTATATAAGGATGGGGAGCACATTGTAGTTTTTGTTGATTTTTTTTTCTATAATGATCGATCAATCTAAAATATTCGTGGGATTCACGAATTTGCTAAAATAATTCTCTCTTACTACCTAAATATTGACTATGTATACTAAACTCGTGGGATTCACAAGATTCTTATCTTATAACTCTTTATACCTATTCTTTACTAGCCTTATTTGTATTTTTCTTCCTCCTAGTCCAAAACCTCGGCGGTTCACACCCGACTCACGCAACGATCTGGAGCTGAAAGGCACGACAACGTTCATCATATGTGCAACCGAGTTTGTCGCTCATTGTGGTAGTGTGCACATCTGGACTAATCCTATCGGTGTCCCCATGGTAGTGATGTCTCCGCTCTCCACGACTAGTTGGAATTGGTCATATCCCGAGTATAGGTCTCCGATGGAATATATCGCACAATCGGCAAATGCTTCCGCAAATTCGTTCACTATCGGACCGACTCCGGAGTTCCGGATCGTGTCTTTGTTCACCGGTTGCAAGTCTTGGATAAATCGGAGTGACCCATTCTTCTTCGGAACCGTTGTCGTGCCTTTCGGCTCCGGATCGTTGCGTGAGTCGGGTGGGAACCGCTGGGGTTTTGGACTACGAAGAGGAGAGTTTTAAGGCTAATAAGAATATAAATATGTTGTAAGAAAGAGTTATAGCAAACTCGTGAATCCCACGAGTGTATTGTATTTGATTAATCAATATGAATATAAGAAAATAAATTTGGGTTGAAAGAGAATGATATAGAATCCTCGTGAATCCCACGAGTATAGTTTATTAATTGGTGTTTTTTAGAAACATATCCAGTTTCCAAATATTTTTCACACGCCTATTACATTGTGCTCCCCATCCTTATGTAGTGATGGGAGAGACTAAGCATAGCTACATGCTTTTTTTTCTAATATGTTCATGCACACTAAATGTGCATGTGATGCTTTTCTAATCCTTGCTTTTATTTGCTAAATATAGTGCTCATGCACGCTAGATGTGCATGAGTCACTTTTTTGTTGCTTGCGTTTTTCTATAAAATATTCACGCACTCTAAAAAATGCACGATTTACCTTTTAATAAAGGTAGGCGCAAATAAAGCACTTATAGTTATTAAATCTATTTATAGAACACTAAAGATAAGGTAGTATAATGGTAAAGTTGAGGTTTGGCTACGTGGAGGTATAGGGTTCGAATCCTGCCCTGTGCACGTGATAAATATCTTGATATATTATTTTATTTATTTATATGTAATTAAATCGGTTATATTATTTTTACTTTTTCACGTAGTGTACGAAATACACTACGACACCGTAAACCATCGATTTGAGTATGGAGCATTTGATGGCTCTAGAATCCCCATCGCTACCTTCTCCTTGAGCAAGTCGATGACTTTCGGAATATGCTCCCACGGCACCGGAATTGGCTTCAGGTTCCACGGCAAATGGTCAATCGTGAAGATCACCATCGGCTCCACTATCTTCGGATCAACGCACCCTATCTCCTTCGATGTGAATGCAAATGCTTTCCCATGTTGTTCCAACATCCCACGGAATCGTTCTTCTTCATTTTGTAAAAGGAAACCACCTCCACCGATCCGAAGTTTCTTCCGGGTCTCATCCGTGAAGGCATGTCCGATATCCACGGACTTCCGAAGTGTCGGATCTCTCGAGACTTCTTTCCTCTTTTGTTCGCTATTGGCGGGTAGTGGTCCCGCGACCGGTTTCACCTTCTTCTCCACAGTCTTGTATTTTGTACTTACCATTGCTTCTTCTTTGTGGAGTGCATTCGGCCCCATTTTCGCAATGATCTCGTACATCTCGACCGATTCCACCGGAATTACCCGGTTTCCCTAGCTTGTATCTTTCGTGAGCTCTTCAAGCCATTGTAGCATGCTCCCATAGAATACTTCTTCGACTATTCCCACGATTTCTTCGTCTTCTTTTATTATTGATAACGACCGTAACTTATCCTCCACTTTTCGGTATTCTTTCTTCATTCCTCCGGTTACGGCCGTGTACGTGGATGCCCCATCCAGACCGATTCATACTTGTTTTGCTCCGAGAGTTTTCTTCCTGTGTGGGGTATCAGGGCTCCTCGGACTATCACTTCCCCACTCTACAACAGTCCACTCTAAAAATCCATCCTTGTTTGGGACAAGAGCTCTCTCTTGGCACAATTAGGAATTGGACAGATTTCCCTCCGCTTTGGCTTCATATTCATGTGAAAGCCGCACTGCTATTGAGCACCTTCATTTCCATCCGTGATGCCGTGATAAATGGTTGCCCAAGGATCACAGAATGTGAGACCTCGTCTTGTACGAAGAAATTTTGGTTGATCTCGACATCCCCGATCTTCACCGTCACATCCGAACAAGCCACAAATAGATCTTCCGTTGCTTTAGTGGCTACCCGGAGCTTCCATCCATGGTTAGTGTTTATAGGCCACTTCCCCTTCCGGTAGAACTCCGTGGACATCAAATTGATCTTCGATCCGTGATCAATCAATGCTAGCACGGGCTCTTTGATGTTGCCGATTCGAACCGGGGTCTCGGTAGTTGCACGTGCCCAGTGTGGCCTTATGTAGTGGGAGTTCGGTATTTCATCCTCCACTTCGGTGTCATTCATTAAGACGGTATTTGCATTCACCCTTGGAGCATTTTCGTATGTACTTTGTCTTTTTCTCTTCATGAGATCCACAAGAAGATCGTGGAACTCCTTCTTCGCTATTCCGAGTAATTCCCAAAGCGAAAATTCTACCCGACTATCGAGGATTCTATCTTTGAACACTTTTTTTATGTCCGTTTGTTGTTCGATGTTCGAGGCGAGCTTGAATGCCGGAATCGTCTTTTCTTCTCCCTTCCCTCCGGAGTTCCAGATTTCCGGTGTCTTTGATGGTCCGGCCGCATCATCCGTGCGCCGACGTTTTTCATCCACATACACTTCATGCAATTGACATAGCGCATGTACGCTATTCTTATCTACGGGGCACTCCCATCCCGTAGCTTCCCGGATACATTCCGTGGTGCTTCGGATTTCATCATGGTCGGCTTTCTTCGAAATTTCTAACACTTCCGGCCAAAAAGACGCCTTTGCTGCAGATGACTCCCCCACATGTATTCCCCCGGTTGTCACATAATTGTCTTTCGCTGCGATCTCCTCCTCTAGGACCTTCTTCATGCCGCCTTTCCGGAAGTTCGGTCGGACTGGCTTCCGAGAATCCATCGAATGAATCCGATTTCCCTCGTAGTAGATAAGATCCCATAAGGCCTCCTTGTGCTCGTCTCCTTCAGCAATTGCTCCACCGTGGTTGCGTTGATTCCCTTCTCGGTCGTAGTCTCTCGACCCCGCGGTTGATGGTCTTCCGATCCGGATCTCAGTTTCGGATATTGGTTCCGAAACCCTCTTTTCTTCATTGGCAAGCCTTTGCCCCCTCTTTGTGTATCGCGCGATGATATCCCGCACGCTTTCCCATGTTTTGGTGAGGCCACTCTCAGTAGTCGTGTCCTCTAGAAGCACTCCAAGATCCTTCCGGTCCTGGTCTTCTACGGCTCGTAAGAACATGATAACTTTGTCCGGTGCGAGGATAGCTTGATCTCTCGCAGACAACCTCCCGAACCGACTTTCGAATGCCAAAAACACATCGAGGACCTTCATCCCCTTGTCTGGCGTTTCCACCCAATCCTCAAATCCTCTCCGCGTTGCTTTGGAGGAGTCCTCAATAGCGAACATGGTCTTTAACACCTCTTCAAATGCTTCCCACGTCGGATTTTGTTGTCGTAGCCCATGGATACTTGCTTGAAGCCCGTCGGTAGCTACCCGGTTGAAGGATGTCACTTGCAGTCCTTCCAAAATCCCGCACCCTATCATTTCCGCCTTGTAGTCCCGAAGATAGCGTGATACGTCCTTTCCCTTGAATTGCCCGATCCGTTGCACGAGCCGCTCTACTGCCGCCACTATCTCCGACATCGCATGTTGTTCTTGAAGCATCCGCTCGAACATCATCATCATGTTGTTAGCCTCCGGTTGGTTTTCCATCTCCTTGCCACCCATGTTCACGTTGGGTTCACCACTTGTGTCGTGTCTTTCGGCGCCGGATCGTTTGCGTGAGTCGGGTGGGAACCGCTGGGGCTTTGGACTAGGAGAAAGAAGAATATGAGATAATGTTAGTTAGGAAGACATTGTAAGAAGAAGATATGAAACTCGTGAATCCCACGAGTATAATGTATTAATGGGTAATTAAATTTTAAGAGAGAATTAGATGGTAAAATCCCAAGGCCTTGGTGAAGATGTCGGCCGTCTACAAGTTTGTGCTAATGTGTTGCATGTCCACATCCCCGGACAAAACACTCTCTCGGATGAAGTGATAGTGCACTTACATGTGCTTAGACTGAGCATGGGAGACTGGGTTCTCAGCGAGGTGGACATTGCTCATGTTGTTGCAGTAGAGGAGAATCGAATCCTTGATGGGAACGCCTTGATCCTTCAAGATTCTCTTGAGCAAAACGGCTTCGCATGTGGCTATGGTCGTGCCCTTGTATTTGGCTTCGGTGCTCGACAATGTGATTGTCCGCTAATTCTTACTACACGATATGGCACCACTGCCGAGACACAAAAAAAATTCGGATGTTGATTGTCAGTCAGCTCTATAGCCGGCCTAGTCGACACCGGTATATCCTTCGAGTCGTATCAATGTGACCCATTTGTAAAGGATGCCGAAATCCATGGTTCCACTGATATACCTTAGCACTTGCTTAGCACAGTCGAGATGGATGTCTCGTGGAGTTTGCATGAACTAGATAAGAAGGCCGATCGGATAACTCAAGTCGGGTCGGGTAATTGTGAGGTAGATGAGGCTTCCGACTAGTTGACGATAGTGCGTCAACTCACACTTTCTCGTGCCTGAGTCGGTATCTAGCTTTAGATCTTGATCGCGAGTAGTGACGGGCTTACATTGTGTCATCCCAAACTTGTAAAGAAGATTGAGGATGTAGTGCTTTTGAGAAAGCATGATGCTGTCTGGAGTCTGAATTACTTCAATTCGTAAGAAGTAATGGAGCTCCTTCATATCGGTCATTTCGAATAGGCTAGAGAGTAGCTTCTTGATGTGCTCAATATCCGCGAAATGCTCTCCTCCTATGACCAAGTAATCCACATAAATGATGATAAATACCTATCCTCTGGACTTGCTCCGGATAAACAGGGAGTTGTTGGACTTTGACATGTTGAAGTCGATTTGATGAAGATATTGCATTATCTTCAAATGCCATGCTCTAGATGCCTAATTCAGGCCGTAGAGAGGCTTTTTGAGTCGACAGACATCATTCGGATGCGCAATGGTCACGAATCCAGGTGGTTGCACCATGTACACCTCTTCGACTAACTCACCTTGTAGAAAGGCATTCTTTATGTCCATTTGGTGGAGGTTCTAACCTTTTGTTAGAATTGTAGTCATCTTTGCTACTGGGGCAAAGGTCTCTTCATAGTCGACATTGTGTGTCTAGGCGTACCCCTTTGCCACAACACGGACCTTGTACCAATGGACAATGTCGTCGATGTTGTGCTTTACCTTGAAAATCCATCGCCATCCAATTGCCTTTTGGTGGTTTGAGGAAGGGACAAGATCGCAAGTCTCGTTCTTGGCGAGTGCTTGCATCTCCTCATTCATCGCTTCGACCCATCTAGGGTCCTTCATGGCTTCAGAATAGTTTTCCGATTCTCGAACTGTCAACACCTTCATCATGAATGCATAATGATATGCCATGTAGTCGTTGTAGCCGAATCAGCTAACTATGTTCTTTTCTTGGCTAGATCGACGTGCTTCTCCTTGTGTCCTCATGATGGGAACATCAAATCTACCAAACTCACTGTCGGGTAAGTGAGTTGATTCATTTCCAACTGAGTCTTCGTACTCAAGCATTTTCGCCCTTCCTTTGTCCTATTTCAAACTCGGTCACAACGTGCTTTGGTCACTTGGAGGTTCTTGTGGTCCACTCAACCTGGTTGAAATTGAACTTTCGTCTTATGTGAACCTCAGTCGATCATCCTGCTCTGCATCTATGTCGAACTTTGTTTCGATTGTGTCAGATGGGGCTGATTCGACTATATACCAGGATGTTGATTCATCGAATACTACATCCCTACTCACTCGTACCTTTTCGGTGGAAGGGTTGAAGCACTTATACCCTTTTTGCTCGAGTGAGTACCCTATGACTATACATTTCTCCGACTTGAGATCGAGCTTCTATTGCAGGTCATGGGGAATATGTACATATGCAATTGAACCGAATATCTTGACATGAGATATGTCCAGTTTCTTCCCATAGAACTTTTTGCAGGGGGTAACTTAGTGCACCGTCTTATCGAAGGCATCGGACATGCCGACCGGTTGCCTTTTCGACTTCGTTTTTGAACCTTTGGAAGTGTCCAAACACTTCGCTTATCTGCTGCATGGGGTAGATCCATGTATGTCTGGAGAAGTCATCGATGAACATTACGTAATATAGGCAACCATCGAATGTTGTCGTCCGGGTTGGTCCCCATATATCTGAATGTATTACATCCACGATCCCTTTGCTTGTGTTCCTTTCGTTGGGAACGGTTGTTGGTGTTGTTTGCCGAATTGACAAGCTTCACACACACTTGCAATTTCCTTTTCGGTGAAGGTTGGGAGTCGGGTGACAAATCCTTTCAACTGCATTCGCTTTAGCTTTTGGAGATTAATGTTTGTTATCCTCTTGTGCGACAACTCTATGTCGGTGTCGGCTCTCTGGCCCTTGGCATACATTGCCGAGTTCATCTCGTGAGAGTTGAGGATGAACATCAGACCTTCTCTTCGACCGCGAGCGATAAGTGGGCCTTCTTTTTCAATGAAGCAACCACATCGTTGAAGCGGACTTGCATGCCTTGTTCGACTATCTAGCCAACTGAGACCACGTTCTTTGTTATTGTAGGAACATGAGAACATTCTTGATGTATGTTTGGTTGCCTTCTTCCCCAAATGGGACATTGTCAACATGTTGAATGGGGTGAATTGTATCATCCCCAGTTTCCACATAGCTAGGTCGTTCGGGCTTTTGTAGCTCCTGGAACCAATTATCATGGAATGTCCTGTGGTTCGATGCGCCCGAGTCGACAAATCATACATCTTTTGGTTTGGAGGTGTTGCTCGGGTTTGAGGTTGTCATCAAGTGCGCTTGGTGCCTCATCACAAACACTCTGCCATGATTGCCGTACTCAGAGTTGGAGGCGTAGTTTGTGAGTTGTTGGCTTGTGGAGGCCGACTCACTCCTCTTCTTCCGACACTCTGCCTCATAGTGGCCAAATTTACCACAGTGTCTGCACTGAGCAGGATTGTTTTGACGGTTGGACCGACCTGATTCCTCCCCCCTCTTCCAGAAGCTCCGCCTCACACATTCGAGACGTCTTGTCGTTAATAGAAGTTGTGTTCTCGGGGTTGCTCTTGGTTGTGTCGGCCTTGGCCAAATCGGCCTCTTCTTCCCCAACCTTGTCCTCTTCCTTCATTGAAGTTTGAATACAACATTTGTCCTTCTTGCATATTGCTTCCTGTTCAAACATGATTCTCCTCGACCAGCAACATCAAATGGAGATCGATGAAGGAGGCAGGATCCTCCCTCGTGAAGACTGCTAACCAAATGGCCCCGAACTGAGGTGCTAAGCCTCCGAGGAAAATCTGCACCATTTCATCGCCGTCAATGCTAACATTGATTGACTCGAGGGCATCACACAACTCCTTGATCTTCAAGGTGTAGTTGCCGATTGACATGTCCCTCTATTGTATGCCATTCAACTCTTGACGGAGTTGAAGCTTTCTTGCAGTAGTGTTGGCCGCAAAAATCTTCTTGAGGTTTCCCCATGCCTCCTTCGGCGTTTTGGCCTCTTGGATGTAGCCGAGCATGTGATCATGGACGCATGATGCAAGGTAGTACAACACACGACTCACCGCTTGCTCCCAAGCTAGGTAGTCGACATGTGTTGGGTTGGGTTGATTCTCGTTTGCCCCTTCGACATAACTCCAATAGCCTTGGCCGACAAGGTATTCTTGCATCTTGTACTCCCACGATGCAAAGTTGTTTCTGTCGAGCTTTTTGGTAGAAAAAACGCTTCCCATCTGTGTGTTCATGTTGAGCTTCTTCTTCTTATTCTTGATGCGAACTATGCAAATGGCTGCTACAATGATCAATCCGTTCTTGTCGAACGCGGAGTCGGGTACAACACACGTAGAGGCGATGGGCTTTGATCAAGCAACCACGTGCTTTGATACCATGTAAAGAATTGGATGGATTCTGTGCAACGGAAGAACTGTGTGTGTGTGTGTGTGTAGAGAGAGAGAGAGAGAGAGCTCACGATTACAGAAAATCAAAAAACTATATTCATGAGGAAGCAAGAATAACCAACAATTACAAAGAGAGAGAGAAGATCCTTATATAGTCACCTTCTCTCTAAGTTCTCTTACTAGTACGACCTCTTGTGAAAGAGGTTGTGTCTTAACTACTTAAAGAATATGTGTTATAGGACATTAACTTCTATGACACACTAGTTACTATACAAGGAGGTGGGGTGTTCACACACTTGAGTATCCTAGAGTGTGTTCCCACTCACTAGTACGGCCTCTTGGGAAAGAGGTTGTGTCTTAACTACTTAAAGAATATGTGTTATACGACATTAACTTCTATGACACACTAGTTACTATACAAGGAGGTGGGGTGTTCACACACTTGAGTATCCTAGAGTGTGTTCCCACTCACTAGTACGGCCTCTTGGGAAAGAGGTTGTGTCTTAACTACTTAAAGAATATGTGTTATAGGACATTAACTTCTATGACACACTAGTTACTATACAAGGAGGTGGGGTGTTCACGCACTTGAGTATCCTAGAGTGTGTTCCCACTCACGGTAAGTTGAGTGTGTTTCTCAACAAATAACTACTGGTAATAGCTAAATAGTGATTGCCACTAGCTAATTTAGCTATTATCAACTAATTACCCAGCACAATAGCTAATTAGCTATCTCAAAATATGACCATAGCTAACTAGCTATTGGAAATAGCTAAATAGCTATTGCCATAGGAGACTTAACTATTATCAGCTAATTAGCTATTGGCAATCGCTATTTAGCTATCTCAGAATATGACCATAGCTAACTAGCTACTGGTAATAGCTAAATAGTGATTGCCAATAGCTAATTTAGCTATTCTAATCTAATTAGCTACTATAATAGCTAATTAGCTACCTCAAAATATGATCATCGCTACTCTTAATAGCTAATTAGCTAATTAGCTACACTTAATAGATAATTAGCTAATTAGCTACACTTAATAGCTAATTAGCTACTCTTAATAGCTAACTAGCTATTATCATCTAATTAGCTATAACATTCACTAATTAGCTACAAAATATGACCATAGCTAACAAGCTACTAGTAATAGATAATTAGCTACAAAATATGACCATAGCTAACAAGCTACTAGTAATAGATAATTAGCTACATTAGAATATGATCATAGCTAATTAGTTATTGGAAATTGCTAGTTAGCTATGTCAAGGTTCAAGCGAATGCATCCAAATATCAAAGTTCAACTATGAACATTCAAGTCTCTTAAGCCACACTTTGTGAGACTCTTAAAGGATCAATACACATGTTGTTGCATTTACCATGTACAAATGGGTTTTCTTAAGGACTCTGTTAATCTACTACGTCACCATAGCTCCTCCCTAGAGGATGTAGTCTGCACTTGTGAGTGCTTAATTTGTCGATCTAGCTCGGAAGAGCACTGTAAATCATCAGAGTGTGTTATCTCTTCCATGAGTGGTCTTTTAGATTCAGTATTGTCTCCGAGAGAATTTGAGGCTATCTTCCACAGTAATAAATGTGTCATGGGTTTATGTCAAGATTTGGCCCTAGTAGATTTAGGTGGTGTCCAAAAGAGTTGAGTAGTGAAATATTAATCTTTGTCAACACTTTGTCGAGTGTATCAGCCGCACAGGGCTCTTCGCGTCTACTGTTACTCACACAACTATGGCGCGGCTCACACTTCTCTCTCTCTCTCTCTCTCTCTCTCTCTCTCTCTCTCTGCAGAGAGTTTTTCAACTTCTGCAGTTCCTACGTCTCTACGACAACATGTTTGCCCTAGTTACATGTATACTTACACAATTTTCTGGTTATTTACATGCGTAGCCCTCATGGGGCGTACACTAAGACTTTTTACAAATATAGTCTCCTGAGTTGGCTATTTACACGATTCCGGTTCCTCATCTACTCGGCTCCTGTTTTCCGACTTTTCGATTGTCGGCTTTCCGAACAGTCGGATCATCCTCCCATTAGAGGGACATATTCCGAACAAACTTCCCGTCACTCCTGTGGGAGGAAATCTGTCAGTCCTGTATTTTGTCAATAGATTCTAAGTCTGTCCATAGGTAGGTTCTTCGTCAGCATGTCGGATCCATTGTCGTCAGTATGGATCTTCACAAGAGCAAACTCTCCATCTTTGACTCTCTCCCGCAACCAGTGATACGTTCTCTGTATGTGCTTGGTTCGGGAGTGGTATGTTGCGTTCTTGGCTAGGTGTATGGCGCTTTGGTTGTCATAGTGAAGCAAGAACTCCTTTTGCTTCATGCCTAGTTCGGTGAGAAAATTTCTCATCCAGATCAGCTCTTTTCCGGTGTCTACCGCTACCATATACTCTGCCTCTGTAGTCGACAAAGTTACAGACTTCTATAGTCGTGACTACCATGACATTGCTCCCCCTACATAGGTCATCATGTACCCTGACATGGATCGGCTTGAGTCGACATCTCTTGACATGTTTGAATCGGTAAAACTGTCCAGCACAGGTTTTCCGACACCATACCTGAGGCACACCCCCGAGGCGCCCTTTAAGTACTTGAGTATCCATTTCACCGCTGCCTAGTGTTCTCTCCCTGGATTACTTATATATCGGCTTACTGCTCCCACAACAAATGCTATGTCTGGTCTCATACAGACCATAGCATACATTAGACCGCCGACGGCTGAGGCATATGGTACCTTCTTCATCTCAGCCTTTTCCTTCTGCCCTTTCGGACACTACTTTGCATTTAGTCTGCAATTTGTCGGCAGCACTGAGCCGATCGGCTTTGCGTTCGACATGTTGAACCTCTCTAGGATCCTCGTCACATACTTCTGTTGTGACAACCATAGCACCTTCCGAGCTCTGTCTCGGGTTATGTGCATTCCTAGGATTTCCTTTGTCGGTCCAAGGTCTTTCATGGCAAATGATTTGATGAGATCTTTCTTCAAGCTTCCAATGTTCCTTGCATCTTGGCCGACTATCAACATATCATCAACATATAGCAAGAGAATCAAGAAATATCCTTCCTCGTACCTTTTTACGAACACACAGTGATCAACCTGTGTTTTTTGGAACTGATGTTCCATCATGAAGGACTTGAATTTCTTGTACCATTGGCGTGGAGCTTGTTTCAGACCGTACAAGATTTTCCTCAGTCGACACACCTGATTCTCTTTCCCTTTCTCCTCAAAGCCTTTGGGTTGATGCATGTAGATCTCTTCGTCTAACTTCCTATGCAGAAATGTGGTTTTGACATCCAACTGTTCGATCTCCAGGTCCAAACTGGCCGCTATGCTCAGAACAGTTCAAATGGATGTCATCTTCACGACTGGTGTGAATATTTTGTCAAATTCAACGCCCTTCCTATGTTGGAAACCCTTCACCACTACGTGGGCTTTATACCTGGGCTCACTGTCGACTTCTCCAATCTTTACCTTGTAGACCCACTTATTCCTGAGTGCTCTCTTACCTTTTGGCAGCTCTACTAGGTCGTAGGTGTAATTCGTGTGCAGGGATTCCATCTCCTCTGGCATTGCGTTCAGGCATTTTTCTCTGCTCTCGTCGGCAATGGCTTCTTCATAGCACTCCGGTTCACCATCATCAGTCAAGAGGATGTATTGCCTAGCATATGTAGTCGGTGCCTTCCTTTATCTTAGTGGGTACTTTCGTCCACTCGTTCTTGGCTCTATTTCGGATGTCTCTGCCAACTCTTCTCTTTGCTCGGTATTCTGCTTGTCAATTAGCATCTCCAGGTTGGATTACTCCAACTCATATTCATCAATTGACTTCAGCAGCTCTGCCGACTCTGACTCATAGTTTGTCGGTCTTTCCGAGTCGACCGACTCGGATTCGGCTCTGTCATCCAGTTGTCTCCTTACACCTTTCGGTGACGACTCACTTGGCCTTAAGTCGATGGTAGTCGAGGTTGACTGGGGAGTCGATTCCGACTTCTGTTCCTTCCAGTCTTCAATTGTCTTGTCTTCTAGAAAGACTACATCCTGACTTCTCACTACCTTCTTGTCGACTAAGTCCCACAACCTGTAGCTGAACTCATCTTCCATGAATATGCATGCTTTCGACTTGTTGTCGAGCTTTGACCTCTAATCCTTTGGTACATGCATATACGCCAAACATCCGAACACCTTCGGGTATTGGTAGGAGACATCCTTCGCTATCTACATTCTCTCTGGGACATCACCCTTTAATGGCACTGAGGGAGACCTGTTGATCAGATAAACATCTGTGTACATCGCCTCAGCCCAATAGGATTTCGGCAGTTTTGCATGGGAGAGCATGCTCCTTACTCTCTCCATGATTGTTTGATTCATCCTCTCTGTAAGCCCGTTCAACTCTAGGGTCTTTGGCACTATGTATTCGATCCAAATACTTTGGCACTTGCAGTATTCCTCGAACTGCCCTTTGTACTCGCCACCATTGTCGGTTCAGACAACCTTCAATTTCCGACCCGACTCTCTACTGGTTCTTGCCTGGAACTCCTTGAAAACCAACAATACTTGATCCTTCGACTTAATACGAAGGCCCATGTTTTCCGGCTATAGTCGTCAATAAACATTACAAAGTATTGTCCTCGATGTGATGGAGCATCCACATAGCACACATCCGTGTGCACTAGTTCCAGTCCAGCTTCTCTTCTCCTCGGTGGTCTCGTGTGGAATGTCGTCTTGTTCTGCTTTCCAGCTAAGCAATCGACACACTTCTCCAGGTGCACTCCCTTGACTTCTGGTAGAATTTTTTCTGGTCGGCTAACAGGTGCTTTCCCTTCTCACTCATGTGGCCTAGCCTCTTATGCCATATCTCCCCTGTCGAGTCGGCTGCCACGTTTACTTCCGATTTGCACAGTCAGGCATGCATCATGTACAATGTGCCTTCTTTCTATGCTCAGGCCACTATGAGATTTCCTCGGCAAAACATCCACTTGCAATTCCAAAAACTACCACTGTAGCCTTCGTTGTCAAGCCTTCCAGTCGATATCAGATTCAATCTAATATCGGGGACGTGTCGAACATCCTTCAATGTTAGTCGACACCCTGTCGACGTCGTTAAGCACACACTTCCGACTCTGGTTATCTTGCACTCTCCACTATCACCCATCTTTACATAGCCATGATCCCCAACTATGCAAGTCAAGAAATACTCTCTCGACGGAGTAATATAGAAGGATGCGCCGGAGTCGATCTCCCACGTTGTCGTGAAGATTTTCGGCAATAGTGTGAAACTTGTAAGGAACATACGAAATCGAGCGGGGTTCTTGTCACGAAATATAAAACAATAATAGTAAAGATACTATTTTAAATCATTTTAATATCTTGGTACAAAAAGATGTAGGTCTTGAAGAGCTTCTGAATGTACTTTACTACATAGGAAACAGACATCTAGGTGTCAAGTTATGTGGGTATTAAGTTTGCAAAGAAGAAGAGAAAAATATGTGATATCCCACATAGACAGGACAAATAAGGCACCCACCATATATAACGCAGAGCAAAAGCTATTATCTTTGTGTCTATGTGTGGAGCATAGAAAGGTTAAGTTGTATGACTTAACGAATGGATGTAGCCAAATGCATATAACTATGTGTTTTGGACAAATCCGGTGACCGACGGCAACCGACGATGACGACCGAACAGAGGAATGCCTAGTAAAAAATACATTAATAATAAAAAACGTATATATATGTGTGTGTGTGTGTGTGTGTGTGTGTGTGTGTATTCAAAAGGAGTGCAAGTGAAGACTTGATCCTTGCACCTCCACATTAAGAGTCTATAGACTTACCACTAGGCTATATCATTTCTTTAGAAACATTTTCCCTATCATTATAGTTTTACATGTAAATTCTCATATTAGAGCTTAATTGAGTGAGATGTGATGCATGAGCGCCAAATGGCAAACATGCATCACATGCATTCCATGCATTGTATGCATATTTTGTACCCTCACATGCGTCATATGCATGGGTGCGTCTATAAAAGGATGGATGAAAAGGATCAAAGGTATGTTATGGTTTGATTCAAGAATTTAAGAAGAAGAAAAATTCGTTCTCCAATTGATGATATATCTTGTCTCTCGAATCTAAAGTTAAAAGTTCGATCTTATCTCTCTCACTCTCTATCTCTCTCTCACCATCTCAATCTCTCTCCCTCAAACTATCTTAAATCCTTTCTCGCTAAAACTAGTGGGTGCTTCGAGTCCTTCCGGTCCAGAACCCCGGCGGTTCCGCCTCACGATCCGCACATAGAGATGGATCTTCACGACATAATCAAGTGGTGAACCCGACATGAAAGAGGCGGCAGGAAGGATCAAATCGAGGATCAACCGATACTTGGAGATGACATCCTCAAGCAATCAAGTGGGAGACTTCGAAAGGATGATGTTGATCATTGAATAAATGATGAGATCTCGAGACAACGATGCGAGCGTAGAGAAGGCCGTCGATCGTGTCGTTGAGCTCGAGGGTCAATTCGACAGAAGGAACATTACGAAGTTCCTTGATGCATACAAAAGGGAGATGAATCAAAGGGACGTGTTTGAAGCGCGGCAAATCACAAGTTTCAAGAGAGTGGTCGCCAACAACATCCAAAGGCGCGCCATCGAACTTCAAGAAGGGAAGACAACGTGGTCGGAGTTCGAAAAAGCAATATTAGTGAAATTCGCGACGGAAGATTTGTCGAGGATGACTCGACATGCCTTGATGAAGTGGATAGAAAAGAAGAATAAGAAGATGAGCGCTTCGAGGGTGTACAACGAATTCGACCAAATGTTTCGTCGTCTCCCCACCACAGACCAAGTGCTACTTGAGGAGGACAAAACTTTGTACTTCCTAAAGGCTGTGGATATGAAGGATAGAGAAGAATTGGGGACTCTTCTCGAAGACGATACCCAAACAAATGGGCTTGTAGCGAACTAGATCGCGGTGAAGCGGGCGTGCAATAGGCTCGACAAGCGTCGCCAATTGGTTGATGACACCAACTGGACGGGATCGACTGTCACGGAGAAAGCAAGAACGTGGAAAGTATTGGAGCCGCCAAACCAAAGTAATGTGGAAGAAAAGAAGATTGGTGATGACATCATCGAAGAACTAGCGAAGAAGTTTAAGGCGGTCACGCTAGCCAACATGAATCGTTCGGGCCCCAAAGGAAAAGAACCCTTTAGATGCGTGCGGTGCGATAGCATGGACTACATGAGAAGGGATTGCACGAGACTTCGAGAGGCGATCCGACAAAATATCGTATACATAGATGACAACATGATCTGCTCGATTGAAACTCGAAGACCCCTACGGGTGAATTTCGGAAGAGGGGGAATGAAGAAGTTTATGGAAGATGTTGAGGCGACTCATGTGGATGCGATGCACTATGCTGCAACGGCCGGAATAAGAGTCAGGGAAGACAAAAATGAAGTTGCGAAAATGGGAGCAAAGTTTTGGTCTTCCGTTCTTGAGTATGAGAAGATGGGGAAGGTCACATCAAACAAGGTAGAGCTTGCGGACCAAAGTGTGCAAAGTATAACCGGGTGGTTGGATCCGGTGGATGACAACACCATACTCGCGGAAGTGATGTGCGACAACCACAATGTGTTCATCGAAGAAAAGAGAAAAAGAATAGAAGAGCAAGGCCCATCAAAAAGACATGAAACAAGGAATGTGAAAAAGAAAGATGATGCAAAGACGAGTCGACCCTTGCAAATGGAGGAAGGAGACGCAAGCCGAAAAGCAGAGTCGAGCAAACGAGTCGAAGAAACGGTTCGGCCCATAAAGATTGGTGTTGAAGACCCCGCTCGAAAGACAAGGACTATGCCTACCTATAAGCTGAGGTCGGACATAGAGCAGACGACAGACCTGAAGAAGATTCTCGAGGAACGCGTTCTTGACAGCCACATGACTTTGTCCTTGAGGGAATTACTCGGCATTATGAAGAAGGAGTTCCACGACACAATTGTGCACCTTGTAAAGCGAAAAAGGCAACAATTAGACAAAGAAGAAGAGAAGCCACTAAAATCGAAAGCAAATGCCATAACGATGACAAGAGACGAAGTCGATGAAGAAATGGTGGACACCCACTATACTCGACCTCATTGGGCACGAGCGACAACGGAGATGCTGGTGAAGATCGGGGAGAAGAAAGAGACCGTAGTAGTCTTGATTGACCAAGGCTCGAAGATCAACGTCATGTCAACCGACTTCTACAAAAAAGGAAGATGGCCAATCAATACAAATCAGAAATGGAAGATTCGCGCGGCAACAAAGACTACAGAGGACTTGTATGGAGCTTGTCCCAATGTTAAAGTCGCGATCGGGGATGTGGAGATGTGTCAGCACTTCTCTGTGCAAGAATCGGTGTGGCATCCTGTCATCCTAGGACAACCGTATATCACATCATCGTGGATGGAAAACAAAGTGTTCGACAATGGTGCGGCATTTGCTCGAATAAAGAGTCTTGACAACCAAAGATCTGTTCAATTCCTAATGGTGCGAGCTAATCCTGAAAGAAATTGAGATAGTCTTGGAGGCGAATCTTCGGAATTTTAGAGCGGACTATTGAAACATGGGGCACAAATAGTCCGAGCGATCACAAGTCCCCACAAGAAAGAAGAGTGTGTGGATTGCGAGGAGAAGCAATATGTGTCACATCTAGTGGCACATGTAAACTAGTACTACCCCACCAGAAGGACAAGCGTCGGATACAAGAATTCGAGAGGATGCTGAAAGAAGAAAACATAATAGAAGAAGAAGAGTTCGTGACTCATATTATGGAAGAAGCCTCATTTAACGACACCATCGGCGAAATCGAGGATGTCGTGGACTTGAGCTATCTTCACGACCAACACGTGATTTCAGTTAACTCCGTCAACATGTACGTTATCATCGATGAATACTATCGTGGCAACTTCATGGAGGAAGCTGAAGTCAACACAAAACATAAACCAGTGGATAAGAAGATCAAGCCAGTTGTGGTTGCGCTACCGGAAGATAGCTGGCAAAAGATGAAGGAAGTCGCTAACGATCCAAGCTTAAGAGATCCGAAGACGATAGGTCATATTTTTACCGAAGAGACGAAGGGGAAGTTACAAGTTGGAAGGGAGGATTTCCTCCTCCCTGAAGAAGAGTGAATGTTTCGCTACATGCTTGAGAGACATGGGAGGGCTTTCGCATTTTTCCCACAAGAAAGCGGATGTGCTGATCCAAGATGATAGAGCCGATGGTGATCTTCCCTGTGCCGCACATACCTTGGATTTTGAAACTGATAGCGGTTCCGAGAGCACACCTACCGAAGCTAATTGAGCTGTTAAAGGAGAAAGTGAATATGGGTATTCTAGAACTGTCGAATGCTCCTTACTCTAATAGGTGGTTCACGGTGCCGAAGAATAATGGATCATTGCGATTCATCCAAGATCTTGAACCCGTCAACAAGGTGACAATTCGGAATGATGGAATCGGTCCGAGCGTGTATGAATTTTCCGAGGCGTTTGCGGGCCAATCCATCTACTCCATTGGTGATCTCTACTCCGGATATGACCAATTCGAATTGGCTATCGACAGTTGTGACATTACAACCATGAGGACTCCGATCGGGCTCGTGCGGATGTGTACCTTACCTCAAGGTGCAATGAACTCAGTGGCTCATATGGTGAATGGCATGCACAAGGTTTTGAAGATTGCATCCCGTACATCACGGTGCCATTCTTAGATGCTAATAAAAGGATGTTCGGATGAAGAGAAGAATGAATCCAAAGATAAGGAAGGGTGTAGAAAGTTCGTCGTAGATCATATGAAAGATGCGAATTTAACATTTTCGGGAGAAAAATCCTTATTCGGGCAACCAGAGATCTTGGTGGTAGGTCACTTATGTGGAGCATACAGCCAGAAGCCTTCGCCATCAAAGGTGAACGCGATCCAGGACATGAAAGAAGAATGCATAAACCAAACGGAGGTTTGAAGGTTCCTTGGAGCATGCGCATTTTACCATACTTGGATTCCGCACTACTCCCATGTAGCCGACCCTTTATATGGGTTGCTAAAGAAAAGAATGAAGTTTGAATGGCGAGACGAGCACACGAACGCAATGCAAAGATTGAAGAAACTACATAGCTAACCGTCTTATCCCACTAATCAATAATTGGTAGTAATTAGATCTAATTCAAGAGCCCCTTGACCGAGTAACTAGTCTTGTCCCTGATCGTGACCTCTTCTTTAGCCTTTTTCTAGCTGGTTGCCCATTTAGCCTTGCTTCTTTCATCCATTGTGCAAGTGTGTCCTCCTCCAACAACCTTTCCATCGCCTCAGCAGCGGCTTGCATGTAGGCTATGTCTTGCACTAGTTTTTCAAGTACAGTGGGATCTGGTGGGACATCAGCAGCAGTTGGGCTTGGTGGGGTTGAATCAAGGTTTTGGGATTCGAAGAAACGTTGCATCAAGTGTTCAAAAACATTGTTGTTATGAACCTCAAATTTACATGTTGTTTCCAATATTTCATGGCTTTTAACAACATTGCCCAATTCAGTACAATCTTCCAAAAGAATAGGGTGGAGTTCATCTGAAGGAGATGTGATAGCAGGACTCTTACTTTCAGCCACGTTGTCAGCTATCTCCTCATTGGTTGTAGCATTATCGGCATCGAACACCTCATGCAACCTCCTTAATCCACGAGATTCTACAACAACATGTCAGCTAATTAGCTGCTTCTCTTGTGTTTTTCTATCACCTTAGCTAACAACTAAACATGTCACCACGGCTTGGAGATCAACCTCATGTCAACCGACTTCTACAAAAAAGGAAGATGGCCAATCAATACAAATCACGGATGGAAGATTCGTGCGGCAACAAAGACTACAGAGGACTTGTGTGGAGCTTGTCCCAATGTTAAAGTCACGATCGGGGATGTGGCCATGGATAAACACTTCTTCATGCAAGAATTGATATCGCATCCTGCCATCTTAGGACAACCGTATATCACATCATCTCGGATGCAAACCAAAGTGTTCGACAATGGTGCGGCATTTGCTCGAATAAAGAGTCTTGACAACCAAAGATCTGTTCAATTCCTAACGGTGCGAGCTAATCATGAAAGAAATCAAGATAGCCTTGGAGGCGAATCTTCGGATTTTTAGAGCGGACTATTGAAACATGGGGCACAAATAGTCCGAGCAATCACAAGTCCCCACAAGAAAGAAGAGTGTGTGGATTGCGAGGAGAAGCAATATGTGTCACATCTAGTGGCACATGTAAACTAGTACTACCCCACAAGAAGGACAAGCGTCGGATACAAGAATCTGAGAGGATGCCGAAAGAAGAAAACATAATAGAAGAAGAAGAGTTCGTGACTCATATTATGGAAGAAGCCTCATTTAACGACACCATCGGCGAAATCGAGGACGTCGTGGACTTGAGCTATCTTCACGACCAACGCGTGATTTCGGTTAACTCCGTCAACATGTACGCTATCATCGATGAATACTATCGTGGCAACTTCATGGAGGAAGTTGAAGTCAACACAAAACATAAACCAGTGGATAAGAAGATCAAGCCAGTTGTGGTTCCGGTACCAGAAGATAGCTGGCAAAAGACGAAGGAAGTCGCTAACGATCCAAGCTTAAGAGATCCGAAGACGATAGGTCATATCTTCACCGAAAAGACAAAGGGGAAGTTACGAGTTGGAAGGGAGGATTTCCTCCTCCCTGAAGAAGAGTGAATGTTTCATGACATGCTTGAGAGACATGGGAAGGCTTTCGCATTTTTCCCACAAGAAATCGAATGTGTTGATCCAAGATGATAGAGCCAATGGTGATCATCACGGTGCCGCACGTACCTTGGATTTTGAAACCGATAGCGGTTCCGAGAGCACACCTACCGAAGCTAATTGAGCTCTTAAAGAAGAAAGTGAATATGGGTATTCTAGAACTGTCGAATGCTCCTTAACCTAATAGGTGGTTCACGGTGCCGAAGAAGAATGGATCATTGCGATTCATCGAAGATTTTCAACCCCTCCATAAGGTGACAATTTGGAATGCCGGAATAGGACCGAGCGTGGACGAATTTGCCGAAGCGTTTGTAGGGCAGTCCATCTACTCCATTGGCGATCTCTACTCTGTATACGACCAATTCCAATTGGCTATCAACAGTCGTGACATTACAATCATGAGGACTCCGATCGGGCTCGTGCGGATGTGTACCTTACCTCAAGGTGCAACGAACTTGGTGGCACATATGGTGAATGTCATGAACAAGGTCTTGAAGGATTGCATCCCAGACATCGCGATGTCGTTCTTGGATGATATGCCGATAAAAGGATACTCGGATGAGGAGAAAGATGAATCAAAAGATAAGGAAGGGTGTAGAAAGTTCGTCGCGAATCATATGAAAGATTGTGAGAAGGTGCTCCAAAGGGTCAAAGATGCGAATGTGACATTTTCAAGAGAAAATTCCGCATTAGGGAAACCAGAGATTTTGGTGGTAGGTCACTTGTGTGGAGCATACGGCCGGAAGCCTTCACCATCCAAGGTGAACGTTGTCGTGCCTTTCGGCTCCAGATCGTTGCGTGAGTTGGGTGGGAATCATTGAGGTTTTGGATTAGGAGAAAGAAGAATTTGAGACAAATCTAGTTATGAATAGATTTTAAGAAAGAGATATAAAAAACCTCGTGAATCCCATGAGTATAATGTATTTTATTAGATTAATCAATATAAGGATAAGAATATGAAACTAGAATGATAGAGATAGATATAGAAACCTCGTGAATCACACGAGTATAGTTTATTTCATGAATCCCACGAAAATAGTAATTGGTGTCTTTTAGAAATATATCCAATTTCCAAATATTTCACACACCTATTACATTGTGCGCCTCATCCTTATATAGTGATGAGAGAGTGTTAACTTGAAAGGAGACCTGAAGATCTAGAAAAAGCGTGAAAGATGATGGAGGTAGCCTGAGTGAAGAACAAAATTCGGTTCGACAAGACACATCGACTGCGTCCCAAGAATATCGAAGAAGGAGATTGGGTATTGGTCTACGACAACAGCCTTGACAATCAACATAGTACAACAAGGAAGTTCTCAAGAAGATGGTTCGGACCGTATATAGTGATAGGTGCCAACGACAATGCAACATACCACCTTGCGGAGCTAGATGGATCAAAGCTGGCCATACCCATTACAGGAAAAAGAGTAAAGATTTTCAAGAAAAGACAAGAGGAGGATCCTAACCTCGATCACCTCGACGATGAAGGTAATAGGGCGGATATGAATGAAGACATGGAAGAATTTGATTGATCACCGTCGCCGAAATCTTCCACTCTCTCTTCTTGGCACGTACCAGAGGACGTGCGGTTTGGTGGGGGTGGATGTCGTGAAGATTTTCAGCGACAGTGTGAAACTTGTAAGGAACATACGAAATCGAGCGTGGTTCTTCTCACGAAATATAAAACAATAATAGTAAAGATACTATTTTAAATAAGTTTAATATCTTGGTACAAAATGATGGAGGTATTGAAGAGCTTCTAAATATAGTTTACTACGTAGCAAACAGACATCTAAGTGTCAAGCTATGTGGGTATGAAGTTTGCAAAGAAGAAGAGAAAAATATGTGATATCCCACATAGACAGGACAAATAAGGAACCCACCATATATAAGGCAGAGTAAAAGCTATTATGTTTGTGTCTATGTGTGGTGCATAGAAAGGTTAAGTTATATGACTTAACGAATGGATGTAGCCAAATGCATATAACTATGTGTTTTGGACGAATCCGGCGACCGACGATGACGGGATCCGACATCTGACATCACCCGACAGAGCTGACGAGACGACGACCGGACGAAGGAATGCCTTGTAAAAAATACATTAATAATAAAAAACATATGTGTGTGTGTGTGTGTGTGTGTGTGTATTCAAAAGGAATGCAAGTGAAGCCTTGATCCTTGCACCTCCACATTAAGATTATATAGACTTATCACTAGGCTATGTCATTTCTTTAGAAATGTTTTCCCTATCATTATAGTTTTACATGTAAATTCACATATTAGAGCTTAATTGAGTGAGATGTGATGCATGAGCGCCAAATGGCAAACATGCATCACATGCATTCCATGCATTGTATGCATGTTTTGTACCCTCACATGCATCATATGCATGGGTGCGTCTATAAAGGGATGGATGAAAAGGATCAAAGGTATGTTATGTTTTGATTCAAGAATTTAAGAAGAAGAAAAATTTGTTCTCCAATTGATGATTTATCTTGTCTCTCGAATCTAAAGTTAAAAGTTTCATCTTATCTTTCTGACTCTCTATCTCTCTATCTCTCTATCTCTCTCTTGCCATCTCAATCTCTCTCCCTCAAACTATCTTAAATCCTTTCTCGCTAAAGCTAGTGGGTGCTTCGAGTCCTTCCGGTTCAGAACCCCAGTGGTTCCGCCTCACGATCCGCACATAGAGACGGATCTTCACGACAACGGTGTGTAACCTAGTGCATAGACTAGGTGTGTAAAACAATATGGATAACATGGCCGTATTGGTGCGTAAACCGAAAGGCCGTTAGTCTGGTATTCCTCGTAAGGAATAATTTTGGGAGTTAATGTAGTAGGCTCATTTATGAGCAGTCAAGTATTGTCAATACTTGTGTCAGCCCGATAGTCAGGGCCTATATAAAAGGTGCTCACTGAGCATGAAATATGTACAGAGTGTTATTATTTTGAAATAGAATAGAGTTGCCTGCTCTCTCTCTGTCTCTCCCTCTCCATCTCTACGTTTTCTGTATTTTACTAAATTGTCGTTCTCCGAACTCTGTACTCTATGTTTCGCATACGCTTCCGCACAGGTATTCTTTTACATGGTATCAGAGCGTGAGGGTTGAAGTCCTCTGCAACCGACTGAAAAGCTTGCGACAAAGACAGAGTTGAGTTTGGTCTTCCTACTTCGGAAAGATAAGACAGTGACATGGACAGAGGAATGGTAAGCTCACTACCAACCGAGAAGCTCGACAAGAGCAACTAAGCGTCTTGGTCGTACAAGATGCACTAGTACCTGCTTGGCCCTGGCTACTGGAGTTATGTCGAAGGACCTAATGATGTTGCACCCAATTTGACACGTAGAGACTTTCCAGCTTGGGAACAAGCGGCAAGCAAAGTTCTCTACTACTTTGCATCCTGTGTGAACGACCAACTATTGAGCTATATTCGGGATGCCAAGACGTTAAAGGACGCATGGGCGAATGTCAAAAGGATATTTGACGCAAGCACAACGGCCAGGAAGTTGTAGCTCAGACAGGAGCTTAGCAATGTCTAGTAGAAAGATTTGTCTATGGCTAATTATACGGGCCGAATCAAGGAAATCTGTGACTCACACGCCTCTGTCAACGTGAACGTTGAGGAAGACGAGATGGTGCAAGTGTGCCTCGACAGCAGTTCCGGACCTTCCTCAAGCAGGGGGAGTCATGGCGGCGCCGGAAGCCGGCAAAAGAAGGCTACGTCGGAATGCTGGTATTGCGACAAGAAAGGCCACAAGGAGAGCGAGTGCTGGAAAAAGAGAGCCGATTCGGACAAAGCCGGATCGAGCTGAAGAGACCCAGAGAGGCGTCAGAGATCGCACTACGCAGAAGGCTTTGAACGAGCCTAAAACAAATCGAGGCCCAGCCTTCGTAATGAAGCATAAGGCCAATTCTATGGCCGTGAACACCTCGAAATCGAGCGAGGTGTGATATGTTGGTTCCGGAGCGTCAAATCATATGACGAGTCACGAGGAATGGTTCTCGTAGTTGGAGAAACCAGAATCGCAAGGAGTGGTTGAAACGGGAGACGACACTCCACATACCATCGAACATGTTGGAGAAGTTCCCCTTAGCCACATCAAGCAAAAAGGGAAACTCATGAACGTGTTGCACGTTCGGACAATAACGAAGAACCTGGTGTTAGTCGGTCAGATCGTCGACCAAGGAATGCAAGTTCGATTCACACATCTCGGTTGCTTCATAGAAGAGGAAGGCCAGATAATCGCGCGAGGGTGTCGTGAAGGGAGGATGTTTATCCTCGAAATCAACAATGTGGGCACCCCTATGTTTGCGAAAGGGCAGAAAGTTGAGTCGGACATCGACATGTGGCATAAGCGGTTCGGCCATATTAACTTCCTGTGGCTTCCTGAAATGCAGACGAAGAACATTGTGTTCGGCTTGCCAAAATTTCGAGGCCGGAATGGCCAAGTCTGCGAAGCCTCCCAGATAGGAAAACAACGCAGACTTCCATTCCCCAATGAGCGTAATCGTAGTCGAAGTCTGTTAGATTTAATCCATTCGAATGTGTCGGGTCAAGCACAGAACATGAGTCTCTATGGAAGCCGTTACTTTGTAACCTTCATCGACAACTTCACTCGGCACACGTGGGTATGCACGATCGCGAAGAAGAGTGAAGTCTTCACATGTTTCCTGAAGGTGAAGAGCCTTGCGGAAAGGGAAATAGGCTGTAAGATCAAATGCCTATGGTCCGATGGCAGGAAGGAGTACTTCTTCGACCAGTTCACAAGTTATCTACAAAAGGAGGGAATTGCACACGAATTCTTGTGTAGATATACGCCACATCAGAACCACGTGGCCGAGCGGAAAAATCGGACAATCGAAGAACTCGCCAGAGCAATGCTTGCAGAGAAGCATATGCCGAAATTCTATTGGGCTGAAGCCGTGAGGACGACTGTCTACCTGCAGAATCGGACTTCTGCTAATGGAGGAATGTCACCACATGAATTGTATTTTGGGAAGAAGCCGAACTTGGCACACTTGAGGATTTTCAGTAGCATTGCATATGTGCATGTGCATAAGGAAAAGAGGAGGAAGCTGGACGCCAAAGCCAAAAAGTGCATCTTGGTCGGCTTTCCAGATGAGCAAAAGGGGTATAAATGTTATAACCGCCGAACAAAGGCAATACGTGTAAGTCGAGATGTCGTGTTCGACGAATCCGCTTCATGCTACCTGCCTTCACCTCCAATACCTCACGACTCCATTCTGCATTCTGAGGAAGAAGTCAACGAGGCTGAGATGCCTTTGCATGATGAGGAAATCGAAGCTCTGAGGGAGAGTTCGATCTCATTTCGGCTAAGTGGGCCGAATGAAGGGTTGAGCCGAAATGACCAACCTATTGAAAAGACGGCGAGTAGTGGAGACTCGGTCGTGATGTTCCCACGTAAAGAACTGAGGAGATGGTTTACGCATAAAGAGAAGGGCAAGAAGAAAATGCCGGAATACGACTTTAGCAGTGCCGAGTCAGATCGGAGCGATTCTAACTACCGGAAAATTGAAAAGGAACCTCCACGGAAGAGGTCGACAGTAGCCGAATGAAATCGGGTAATCACGAATTACGCCGATCTACCCGCCTCAAGAACCCCGTAACAAGATACGGGTATAATGAGTACATGGCGCACCATTACACGTATATGACGCAAGTGGCAGAAGTGCATGAGCCGGTGAGCTACGCAAAAGCGGCGAAAGACGTGAACTAATGCCGCGATGGAGGAAGAGATGCGCGCTTTGACTGACAATGAGACTTGGGACCTAGTTGATGCACCGGAGGGTGTAAATCCGATCGAATGTAGGTGGGTGTATAAAGTGAAATACAATACCAATGGCTCAGTCAATCGATACAAGGCCCGCTTAGGGGCAAAAGGCTACGCGCAGAACCAAGGCATGGACTACTACGAGACCTTCGCACCTGTCGCGAAGATGACTACAATGTGTGTTCTGCTAGCCATAGTTGCGGCAAAGGGGTGTCACTTACATCATATGGATGTAAAGAACACGTTCCTACAAGGTGATCTTGAGGAACAAGTGTACATGGTACATCCCCCCCAGATTTCTATACGAACGAAACACTTCGGCAGTTTGCCGACTGAAGAAGTCACTGTACGGACTTTAGCAAGCCCCGCGAGCTTCAAACGCGAAGATTACGCAACAGTTGCATAGGATGGGGTTTACGACGTCGAAATCAGACTCTTCACTATTTGTTCGGCAAGGTCAACATGGACCAGTTAGCCTTCTACTGTATGTTAATGATTTAGTCATCGCCGGTGCCCACCTGGACAAAATCCGCCACATAAAGTCTCAGCTTGCAGCATCATTCGAAATGAAGGATCTTCAAGACCTTCATTACTTCCTCGGGATCGAAGTGATCCGCAAACCCGAAGGCATATTGATCAGCCAACATCATTATGCGTTGAATATGCTCTTCAAGTTCGGGATGGCCAACCGTAAGCCCATCTTGACCCCTCTGGATAGAAACGCAAAGCTTCGCCGAGATTCGGGAAAGCCGTGCGCCCCAACACGGTTTCAACAAATTGTCGGAAGCCTCATCTATTTGACGATTACTTAGCCGGATCTTAGCTACCTGGTCAACTCAATTCATGTCACATCATATAGCCGAACACTTTCAGTGCGCGCAACGGATATTGTGATATGTCAGTGGCACGAAAGACATGGCATTGTTGTATCGGGTAGGTGTAACCGAACAGTTGGTTGGCTACACGGATGTCGATTGGGCTGGAAACGCTAGTGATCATAGATCCAAATCCGTATACGCCTTCTCATCAGGAAGTGTGGCGATCGCGTGGAGCAGTAAGAAGCAGCCAACGATAGCACTGTCAAGCACGAAGGCCGAGTATCGAGGGGTGACTGTCGTTACGTGCGAAGTCATTTGGCTGAAACGGTTGTTACAGGATCTGCATGTATCCACCTTGCTAAAAACCCTGTGTTCCACGCCCAGACCAAGCACATTGCAGTGCATTACCATTTTGTCCGCGAGCGGGTCCTTTCAGGTGAAGTCGAATTGGTGCATGTTCCGGCTGACCGACAAGTTACCGACATCTTCACCAAGCCTCTTGGTCTCGACAACTTACGGCATTTCTTGGGTGATCTAGGTTTGCGTCACCTCGACACACCAAACTTGAGGGGGAGATTGGAACAAGAGTCTGAACATGAAAAAGAGTGCAAAAGGAGCGGAGGTAATTGTTACCGATTAGGAACACGGTTTACGGTCAGTCCTTCGACCTAGACGTCCAAGTGACTATGTGACAACGAATGGTAGCGTCTGTGCATAATACTTAGTGGGATATTCCCCATAACCTAGCAGCGTATAAGGGAGATGGTTACAACCGAGCTCCTTTGACAGTGGGCTAACACACACACCATTACTTACTCCTACGCTCTCCGGTGCTACAGACACACAGTAGATTAGTTGTAGCTACACACAGATATCAGAGAAGATAGAACTCTATTACGATACGCCTCTTACATTCAAAATTACACGCTACCTCTATCAGAGGTTTTTTGCCCTTTATATACGCAGGGGGTCTTTTAGCCATTCACACTTCCCGCGTGAACCATTACAATATTATACTATTCCATATTCCTACGCTCTTGTCCGTCGGTTACTATTCCGGTGGACAACACCTGGCACACCTGTGGGACAGTGCCATGGCACGTCGGACCCATCCCTTTAATCTTCTTCCAAAATACCCTTGATGTTTGGCTCTGCTACGGTGTCTTGGTCCAGGGACGGCGTAGGGCCCGTATGTGCATCGTGGTGTGGTTCCCCTGTTTGGTCGGGAGGGCTTCTCATGGTGTCGTGATCGTCCTGTGTGGGCGGCCCGGGTTCTATGGGCTCTTCATGGGCTAGGGGGTTGGGCTCAGCTGTCGGCGGGCTTGCGGTCAGTCACGGCTCCGTCTCATCCGTCACTTCCTCCGTGGTGTCGGCCATCGTTGTACGCTCTGGGAGTGGGGTTGCGGTTCCGCTTGGTCCGCAGCGTTCTCCGCGTGGTCGGCCGATAGCGTATGCTCCGACAGATGGGGTTCCTCTTGGGCAGAGGTTTCGTTGTCTGGTATGGTGGGGGACTCCGCTCGCCGTTCCTCGCTCTTCACCGTAGTTGTAATTTATGGTGACCTGGCCGAAGGTTCCTCTTCTTCGGCAGTATCCGGAATTGGTGTTGTGATGGATTCCTCATTTGTTCGCGTGCTGCCGGCTTGCGTGATCTAGTGAAACAGATCCTCCTGACTTTCACGAAAATCATCTAATAGCTGCGCGAGTTCTTTGAAATGTTGGTCCGCTAGCGCACGATAGTCCTGCGCTAGGTCCTCGCGTATTGCTACAATGCTCTCCTCATTCAGTTTATAGAAGCCTCGACCATCTTTTCTCCAGTTCTCCCTATCCACACGATACGCGTGCAATTCCGCCGCTTGGGCTACCCATGTCATCCATCCTTTCTCCAGTGCCATTTTCAATTGCGTTGTAAACCTCTCCCGATTCATTTGTAGAAGGATACGCACGTTGTCTGCGATGGCCTGGCAACGGTTGCGTGCTTCTTCCACCAACTTCTTGAGGTTTGCAATTTCTTGCTGACTAACTGCCGTTGCTTCTTCATACGTGCTCTTCATACCTGCCCACAGCTGGGATTCCTTCGCATGTAGTTCTTCTAATTTCCCCATTTCATTGTTTAGGCGGACTTCAAGCTGATGCCTTCCTTCTTGTTCGCCCACCAACTGCTCGTCGAACCATGCCTTGTTTTTCTCCAATAAGGCCCGAAGTCCCGCGATTGCCGCCTCCGATTTATTCACCTCCTCCCATAATTGGGCGTTTTCTTCTTTTGTCCAAGTGTGTTGTGTTGTCTCCACAGCGAGTTTCTCTTCAAGGGTTTTTACTGCCTTTCGGCCGTTGGCCCGGATGTCCTTTTCCCTGTTTGAGGACTAGCAAAGTTCAGCGCGGAGGCGGTCAATTTCTGATTCTGCTAGTCGTACAACCCTTTTTTCTTTTGAGGCAATGGCAGTTTGAGCCTCAATCTCTTCCTTCAAGGCTTCGATGGTGTGGTCTGGTGATGGAGTTGTCTGTTGCGCCATAGTCGCGTTAGTTTCCAACTCCGCGATACGTTTGTTGGGTTTTTGTAGCTCGGCTTGGGTAAGTTTCACCTTCTTCCAGACATTCTTATTTTTAATGGCCATCTCCCCATGCTGACCTTTGCCAGTTCCCTATGGACTTCGACTAGGGTTGTGTTTAATGGGGGTAGTTCCATCCCCATTCGGCGTATCCCGGCGTTCCTCCGTCTGCCGACTCTGGCTAACTGGTCCTCATCGTCGCTCTTCGCCGTTTGTGTTAAGGCGTGCTCGATCATCTGGCGCTCCACGTGCTCCTCGGCCATTCGGTGTGAGGCCTTTATCTGTTGCGTTGCCAAGAATTCCATGAGCCCAAAAGAGGTTCCTTACTGCAAGAGTGCGCTAAACTCATGGTCCGTGTCCAGGATATCCAGATATGCCAAAACCTCGCTTTCGCCGTCAATACGGCTTTCCCTCGTTGTGATTGGGCCGTAATGATCGGTCGTGGCTCCCGGATTATTTCAAAGGTGGTGTTGGGCTCCGTAGTTGCGGAGCCATCGTCTTCAGTCGTTGTCTCCGCCGCCGTGGGTACGACTTTAACTAATCCCCGCCCATCTTTCCTGTCCAGTCTTCGCCATTTCGACTTGGGGCTATCCTACCGTGGTTCGACGTCTAGCTTTGGTGCCGGTTCCGCGGAGCGCGCCGTCTGCTCTTCTGGCGTTGTCCATGTGTCCAGTTGGGCGGGTTGGGGTTCATCCTCCCACTCTGTGGCAGCTAACTCCGCTAATCTGCGCTTCGCAGATCAGGGCGGCGGCATGGATCTGCTGGGATGCGGTGCCGGCAGGCCTCGGGGTGGGCATAGTACCGTCAGGTAGTGTTGTATGATAGGCCTGAGCTTCTTGCCTCCTTGATATGCGTGTAGGCCTTCCCTTAACGTTGGCCCCATGATAACTCCCCAGTCGACCGTACGCCCTTCAAAGGTATCAATAATGATACCTGCCTTCTGCTTGGGCATCCCATATGCGTTTACGTGTACGCATCCGACCTCTAATAGGAACTTGGCGACTTCACGGAAAAAGGGATCCGGGATCTCCTTCGTTCTATAGGCCTTGGCGGAGGAGGAATACGGGCCGAAATACCTCTGCAACAACTCTGCAGGAGGGATATCGAAATGCCTTTCACCTAGTGATGGCAGGTCCAACTTTTTCCGAATGGAGGAGTTGGTGACCATGTCGAAATTGAGCTTCCTGGCGATGTCCAATGCATCTGGGTGTGGAGGTGCCTCTGCGACCCTGATGTACCCATCCAGGTGTTTCTCCACGAGCCATCGACGTAAGGCGGTAGAGATAAATATTGGCATAGTCAGAGTAGGCTCGTGGGAAGAAGATTGGTGGTTGCGGTAGGCTTGAGCTCTGTGATAGGATGGAGGAGAAGGTGAGGGAGAGGAGCGATGAGAGCGCTGAGAGTTAGGAGGTGGATTTCTGTTTTGTGTAGAAGACCTTCTATTTCCTTCTTTTTGTGGCCTAGGGTTCATTGGGCGGTGAGCCATCATGGTGCCGCGTGTTCTTGGTCTAGAAGTCTGTGCATGCATTCAGTCCTTTTTTAATTGCGTCGCTATCTTCTCTTTTCTTTTTTTCTTTTTTCTTTTTTCTTTTTTTTTCGTAACAGTTACATATAGCCTATTTTTACATTATGATACAAGTGGGGTCGTCCACTTATGCCGCGGGTTCTCCAGCTTTGTCCTGTCCAGCAGTGAATGGGTTAGGTGGTGTAGGGCCCAGGTAAGGCTTAAGGCGAAACCCATTCACCTTTGGTCGTAAGACTTCCCCGGCCTTGTTCCGCTCCTATTATCCAGTACGGGCCTGTCCAGCGGAATCGTAACTTCCCTAGCATATGGCCCATGTGGGTTTGGAAAACCAGTACCGCTCAACCGACCGCGAAATCCTTTTCCCGTGCGTTCCGAAGCCGATCCACAAATGCTTTTCGTCATCGTTGTTCTTGCTCCAACACAACCATGCTGTGTACGCGTTTTTCGCCAAGTTCGAGTAGCTGGTGGAGCCGTACCTCCTCCGACTTGGCTTCCGATAGTCGGTCTCGTACCTGAATCCGTAAACTGGGTATCTGAAACTCTACCGGCATCACAGACTCCGGCCCAAACGCTAGTCGAAACGGTGTTGACTGTATGCTTGTTTTATAGCTGGTTCTGTACGCCCATAACGCACTCTGTAATTTGGTATCCCAGTCCGTTCTATTTTCATTGACAATTTTCTTTAAGATGGTTTGCAACGTTGTCGTAGTGTATTCCACACACTACGTGAAAACCATAAAATAATATATCCGATTTTAGATACATATAAATAAATAAATAATATATCAAAATATTTATCACGTGCATAAGGCAAGATTCGAACCCTATACCTCCACATAACCAAACCTCAACTTTACCATTATGCTACCTTATCTTTAGTGTTCTACAAATAGATTTAATAACTATAAGTGCTTTATTTGCGCCTACCTTTATTAAAAGGTAAATCATGCATTTTTAGAGTGCGTGAATATTTTATAGAAAAACGCAAGCAACTAAAAAGTGACTCATGCACATCTAGCGTGCATGAGCACTATATTTAGCAAATAAGGATTAGAAAAGCATCACATGCACATTTAGTGTGCATATTAGAAAAAAGCATGTAGCTATGCTTAGTCTCTCCCATCACTATATAAGGATGGGGAGCACATTGTAGTTTTTGTTGATTTTTTTTTCTATAATGATCGATCAATCTAAAATATTCGTGGGATTCACGAATTTGCTAAAATAATTCTCTCTTACTACCTAAATATTGACTAAGTATACTAAACTCGTGGGATTCACAAGATTCTTATCTTATAACTCTTTATACCTACTCTTTACTAGCCTTATTTGTATTTTTCTTCCTCCTAGTCCAAAACCTCGGCGGTTCCCACCCGACTCACGCAACGATCCAGAGCCAAAAGGCACGACAACGTCTTGTTGGTGGATTCCTCTAACCCATTCGCCTCTGGATAATATGGCATACTTTTCTTGTGGACTACGGCGTAAAGATGTGTTAGTTCTCGAAAGACCGTGTTGAGAAAGTGGCTCCCCTGGTCACTGATAAGCTCAATCGGAAAGCCGAACCGACACCAGATGTGTTCGTAAAGGAATCTCGCTATGACGGCCGCTGTATTCTCTTGTAGTGCCTTTGCTTCTACCCACTTGGTGCAATAATCTGTGGCTACCAATATGTATTTATTGCCCGTACAGGCCGCCACCGGTGTGAAGGGGCCCACAAAATCCAATCCCCACTTTTGGAAGGGATCTAACGGTAATAGGGGTTGGTGAGGCATCCTTGCGCCCTCCGTGGGTTGGCCCATCCGTTGACACAAATCGCACTTTCTACAGTACTCATATGCGTCCTTCTATGTAGTCGGCCACCAGAGGCCTGCTTGCCATATTTTCCGGGCCGTAACATCGCCCACGTAATGGCCACCTGCCGTACCACAGTGAGCCTGTCGTAAGACTGTTTCTTTCTCATCCTGACGTACACCGCGTCGCCAAATGCCATCACTGCCTTTGTGATATAAAATTCCTTCTACCAGGCAGAAGTTACGGCTTCGGACGGCTAACCATTTCTTCTCGTCCATGCGTAATTGTGGTGGGGGCAGTCCCGTAGTCAAAAAGTATGTCATTTCCATAAGCCACTTGTCCGGAAAGGTCGTTTTCGTTCTTTCTGCTAGTGCTGCTATCCACCGAATGTCTGCGTTAAGTCGTCGTCGTCCTTCTGTACTGTTTCTCAATTATCTAGTTTGCTCAAAAAATCTGCCACTGTGTGTTGCGTACCCGGGCGGTGCTGAATTATAAAATCGAATTCTTGAAGCAGTAGCATCCATCGCGCCAATTTCCCCGTCAGTGCTTGTTTCTCCACCAAATACAACAGTGTTGAATGATCCACGTGGAACGTGAATTTCCTCCCCAACAGATAATGCCAGAATTTATTGATACTATAGATCATCCCTAACGCCTCACGCTCCTTTGTGGAATAGTTACGCTCCACTGTTGATAATTTGCGACTAGCGTAGTAGACTAGCCGGTACCAATTCGGTTCGGTGAGCTGCATTAGCGCACTTCCTATTGCTATGTCTGAGGCATCTACGAACACGTGGAATGGCTTTGCCCAAACTAGTGGTTGTACGACAGGTGCCTGTGTGAGCATTATCTTCAGCGCCTCATAGGCCTTGTCCTCCATTGCAGTCAATTGGAAGGGAGTCCGATGTACGGAGTCATGTAACGGCGTGGCGAAGTCCGCCAGGTACCGTATCATCCGACTATGCCATCGTATTTGTCCTAAAAACCAGCTGAGTGATTTCACGTTTGTCAGAGTTTTGGCTTGAGTAATCGCGGAGATCTTATTCGGGTCGACCACTATTCCATCCTTGGTGACTATATGGCCTAGGAGAGTCCCACTGGTCACGTCGAAGGCACATTTCGCGGGATTCAGGCTTAAGCATGCGGTGCGGCAACATTCCAGGCACAGTTGCAGATGCATAAAATGGTAGGTTTTTTTCCCATATACCACAAAATCGTCTAAAAAAACTTGCATGAATGCCGGAATATATTCCCCAAAGATTTGCGTGATTGTCCATTGAAATGTTGTCGGTGTCGTTTTTAGCCTGAACATAATGACGACTGCCACATAGACTCCCCAGTCCGTGACGAATGTCGTCTTCTCTTGGTCATCGGGATGCATGCACACCTGGTTATAGCCACTGAAGCCATCTAAAAAATTGTACATGTCATGTCCTACGACAGCATCCAATACGATATCAGTGAATGGTAACGGGAATGCGTCCGTAATGGTTACGACGTTTAATTTTCGGTAATCCACGCAAACTCCTATTTTGCCATTTTTCTTTGGAACGACTACTATCGGACTTAACCATGTGGCTTGTTTAACTGGCTGTACGAATCCCGCCTTTAGGAGTTTGTCAATTTCTTCTTTTATGCGGGTCGCGTAGTTCGGGTTCATGCAGTAGCGGCACTGCTGGACAGGTTTTGCGTTTGTTGCTAAATTGATCTTATGTTGATAGAACTTTGGATCTAACCCCTTCATGTCCTTGTGAGCCCAAGCGAACACATCTTTATATTTCCTGAGTAGTTCGAACATCGCGTCTCTCTGGTCCGGCCTTAATTCTTTTGCGATGGAGAGAAAACGGGGTTCTGACGTCGTACCCACGTTTACTTCTTCCAAGGCGGAGGCGGTGACTCATTGTGAAATTTCCATTTCCCTCTCGAATGTTGCGCGTGCTCTACTTAGTTCCAAGATTGACTCTGAGTTTGGTTCGTAAGCCTCGTCGTGGAGAGTAGTGGTCGTGGCATATTCTGTCGCAGTTGCGATGACGTCGATTTCGAACAGCGGAATAATCTGAGGGTGCTCGTCTAGCTATGCCTCTAATTCTGCATCATCCACCCCGGCCAACATATTTATATCTTCTGCGTATAATGGTGTTATACCTTGGATTGTGTCGCCCTTTCCTCCGTAGGTATGCGAACCTTGGTGTGTCCGTGTCGGAAACTGATACACTTGTGTTGCCAGCTCTGCTTGATATTCGTTGCACGAAGCCATGGTCTGCCCAGCAGCATAGGGTATGCCCCTGGGGCGTCCAGGGCGAGGACTACCGCCGAGATGTCGAAGCGATGTCCTCCCACGATAATGTCGACCTTGCGTATCAACCCCAATTGTCGTATTGAGCGGGTATCTGCCATACGGAGCCAGAATGGGCAAGCCTCCCATTCTGAAATGCCTAACTGCTCGCATGTTTTCGCGCTAATTACATTAACGCCCGAGCCCCCATCAATTACGCATCCTGGGATTTCCTGACCGTGTAATATCAATGTAATAGCCGGGTTGTGGTCATCCACTACAGACGGTTCGTCGCTAATGTTCGTGAGATTCATAGCTACGCTCACCCTGGGTATGCCCGTCACCCGTTCTTCCATGGTCTAGCGGAAGTGTGGGACTAGTTGCAGCAGCTTCTCCATGGTTAACGTTATCTCGCAGTCCACCAGTGCTTGCCAAATGGGGTCCGGGGTTGGTCCTTTGTCCTCCACTAGCTCCATTGTTTTCACGGACTCCTTCCGCATGCGTTCCATATTTGTCGCGTTTACTTTTTCAACCCATGCCTAGGCTTGTCGTCATATCTCATCTTGCGCAACCCAATTAATCGTTTTCGTTTGCTGGCGTGTCGTGACTTGCTGCACTTCCGCCGTAATCGTATTGACAGTAGGCCCCTTGCCCTTGCATACTGGGCATTGCATGGCATAATGTCCGGGCTACTGACAAACAAAACAATGGATGCTCGATTCACCCTTCTCGGCGCCTGGTGGTGTGTGTCGATCCCCTGGTGCGACTTGCTCCTCACGGTCTGGCCTCGTTTGTTGGAGTGTACGCGGTGGTTGCTGTTGGCCCTGACGTGGTTCTTGGTGCCACTCATCGTCCGAGCTTTCGTCATATCGCCGGTGGTCCCGATATTGTCACTGCTTTCCATGAGATCCATTGAAGCCGCCACGTTTGTTTTTCGACCGGTGATTCTCATAGCGTCGGACCCCTTTAGCATATCGACGGGGACCACGGTAGTCCTCATCCTCTAGCTCATCTTCCTCAGAATCGTTGTGATTCCGATGATTCCGGTAGTGCCGGTCATCACGTGGGTTGTGATCCATATACCGTGGTCGGTCTTCTTGCCTCCTTTGTTCAGGACAGCGTGGGGGATGTTGTGTGTCCATTCTGCATATTATGGGAGTGGCTCTGTTCAGCATATTGTATTCGCACTATTCGACTGTGTGAGCCTTCGAGTGACAGATTGGGCAGTGGATTCGCATGTTACACTCCACTGCGGAATGCCCCGAGTTCAAGCAAATCGTGCACTGGATTGCTTGATGAAAATGTCGTTCCTCGCCCTGAGGTAACGCTTGTCGTAATGAGGACATAGAAAACCTTTCCTCTTTGTTGTCCAGCTCAAGTTGTAATGCTCGTTTGATGACCATATCCGCCATCTCCCCTTTCACGCTATTGTTGTTGAGCGTTGTCCGTATGGGTCGGCGTAATGCCACCAGAAATGTCTCCCGAGCCTCGTCCTCCGCGGGGCCCCGTTCTAGTTTCCGCCGTAAATTTTGGAAACGTAAGCTGAAGTCTATGAACGTCTCGGTCGGCAGCTGCTTAATTGTGTAGAACTGTCCAAGGATTTCGCGTTGTGGAACCCTCCGATGGAAGAACCGCAAAAAGGCAAACTACAATTGGTCGAAGGTCATGATTGTTGGCAGATCCATCTGTGAATGCCAGAACGCCGCTCGCCCATCCAATGTTAACCCGAACTCCGTCATTTTGGACTGGTGCACTACCTCCTCAGAAAGGCTCTGCGCCATGTGGTTTGCATTCCAGACATTCAGGAACAGGCGAATGTGAGTTGCGGCGTCGGTTTCGCCGTTAAAGCGGGGATAGGCAAAGGCCATTGTGGGGGCTACGGTGGGCCAGGAAAGACCACAATGTTGTTGTGGTGAGTGTGCTCCCTGCATATCGTCGAGGTATTTGGAGAGTGTTGAGGTCGCTGAGGCGAGGCTTCTGTCGTGCGCGTTCCTTTGCCTGGCATGTGATGGACCTTGTGATTGGCCGGTCTGGTCGTGTTGGTTCTCTGGGGCATCTGCGGCTAAACATCCATTCGTCGATGTTTGTGCCAAGCGTGCCAAAAGTGTTACAGACTAGGAATACGATCTACGGTCAGTCCTTCGACCTAGACCTCCAAGTGACTGTGTGACAACGAATAGTAGCGTATGTGCATAATACTTAGTGGGATATTCCCCGTAACCTAGTAGCGTATAAGGGAGACGGCTACAACCGAGCTCCTTTGACAGTGGGCTAACACACACCGTTACTTACTCCTACGCTCTCCGGTGTCATAGACACACAGTAGATTAGCCATAGCTACACACAGATATCAGAGAAGATAGAACTCTATTATGATACGCCTCTTACATTCAAAATTACACGCTACCTCTATCAGAGGTTATCTGCCCTTTATATACACAGGGTCTTTTAGCCGTTCACGCTTCCCGCATGAACCGTTACATGCGTTACAATATTATACTATTCCGTATTCCTGCGCTCTTGTCCGTCGGTTACTATTCCGGCAAACAACAGTAATCATCACGGCGGAAATAACCATGATGTGGAATCGGATGAAGAATTCGATTTCAGTCCGACTGAAGAAGCCGAAGAAGAGAACAAGGGCCGTAATCGTAGGGAAGAGCCGAGGATAGCCGAATCAGGGGGAGATAAGGCCAAGACCAAGACGTGGTCTGATATTGTCAAAGGCCTAAAGATTGAAGACGAATTGGAGACAGCCAATTCGGATGTAATTGGAATTGAATCGGAAGAGACCGATTCAATAGAAACGTTTGATTTGATTATTACGAATCGATTGAGGGCCAAGCAAAGAAAAGTACAGCGAAGGACGCATTTACACCATGACAGCAAGGGAGCTGAGAAGGGCCGAACGAGCAGACAAGCCGACCGGAAGGGTCGAAGCACGCGAAATCAAACGGGTCGAGGAGCGCGAACGAGGCGTGAAGCCAGAAGGAACTGGAGCGTAGATCCGGAAGAGTGGACAGAACCTCAAGTTGAGCTTGACGGGGAGTGTTGAGTGACAAGCTCAACATTGGGTGCGTAACCCAGTGCGTAGGCTGGGTGCGTAAAACAATACGCATAACGTGGCCGTATTGGTGCCTAAACCGAAAGGCCATTAGTATGGTATTCCTCGTAAGGAATAATTTGGGAGTTAGTGTAGTAGGCTCATTTATGAGCAGTCAAGTACTGTCAGTACTTGTGTCAGCCCAATAGTCAGGGCTTGTATAAAAGGTGCTCATTGAGCACGAAATATGTACAGAGTGTATTATTTTGAAATAGAATAGAGTTGTCTGCTCTCTCTCTGTCTCTCCCTCTCCATCTCTGCGTTTTTTGTATTTTACTAAACTGTCGTTCTCTGAAGTACTCTGTGTTTCGCATACGCTTCCTCACACGTATTCTTTTACATTAAGTTTTAAGCCATGTTAAATATTGTTTGGCTACCTGTGATGTACTTAGTACTGTTACTAATGTTTGTTGGCTACCTGTGATGTACTTAGTACTGTTACTAATGTTTGTTGGCTACCTGTGATGCAAAACGCCCAGGTAAACATTAGGATGCAATGGAAATACTTCAGGTTTGGATATGGAAAGAGAGAGCATGATGGGGCAGAGGCTGTGATCAAGCAAGCTCTTATAAGCAAGAAGGTGGATAAGCAAGGTGCTAAGTTACAAAATGCTCATGATGTTGTGGAGTGACTGACATGGAAGATGTGAAATGATGGTAAGAATAGATTGTTTATTGAGATTTGTGCTAATGAGTTGGATAGAAGTAAATCATATGGTTGTAAAACCGTGAAAAGGACATGTAAGATCCATTGTTCTTTAGGGTTTTGTCGTAAGGACACAACGCAATTGCTATTTCGCAGTTTATCATGCTTTTGTTCCATGTCTATTATAGGTGAATGTTGGGATGAATGCACCAATCTATCAGTCGCGGAGTCATGGAAGTTGCAGAAGCTTGAGATTCAACGACGAGATGATATTCAAGAAAACAAACATTCAGACAATATTGTATACTACAACCAATGTACACTTTTATTGGAGATCATTTTGCAATGTTGAAATCTCCTCAAAATGAAGTTTTGAATGAAGACTACTAAATTGTGGTATGAAAGCAAGGGAACACAATATTGAAAGAAGTGATGAGGGATGGTAGGGGCAACATGTCCAACGTTGGCAAGTCTATCATCTTGGCAACTATTATGCAAAGTTGCCACAATGCAAGAACACGTATGCATTATTGCAAGATGCACCCACTACCATAATCTATGATGATGCCATTATCGCAATCAAGTTCACTATGACTCAAGCAAAGCACAAAATTAAGGGATACAAAACTATCTACAAGGTCCCTCAAGATGTACATGAACACATATTGGGGGAGGTCTCCCTCTTTAATGCTTAGAATTTTAACTCTTAATACATTGTAGAGACCTTGTAGAATGACCAGTGATCTTCAATGTCAGATCTACATATGTAACTTCACAAGTTATCCTAATTAGGGATGCCAAATTCATCAATATATATCCTCTTTGGTTTTCCTAAAGTGTTTGGCGCTCTTATAGTGTTAATTGTTTCTATTGATGTATATATCCTCTTTCATTTGCATAAAGTGATTGGTGCTTATATAGTGTTAAATTTTTCTAGTGATATATTATCCTCTTTGGTTTTCATAAAGTGTTTGGTGCTAATATAATGTTAAATGTTTCTAGTGATGTATTATCTTATTTGGTTTTCATAAAGTTTTTGTTACTCTTGTAGTGTTAATTGTTTCTAGTAATGTATATATCCTCTTTGGTGTTTGGTAAGTGTTTGGTGCTCTTAAAGTGTTAAATGTTTCTAGTAATGTAATATCCTCTTTGGTTTTCATAAAGTGTTTGGTGCTAATATAATGTTAAATGTTTCTAGTGATGTATTATCTTATTTGGTTTTCATAAAGTTTTTGTTACTCTTGTAGTGTTAATTGTTTCTAGTAATGTATATATCCTCTTTGGTGTTCGTTAAGTGTTTGGTGCTCTTATAGTGGTAAATGTTTCTAGTAATGTAATATCCTCTTTGGTTTTCATAAAGTGTTTGGTGCTCTTATATTGTTAATTGTTTCTAGTACAATATATATCCTCTTTGATTTTCATAACGTATTTGTTGCTCTTATAGTGCTAACTTTTTCTAGTAATGTATATATCCTCTTTGGTTTTCATAAAGTGATTGGTGCTCAAGTGTTAATTGTTTCTCGTCATGTATATATCCCCTTTTGTTCACTATAACAACTATGATGCAAACTTGTGACGGTCCTCCCACGTGTATGCTTTAGTAAAAGATGCACCCACCGCCATAATCTATGTTGAGGCCATTATCGCAATCAAGTTCACTACGACTCAAAAAAAGCACAAGGTTAAGGGAAGTAAACTGTTTACAAGGTCCCTCAAGAGGTACATGATATCATAAACATCTTTGGAGTGTAATGGACTCAACATTCATCTTCTCATAAAACATCATATTCATACTTAGAGAGAGAACAGAAATAATGTTAGGCATATCAATTCGGTACATAATAAGTATAAAAAAGATATATCATTTCAATATGACAATAACAAGTACATACCATGACCCATAAAATCTTTGGCACTAGTTTTTTCTAGTACTTATAATGCATCGAGAACTGATCGTCTCCTTCATTGATTTTACATCCTTCTACATACTACTAAGTGGCACTTCATCATCAGAGGACAATAAGACAACATCTGATGGTTCCCCTCCTCAGATCGGTGGCACCCCCCTTGAGTTTCCTACGTCATTGTTTATACCAACATGAGATGCACAATCATCTAGAAAGGTGTGGTTGATAGCAATATCATCATGTACCTCTTGATTCCTCGTCCTTCATTTGGTGTGGCTCCTCTTCATGGGTGGTGGTGGTAATTTTCTGAGACTCATCCTTACTGATGTTGTCCACATCTTTCTTAGTACCCATGTACTGCTCTTCGTGGGTGGTAGCTGTCTTTTTCACACACACATCCGGGATGGAGTTGTTCACATCTTTCGCAATACCCATGTGCTCCTCTTCGTGGGTGGTAGTTGTGTTTTTCACTCACTCATCCGTGATGGTGTCATCCCTATATTTCGCAGTACCCATGTGCTTTTCTTCATAGGTGGTAGCAGTGTTTTTTGCAGATTCATCCAGGATGGTGTTGTCCACATCTTTCTTAGTGCACATGTGCTCCTCTTCGTGGCTACTAGATGTGTTTTTTGCAGACTCATCTTGGATGGTGTTGTCCACATCTTTGTTAGTACCCATGTGCTCCTCCTCGTGGAAAATGCTAGAAACCTCATACTTTTTATAGTCGTTCTCCTCCTCTAAATTGAATGTGGTGTTTTCTTCACAATCCTCATGTGTGGTTGCAGTGTTGTCAGAGTCATCTTTTGTGCAAGGCATAGTCACGGTCTCGGAGTTTTCATCTCTACTCCATATAGTGCCTGAATCATCTTCTTGTATTTGTTCATCTTCTCGTTCTTGTCAGACTAAATCTAAATGAACCCAACAATACCAGTGTCAATACCACAATTAACATACAAGGTTAAGGTTCACACTCCTGCCTACTATTACATCGGCGTGATCCTCTACTTCTGTAGACTATGGTAGAACTAGCCCACCTTAATATAGACTAGATTCTAGTATTAAACCTATAGTACAACCAATTGTAGAATGAAGTGTGTACTATGTTAGTACTAGCTCACCTAAATATTGGATGGATTCTAGTACTTCACCAATTGTACACCTAAAGGTTTCTTGAAGTGTGTACTATGCTCGTACTAGACCACCTAAATATAGAATAGATTCTAGTACTAAACCTACAGCACAACTAATGGTAGAATGAAGTGTGTACTATGTTAGTACTAGCTCACCTAAATATAGGATGGATTCTAGTACTACACCAATTGTACACCTAAAGGTCTCTTGAAGTGTGTACTATGCTCATACTAAACCACCTAAATATAGAATGGATACTAGTACTAAACCAACTGTACAACTAATTCCATAATGAAGTGTGTACTATGTTAGTACTAGCTCACCTAAATATAGGATGAATTCTAGTACCACACCAACTGTACACCTAAAGGTCTCCTAAAGTTATATTATGGTTGTCTCTTAGCCCACCTAAATATAGAATGGATTCTGGTACTAAACCAATTGTACAACTAATTGCAGAATGAAGTGTGTACCTTGTTAGTACTAAGTACTAGCTCACTTATATATAGGATGGATTCTAGTACTACACCAACTCTACACATAAAGGTCTCCTGAAGTGTGGTACTATGCTAATACTAGCCCACCTAAATATAGAATGGATACTAGTACTAAACCAACAGTACAACTAATTGCAGAATGAAATGAGTACTATTTTAGTACTAGCTCACCTAAATATAGGATGGATACTAGTGTACTACATCAACTATACACGTAAAGGTCTCCTAAATTTGTACTATGCTTGTTCTAGGCCACCTGAATATAGAATGGATTCTAGTACTAAACCAACTGTACAACTAATTCCAGAATGAAGTGTGTACTATGTTAGTACTAGCTTACCTAAATATAGGATGGATTCTAGTATTACACGAATTATGCACCTAAAGGTTTACTGCAACATGTACTATACCTATCCTAGCCCACCTAAATATAGAATGGATTCTAGTACTAAAGCAATTGTACAACTAATTGTTAACTCTTAGGGCCGGACAATGGCCTAACACAGGGTGTCTACGGAAGACACTTCCCCAAAGGGTGTTACGGCAACCGGATCTGCCTCAACGCTTAATCCTACTTGATTAAGTTACTTATTATGATTGTCTTTCATAACACACGCATAAGATATAACAATTAAGACAGAACGGCAATTAACACAGAGAGATAACAACGCTTAAGCTTCCATTAATTAACCGCTAATGATTACATTGTATCCGGGCCTTTAAATAGGTTTCCGGTCTATATTACAAAACTGTGCCATCCGCACCTGTTCGGGATCGGTCCGGATCCGGAACGGCATACCGTTTCCGGTCCGTCCGTCCACACTCATAGCTTAATTACAACCACATTCCTACTACTTAAATAACTCTCCATTTCCCACTCTGGACTCCTTTGCCGGCCGGTAACACATGGCACGCCCGTGGGACTGTACCTTGTACGTCGAATCCACAACCAACCCTTGCTATTCTTCGTCCAAAATGTCCAGAATGCTTTGTTGGAGAGGTTCCAATGGTTCATCTGGAAGTGGTGGTTGTTGTTGCTACTGTTGCTGCTCTGTTGATGCCTGCTGCGGCGGGTCCGTTGGTGGTTGCTGCGGCTGCTCCTCCGTTTGTGGCTCTGACACCAGTGTCTCCGTCGTTGCTCCCTACGTCGTAGTGGTCTCCGGTTGACTGGTTCTCGGCTGGCCCTCAGCCGGCGACGGTTCCTCATCACTAAGGTTAACCGTTGCCGCTTCCCGTGCTTTTTCTTCCCGCACCCGGGACCGCTCGTAGCTTTCAAACTGGATTTGAGCGTCCAGCCTATCATCGTCTAGCTGAGCTACGAGCTGCCTGACCTGCGCCAGCTGTTCATCTGCCAGGACTTGGAAGTCGTCGGCCAGCTCGTCCCGTATGGCGGTGAAGTCCTCGGAAGTCAACGTATAACAATCATCTCCTTCCTTCCGCCGCTTTGCCACATCCGCCCGTAGCAACTGGAGTTCCGCCGCGTTTTGTGCCCACTTTGTCCACCATTTTACGGAGCTTTAATCAATCAAGTGTTTTGTCTGATTCAACCATGCCCGGAGGATGGACTGAATCCGGCTCGTTCCCAATTGCGATTTGGTTTCCGTCGCTTGTCGTTCCTCCTTCAGTTGTTTGATGATTTTGACGTTGTCCTCTGCCTGCGCCTTGTAATGCGTCAATTGCCTTTGATATGTGCTTTGTAATTTCTGCAATACTGTTGACGCTCTCTCTTTGTCTTCCTGCTGCTGCCTCTGGAGCTCCATCCGGACCTTCTCCGCCTCGTCCAAGCGTCTTGTATTTTCCGCCCGTTCGTCGGCGATCGCCGTTGCAGCCCGATCAACTGCCTGCTAGAGCTCGGCCATCCGTTCTTTATGCTCCGTTTCTAGCCGTTTGTAGTCCCGGTGCAGGTGCTCAAAATCATCCGTCTTTTGCTTGAGCCGTGCGTTGATCTGACGACGGGCCCGGTCCTCGCGGTCCTTCTGCTGGCGGAGCTCTTCCTTTAGCCATTCAATCTCTGTTTCCGCCGTTTTCCGCAGCTTGTCCTTTTCCTGCAGCACTTTGTCTTTCTCCTCCTTTAGCCGGTTGTACACTTGATGGCCTTTCCGGAGGCTCTCCTCTGCCCGGCGGAGGTTCTCATCAGTCTTCTTTAATTCGGCTTCGGCCGCCATCTTCAATTCTCGCTCACGGCTCCTTAGCCCTTCTTGTGCGGCAAGTTCATCTCTCAATTCCTCAAGCTCCTGGGCTTGCGCCGCATCTCTTGCCGGAACGGTTTCCGTTGTTGGGGTCTTATTGCTATGTACAGGTCGTTCCGTTTCTTTATTCTGTACACTTACCGGAGTCACCGGTGATTGGATCTGTGTTGCCGTTAAGGCCATTTTGGCCATCTCGGTCGTGACCTGATCCAAGTCTTTTTCAAGGCACCAGATTCTGGACCGGGCCGTCTCTAGTTGTTCGGTTGTGACGAGCAACCATTCGCTTTGCGCTCTTTCTTCTGCCTCAATATACCCCACTGCTCCGGCTATCTGTTCGCCTATCCACCGGAGCCACAGGCTACCGGTGCCTTGTTGTGCTTGCACGGAGGTTTGACAGATGGGCTCACTTGTAGAGGGGTGTCCCGCCTGGTTGCGCCGAGTTGCAGTTCCGTTTCTGCCCATGGACCACCCTGCTGTCCTGGTTCCCCTTGCGCTTCTTCTTGGCTGACCGAGGGAGGCTGCATTGACCTTTCCGGCTCTGGCGGGATGGGACTTGCCGATGTTGTCGGTGGTGTCGGGGCTTCTGTTTCCGGTGTCATATGCACCGGTTCCGGTTCCCTCCTTGGCGTGGGAGTCTCACTAAGGGGAGCCGGTGTTCCCTCCGTCTGAGGGTCCGAACGTTTCCCGGCTGTCTCAACGGTCCTTGCCGACAACCGTCGCTAGAGGTGCTCTGTGGGCTCCTCCTCTATTTCCTCCTCCTGAGCTCCGGCATTGAGTTTTTCCGCCAAGGGGTCCGCTTCTCTATTCACCGGTCGGCGGAGTGTGACCTTTACGGGCCGTGCCGGTGGTTCCTCCTGCGCCTCCGTTGGGCGCTTCCGGCTGCCGCTTCCTGCTGCCGCCTGTTCTGCATCCGCCGCTTTTCCCTTAGTGGCCTTAGAGGCCAATAGCTGTTGCCGTTTGGAAGCCGTCCTTGGGGTGTCGTCCGCCACTCTTCCTCGCTTCTTGGGCTGGACGGGCTGGACGGGTGGCACAAGTAAGGTGAGCCACTGTGTTACGGCGTGCCATATCCTCCGTCCGTCTCGGCCTTCTTTGTCGTCTTTGCCTCTGACGATCTCGATCGCCGCACACAACCCGTCGGTGATCAATACCGGCCAATCCACCTTGATCCCTTCATATGTGGCGATGATCATCCCTACCCGGTTCTGCGGCACGACAGGGGGTCTAGGGTACACGTGGCCGTATTCGTGCAGCACATGAGCAATTTCGCGGAACAGCATATCTCCGCCGCCTTGTGTCCGGTAGCCCTTGCTGGCTAGAGAGTACTCACCAAAATACCTGATGAGTTGCTCCGGGGTTGGATTGTCAATCGTGAGTATGCCTCCGGAAGGCCTGTTAACGCTCAAATCACCTCTACCGTTATGACCTCTGTGTCGATTTCTTTGATCACTTTGTCAGCTGCTTTGTGTGGCGGTACTTCCATCATCATCAAGAAGCCCTCGAGCCCGTGTTGCTTTAGCCATGTCTTGGCGGCTTCCGACAGCGTTTGCAGGTCCATTTCTGTGTCGAGGTCGGATTGCGGTGGTGAGGTTGGATGATGATGAGAGTGAGGTTGAGAGAGAGAGAGTTCAGAAGGCGGGGGTTCTCTGTGCGCAGGTTCTCGTCTGATGATCTTGCAGCGTCTTGGTGCTTCTGTGCTCCTGGGTTCGCGAAAGTAAAGGGTCTCTACGCGCAGTGGTTTTTGTCTGTGCATTATGGCGCCTTTTTCGAATGTGTGCATGTTGTGTACTAAAATAGCATTATGTCTTGTGTTGGCGCTTTAAATGCCCACTACGTACCTTTTCACTCCTCACTCTTTCATCCATTCATTCCTCGCTTTTGCATGATTGTTTTTTTTTTTTTTTTTTTTTTCAATTTAATTTAGTGTGAAGTCATTTGTCCGTTGGTCCTCTCGAACCCTTACCGGCCTCATTCTCCCCAGTTACTGGCTCGCCTTCTCTGCCGTCTTGGTGGTTGCCGTTTCCCTCACTGGTGTCGGTCGTTTGCTCAAATGGGTTCTTAGGCATCGGTCCTCTATATGGCTTCAACCAGAATCCGTTGACCCATTTGCCTAGCACTTCACTGGCAAGTGTCCCTAACTGGTAGGACCCGTTATACTCCCGTGTTAGCCAATACGGTCCGGTCCATCTAAACCGTAATTTACCCGGCATCTTGCCCATCCGGGTTTGGAAGACTTAAACCGGTTTGCCGATTGCGAACATTTTTTCGTTACCTTTCCTGTGTCGGTCGACAAATGCTTTCCGTTGCCGTTGCTCCAATTCTAAATGTAGGATGCTGGCCAGTCGTTGTTCCTCGAGCTCACACAGTGTTGTCAACCGTATTGCCTCCGACTCCTTCTCGTTCAGTCGTTCCCGTAGCTGGATCCGTAAGCTGGGTAATTGGAATTCTACCGGCATGACCGCCTCTAGTCCGAATGCTAACCGGAACTGTGTTGTTCGGATGCTCGTTTTGTATGCCGTCCAGTATGCCCAAAGCGCGCTATGTAGCTTTGTGTCCCAATCCGTCCGGTTTTCGTTGACGATCTTCCGAAGGATATTCTGGAGCGTCTTGTTCGTTGATTCCGCTAACCCGTTCGCCTGTGGATAGTAAGGTGTGCTCCGTTTGTGGACAACGGCATAGAATGTCGTCAGGCTTTCCACTACTTGGCCGAGAAAGTGCCCCCCTTGGTCGCTTATTAATTCAATTGGGCATCCACAACGGCACCAGATGTACTCATATAGAAACTTCGCCGTTGACGCGGCGGTGTTATCCCTTAATGCTTTGGCCTCCACCCATTTCGTGCAATAATCCGTAGCAACGATGACGTACCGATTACCCGTTCTCATTGCCGGTGGCTTGAAGGGTCCTACAAAGTCCAGCCCCCACTTCTAGAATGGCTCGAGTGGTAGTACCGGTTGGTGTGGCATACGAGCCTGCTCCGTTGGCTGACCCATTCTCTGGCATAGGTCACATTCTTTTGCATATCGTACCGCATCTCTTAGTGTCGTTGGCCACCATAGGCCACTTTGCCATATTTTCCTGGCCATCGCATCTCCGGCATAGTGCCCTCCGGCAACTCCGCAGTGGGCTTCCCTCAGTATCAATTTCTTTTCATCGATGCGCACTGCCCGTCTCCATATGCCGTCCGCGCCCTTGTGGTACAGTGTGTCTTGCAGTAAGCAAAAATGTCGGCTTTGCACCGCCAGGCGTTTCCGTTCGTCCCGGTTCATCTCTTCCGGAGGCAGTCCTGTGCTCAGAAACTGGTGCATATTTGTGAGCCATTTGTCTTCCTGTGCCACCGTCTCATCTGCTGCCGTCTCCCTAGTGACTCAAAACAGCTCTGCATCCGGAAACTCATCCGGTACTCCATCTCCCATCTCTCCGGACTCTAATCGGCTTAAGTAATCCGCCACGGCATGTTGTATACCGGGTCTGTGGAATATTTCAAACTCGAACTCCTGTAACAGTAAGGTCCACCGGGCCAATTTGCCGGTGAGTGACGCTTTGGACACCAGGTAAAGGAGTGTTGAATGATCTACATGGAAGGAAAACTTCCTTCCCAATAAATAATGCCGAAACTTTGTCACACTGTAGATCATCCCTAGGGCTTCCCGTTCCGTGGTAGAGTAGTTTCGTTCTACTTGGGATAGCTTTCGGCTGGCATAGTACACTGGCCGGTACCATTTTGGCTCCGTAAGCTGCATAAGTACACTTCCGATTGCTATGTCGGAGGCGTCTACGAACACGTGAAATTCTTTACTCCAATCCGGAGGTTGTACTACTGGTGCCTGCGACAATAGTACCTTGAGGGCCCTATACACTCTATCCTCGGTGTCGGTCCACTGGAATGGTGTCCGATGTACGGCAGCATGCAACGGTGTAGCCAGGTCGGCTAAGTATCGGAGCATCCGGCTGTGCCACCGGATCTGGCCTAAGAACCGGCTTAATGCCTTTGCCGTTGCCGGCGCCGGTGCTTCTAATATGGCTTTCACTTTGTCCGGGTCGACTGCAATACCTTCTTGGCTCACAATATGTCCTAATAAAGTTCCACTGGACACGCCAAATACACACTTTGCCGGATTCAAGCTTAGCCGGTACGCTCTACACTTTTCTAGACAAAGACGAAGGTGCTGAAAATGGTCCTCCTCCCGGCTATAGACGGCGAAATCGTCAAGGAAAACCTGCATAAAAGCCGGTATATATTCACCAAAGATTTCCATGATGATTCGTTGAAATGTTGCCGGTGCCGTTTTGAGTCCGAACCACGGCCACAAACACCCCCCATTTGGTGACGAATGCCGTTTTCTCTTGGTCGTCGGGGTGCATCCGGATCTGATTATACCCGATGAATCTGTCTAGGAAGCTATAGACCTCATGGCCGGCGACGGCATCCAACACTCCATCTGTGAACGGAAGTGGAAACGCATCCGTTACCGTAGCCGCATTGAGTTTCCGATAGTCCACGCAAACTCGAATTTTTCCGTTCTTCTTCGGTACGACTACGATCAGGCTCAGCCATGTCGCTTTCTTTACCGGACGGATAAAGCCAACTCTTAGCAATTTGTCGATTTCCTCCTTGACTTTGGCGGCATAATTGGGATTCATCCGGTACCGTCTTTGTGCCACTGGTTTTGCGTCCTTGCTCAAGTACACCTGATGCTGGTATAACTGAGGGTCGAGTCCTTGCATATCTTCGTATGACCAGGCGAACACATCGTGGAATTCCGTGAGAAGTGTGATCATCATCGTTTTGTCTTCGGAATTCAACTCCTTGGCGATGTGCACCGGTTTTGCTTCGTCCGTAGTGCCTAGGTTCACCTCTTCCAATTGCGACGTTTTCACGCGCTGTGAAACGGCCATTTCCCGTTCCAACGCTTCCTGCGCTTGCCGTAACTCCCGGATTGCGTCTTTATCCGGTTCTGCTTCAGCCTCTTCCGGTTGCGGTAAGTATGGTGCTACTACTTCGGCAATGTCAATTTCGAAGAGGGGTATGATCTTCGGGTTTTCCTGCTGGTACTGAGCTTCTTCTTCGTCCGCTAACCCTTCTAGCATGTTGACGCATTCCGCATACAACGGTGTACATTCCTTGCCAATGCTCATCCTTGGCTATGTTGGTACCCGTACCTTGGCTTTTCCTCGCCGGAAGGTAATTATATTTTTATGCCAATTCTGTTTGATATGTGCCATTTTCAACCATGGCCGCCCCAGCAATAGCGGGTATGCGCCTTGTGCCTGTAATTGTAGCACTACGGCCGAGATGTAAAATGTATGACCGCCGACGGTGACTTCTAATTTCCGTATTAATCCTGTCGGCCGCACTGAGCTTGTATCGGCCATCCGCAACCAAAACGGACACGGCTCCCACTTGTGAATTCCTAGGGCATCACACGTCCGGAGGCTTATTACATTCACCCTAGAGCCTCCATCTATAACTGTGCCGGGAAGTTCTTTCCCTTTTACAATGGCAGTGATTACCGGACTGCTGGTGTCCACAACTGTTGGTCCCTCCTCCGGATTCGAGAAGAGTACCGGTGTCGGTGATGGTTCTCCTGCCGTCATGGCCGTCTTCAGTCCTTCCGTGAATCTTGGCACGAGTTGTAGGAGTCTTCCTAGTGGCAACGTAATCTGGCACTCTTGCAACGCCTGCCATGTCTCGTTCTCGAAGTGACTACCGCCGGCAAGCCCTGCGGTGTTCTCCTTTTGCTTTTGTAAATCTATGACATTCTGTTCGTTTTCTTTCTTTACCCATTCCGTTGCTTGTTTCCGGATGGTCTCCTGCGTCTCCCATTCCTTGGCCATGCCCTTCGACCTTGTGGTCACCTGCTGCAGATCTGCCACCTCAGGGACTACCATATTTACCGCCGGTCGTTTTTCATAGCTCTTCACCAGGCATTGGTTACTATAATGGCCTTCCTATCGGCAGTAGTAGCAGTAGGCTTTCCGGGTATTGCTAGATTCGGCATTGTCTGTTGTACCCGGGGCAGGTCCTGCGGTACGCGCGGGGTTTTGTACCGGTTGGCTGCTTGGAGCTCCTTGTTCCGGATCCCGGGGGTAGCCGCCTTTTCTAAAATGCCGTTTTTTGTTATAGCTCTTCTTATTACGGTACTCTTGACGGGGTTGCCCGTTATATCTGCCGTATTCCTCCCGTTGTGGACGATATCCGGGGGAGTGCTCCCGGTCGTAATGTTCGTATAGTCTATTGTAACCCTGGTACCAATCATGCCGGTCATAGTTATCCCGCTGATCACCGTACCGAACATCATTTTCCCGTCGATCGTCGTGCCAGACATCCTGTGCCGGTCGGTCGCGGTCCATTCGCCGCCAACGTTCGTCTTCTTCATACCGGCTACTGCGTGGCTCAATTTGTCGGACGGGCGGTGCTTACCGGTTCAATAGATTATACTCGCACCTATCCGCCGTATGGCTCTTGGATTGACAGATTACACATTGCGTCCTCATAGTGCATTCTAGAGCCGAGTGTCCGGAATTCAAGCAGGTTGTGCACTGTATTGCTTGCCGAAACCGGAGGTCTTCATCGGACGGTAACGCCCGTTGAAGTGCTCCCAGTGTGAGCCAGGAGCTTGTCTTTTCCATCTCTCTCACCCGGTCAATGACCTGGTCGATGGTACTTGTGCGGAAATCAATTACCGTGCAAACCGTGCGTAGAGGTTCGCGGAGCGCGTTTAGGAATATAGTCCGTAATTCCTCCTCCGGGGTTGCGCGGGCAAGCTGACTATGCATCCGTTGAAACCGAATGACAAATTGGGGAATGCTCTCCCTTGCCTCTTGCCGGATGGTATAAAATAAGCCTACCATTACGGTCTGGTCCACCTCCTTTTGAAAAAAATGCAAGAATTTAGCTTTTAAATCTGCAAAGGTGTTGATGGTAGACGGGTCCTGCGTCCGGCGCCATCTTGCTGTCGCTCCCTCCAATGTGACGCCAAATTCCGCTATCTTAGAGCGTTCTTCTTCCTCCGGGGTCAATCGTTGGGACACATGGTTGGCTGCCCATGTCTGTTCAAAGGCGTGCACATGAGCTTCCGCGTCCGGATCATCTCTATACTTGGAGTACTGGAACGGCATGTCGTCGTCCGATATCGGTGCGCGGGCTAGTAGTGTTGGTGCTCATTCCGGAATTTTCTCCGGCGTCGGTGGTCTTTCCCGATTTGTTTCCGGCGTCGGTTGTTTTTCCTCTTCCTTTGGTGACGGAGGCCTCTCCTCTTCGACTTCCGGTGTCGGAGGTCGCTCTTCCTCTGCTGGTTCCGGGGGTTCCAGCGTTAGCACTTCCGGTTCTGGTGTCGGTAAGGTATCTGATCCTTCGTCCCCCGGTCCGCCCGGGGTTTCATTGCTGCTACGGTAGTTCGTGTGCACGTTGTATTCCCCTTCGGAGTCCGATTCATATGCTGGAAAAGGCTTCTGCTTCGCCTTCTCCGTTTGCCAACGCGTGGAGAAGGGATTCGGTTTCCCGGAGGCTGCTTAGGCTGCTGCCGTCGTCCGGGTGCGATGTTTGCTGTAACCAGAGGGAGTCCTCTGCTACTCTCCGGATTACGTTGGAAAACGAGCGATCCGCTCTAATTTCCTGCGCCGCTTGCTGGAAAGCCTCGCGTCTCCTTTGCCTTTCGGCAAGGCATCGAGTTCGATCTGTAACCAGGTCGTGCATTGATCTAGACATCCATCCGTGCCGTCGTTCGCTGCAAAAACAGGAATCGTGGTCGCCAAAAACTGTGTTAACTCTTAGGGCCGGACAATGGCCTAACACAGGGTGTCTACGGAAGACACTTCCCCAAAGGGTATTACGGCAACCGGATCTACCTCAATGCTTAATCCTACTCGATTAAGTTACTTATTATGATTGTCTTTCATAACACACGCGTAAGATATAACAATTAAGATAGAACGGCAATTAACATAGAGAGATAACAACGCTTAAGCTTCCATTAATTAACCGCTAATGATTACATTGTATCCGGGCCTTTAAATAGGTTTCCGGTCTGTATTACAAAACGGTGCCATCCGCACCTGTTCGGGATCGGTCCAGATCCGGAACGGCATACCGTTTCCGGTCCGTCCGTCCACACTCATAGCTTAATTACAACCACATTCCTACTACTTAAATAACTCTCCATTTCCCACTCTGGACTCCTTTGCCGGCCGGTAACACTAATTGCATACTGAAGTGTGTACTATGTTAGTATTAGCTCACCTAAATATAGGATGGATTCTAGTACTACACCAACTGTACACCTAAAGGTCTCTTGAAGTGTGTAATATGCTAGTACTAGCCCACATAAATATATAATAGATTCTAGTACTAAACCAATTGTACAACTACTTACTGAATGAAGTGCATACTATGTTAGTACTAGCCCACCTAAATATAAGATGGATTTTAGTACTCCACCAATTGTACACCTAAAGGTGTCCTTAAGTGTGTACTATGCTAGTACTAGCCCGCCTAAATATAGAAGGGATTTAGTAAGAGTAGCATGTTTAGTACTACAACAACTATACACCAACATGTAAAATTAGTTACGATGAATGCACACGAACTAAACGACATAAATATTGATGCAACATATAGTATATGGAGCGAAACTAGTACTAAACCATGAATTTTCTATTTTCTGGTATGAATTGTGAGCTAAACCAATACCAAAGCAACTATAAAATGGAATCAGAAAATACTAAAAAACATAATAGTAGTATCACATACCAGAGGAGTGAACTTTGAAACCCATAGCTAAGTATCATTCAACTCCAACCGTAATTTTACAGTCCATGCATGTATTTACTTTCTCAAAGTGGTACTTAGCACATAGCGTATGATATGTGTGCAAACAGAGTGTAATCACAACATCCATAGCCTCGAGATTGAATCCAAGGCCACAGAATACACACCTGCACTTGGAGACACAAACTACAACATAATAGCTAAAGGAGAAAAATATTTACCATAGAAGGTAAAAGGAGAGATATCCTCATAGGCATCCTCAGATTTCAAGCTAGTGTTTGTACTAGAGGACTCTCTATAATGTGATGACTAGTGACGAGTAAAGTCTTCCTAGTCAACTTCAATGTCACTTGAACTTCACATGCAAAAACACATGCGCTTCACCCTTTCTTTGGTGTGTGTCTATTTAGTTTCTTTGATGGGGGGTTCACGTTCTTTCCTTTGTGTGTGTCATCACTTCATCTTTGACTAGTGCCTTCTTCATGGGTGTCTTCTTTGTCATTTTTCTAGTTCTCACTCTTCTTCTAAAAAAGCTTCCACAACACAGTATTAACTCCCTTGCATAGCTATAAACTAGTACTTCACACATCAATATACATAGCAGAATACCATTCCTAAATCGCGCAACAAATTACCACACTATAAATATGTCTAGACAACAATACTAAATCAACAGGAACAAGAAGAATAACAACAAGAAAACAACTTTTCAACATAGCAGTACTAAGTCAAGCATCCCCCTTTCCAACAACAAGAAGATGAAGCAAAGCAGATTCAAGCATATCTCGACCCTCAAATGAACACTACACAAAAACAATAACACCAACAACAAGAACAAGAACAAGAACATGACATAATAGTCTGGATCAAAAATAACAAATCATATACTTGTCATCACAGAATTACTAAATCTCGACTCACAAATGAACACTGAGAAGAAACAGAACAATTGCAGCAACATCAACAAAAACAACAAGAACATGACATAATAGTCCAGATCAAGAACAAAGCACTTCTTAGACATGTCATTTCCAAGCCTCAACAAGTGCAAGATTCATATCTCAGCTCTTGGATGAACACTGGAGAAAACAAGAACAACAACAAAAAGAACAAGAACAAGAACAATAGATAGAACAAGAGCAAGAACATCACCAAAAATACTGAACAAGAACATGTTGAGGAACATGACATATACATAGGACCATATCATCATAGCACACCTTTCCAAATGTGAACATGTACTAGACTCAACCATATACATGTTACAAGACTCTCAAATGAACACATTTGAAAAACAAGACGACAAACATACTCAACAAGAACACGTTGAGGAAGATAACATATAAATAACATCATATCATCATAACGCCCCCTTACCATATGTGAACATGTACAAGACTCAAGGATATTTTTGTACAAGACTCTCAAATGAACGCTTTTGAAAAACAAGACAAATGAAGAGTAGGAACAACAACAAACACGCTCAACAAGAACATTTTGAGGAAGATAATATATCAATAGCATCACATAATCATAGCACCCCCTTACCATAATGAGCGTGTACAAGACTCAAGCATATTTCTATACAAGACTCTCAAATGAACAGATTTGAAAAACCAGACATAACAAGAACATTTACAAACAAAATCAACAAGAATATACCTCTTCCCGAATAGTTGAAGCTTCTCAATGAATATGTGGTAGAGTTACAAGTTATTTGCCAACAACTTGTTGTAGATCATGCAACAAAACCTACAATAGGAGGAGACCTAGATGTTGTGTCCTTTGAAGAAATTGTTGCATGTTTGTTGTAGAGGAGTCACAACAAGGACAACGAGTAGAGATGGAATTAACACAATGAGTAGAGGGGACAAAGTGAGCAAAGAATGCCTGATACATCGTAGAGGGGTCACAATAATAAAAAAGAGCAGAGAATGCATGTTCGTTGCAGATGGATCACAACAACAACAAAGAGCAGAGAACTCTTGTTCGCTCTGGATGATGTGACACAACAAGCACCAACGAGCAGAGATGGTGGGGACAGAGTGAACACAGAGCGCCTTGAGGTTGCAGAAGGGTCAAATCGAACACAGAACGTGGTTGCCTAGAGGTGCAAATGGTCTGAAGCATCACCACAACTTGAACACCTGTGAATGCAGGAGAAGCAAAGAGGGATCTGAGAGAGAGGGAGATCTGAGAAAGAGAGAGACAAAGAGAAAGAGATATACAGACAAAGAGACTGAGAAAGAGAGAGAGAGAGTGAGTGAGTGAGTGAGTGACTCGCTCACTCACTAACCTTCAACAATTAAAGACTCTGTATAAGTTTACCTCGACATATGCACTTTCAACCTCAATTGGAATTTATTACACAAGGGACACTTGGACAAAGACGTAACACTAGAAGGATGTGTGGGTTTATTGCTCTTTTAAATTTTGAACCCATTGAATGTGACTTTTATATTTTTAATAAGTGATGATAAACATTTTAGTCACTTTTATTGGATTTATTATAAATTATAGTGTTTATTCTCTTAATCAAAATAGTACTAAAATTTTGGCTAAAAGTTGGTACACCGTAGCTTGCTTTCACCCTACCACTGTTGATACTGCTTACCTAATTAGCTCATCTTATCTAATTAGCTACATCTTAGCTAATTAGCTATTCTACTTAAGTATGGTATTAGCTAATTAGCTACATTGTAGCTAATTAGCTCCTAGACTATAGGATAGCAATGCCTAATTAGCTACATCTTAGGTAATTAGCTATTCTTCTTAACTATGGCAATAGCTAATTAGCTACCACTCTTGATACTACTTAGCTCATTAGTTCATCTTAGCTAATTAGCTGCTAAACTATAGATTGATAGTAGCTAATTAGCTACATCTTAGCTAATTAGCTATTCTGCTTAAGTATGATAGTAGATAATTAGCTACCACACTTGATACTGCTTAGCTAATTAGCTACATCTTGGCTAATTAGCTACCAATCTTGATACTGCTTAGGTAAGCAGTATAACATTACATTGTAGCTAATTAGCTACTACTTTATACCGCTTAGCTAATTACCTACGTTGTAGCTAATTAGCTACTACACTACTAAACCATAACAGCTAAATAGCTACCACACTTTATATGGCTTAGCTAATTAGCTAAGATATAACTAATTAGCTACTACACTATAGAGACCAGAAGCAATTTTACCTGACAGTTTTCTCCACTCATGTGGGAGAGTTGTATTGCAATCCCCCAAACAGACTGCAGCAATGCGATGGGCATATTGAAAACAAACGATATGGTATGTCTGCTGGCATGGTCGTAGGTATACCAACAGAGTAATAGTTTTGTCCTCTACACCTAAGCCGCAAGCGATGCAACGTGCTTGAACAGTCAATATATCATTGCCTAGTTCTCCTTCGTTTGGTGAGGGCGCAAAGAATGTTGAGGTTCAATTCTTGTCTGCTCCTTACCATCCCCTCCACAAAATGTTGTTGCTTCTTAAGGCAACTAACTACTTGTTCTTAACAGGAGTATTGTTCCTAGAACGTTGTCGATAAATCATTCCTTAATGAGGAAGATAGAACAACAAGAAACAAGAATCATTAACTTACTTAGGGGTTCTCCAAATTGTAATCAGCAATTGTATTTACACCTAGAAGGTCCAAGTTCAATGAAAAAACCTAGATCTCTGTCTGCAATTGTATTTTCCGTTGGGGATCTAGCTGCACCTCAATTTCGAGCTCATGTTGAGAAACTTGTTCTACATAATGCCTCACTAAGCACATTTTCATGTACAAGTTATTTATAACATGTTAGATACTAGCAAAACAATAGCTACCTAAATCTTATTTTTGATTGTTGTCACTGCTCTCCATCGCAGCAACCAATGTTGCTTTCTCTAAATCAGTCTTTGTTGCCTCCAATGTCTCACAGGCTTCATGGACATTTTTCAGTATATAGCTAATCAATGTCTCACCTGTATCATCGATATTGGCTTTTATTGTGTTTTGATGTGGTGTAAACTTGTGGGTTTTGTTGGAAGTCGGCAGTTGCATCATCAATTGCCATGCTCCAGAATCTTGCCATTTTTTGTTGCAAGCTCCCCCATCTTTCAGCATCGTTCTACCAATGCCTCACCATAAATAGCCCAAGCCACCCTGTACATTTCAAGGTTTGTTGCATCCTTTGTTGTTTTGCAATACTCGTATGCAAAAGCTCTGTTGAAGCAACGGACAACTCGTTGTTGACCGCGATCTCTTGATGTACTTTTTGGTGGAGCCTCATGTAGTCGTCATACAGCTCCGGTCGTACATGCTTGAGCTTCACCTTGCTTTTCACTCTAGGCACTTTATAGATTGACAACCAGTCTACATCACTAATCAATTTATCTGTTTGAAAGCAGGGTCAATACCCTCTAGCAACAGACCATATATATTGTTAAAGTCCTCCTTTGTCTCGCAAAACTTTGCAAACTTCGGCAATCTAGGATATGGGGAAACAAGCCACCTGAAATCAAAAATCAATACATGTTACCTCTGCTCTACTGGGACATGAATCGGCGACCCGACGATTTGGCAATCCGGAACGACAACACTGGACAGGTACTAGAGGTCACCAAGTCGGAGGACCAACAACAACATCCGGGGTCAACCAATAGAGCAAGGTGTATAGTTGATAGACAAATATGTACATATGTAAATAATTGGGGGGGAGGGGGGGAAAGAAAGAAAGAGAGATTTACCCACGAAATGTTATGATGATCCCATAAGTGGCTACGAAACAACATCATAACTCCATTGTAAACGTAAGTGTTTGCGGAAGCGTAAAACAGAGAACAACAGAGAGAGAGACAGACAGACAGACAGACACACAGACACACAGACACACAGACAGACACACAGACAGAGAGAGCAGAACACAATTTCAAAATTATATCAAGACTCTGTACACACACTATGCTAAGTAGCACTATTTATACAAGTCCTCTTGGGACTGACAGAAGTACCATGTACTTCAATGCTCACACGAGCATCGGACACTTACTACGAGACTATAGCTACCTAGTAGTCTATCCTATACTAGGCTTCCAATTGGACTTCCGGTTACAGATTGCACCCGGCCTCCACTGCTTTCCGGTTCGGTTGCTCACCGTCATACCGATCCGTTTCGCCCGATCCGTTTCGCCCGATCCGTCTCGCTTACCGGCTCCGGCTTATTCAGCCGATCCGGCTCCGGTTGAGCTTGCCGCTCAACACTGCCCCTCAAGCTCAACCTAAGGTGGGGTCGTAGTGTCGACCTCTGTGGCAGTCGGTTCTTCCAACTGACTTCTCCTGGCGTCACTCCGCCTTGCTCGCGCTCCTCGTCCGGTCCAGTCCCGTTTGCCGCGACCCCTTTGGTTCTGCGCGCCTCGACCCTCTCGGTCGGCATGTCTGCTCAATAGGCCCATCTCGGCACTCACGTTGCTGTGACTCCCGCGCTTGCCGATCCGTCGGTTCTCCCGCGATGGCATTGACTTCCGCTGTGTCCGTGTCCCCTTGGCCTTCACTCGATCCGTCTCATCCGGATCCATCTGTTGATCCGAGTCAGCTGTCTCTGACTCGTTCCAGCTCTTGTCCGAATCGGTACACTCCGATTCGACTTCCGGCATCAGGCCTCTCACCACATCGGAACACTTCCGAGTCTTGGCCTTCTCTATGCTTCCCTCGGCTTCTTCAGCCGGTGAACCGAAATCAAATTCTTCATTCGACTCTGTATCATGGTCAGTACCGTCGTGATGACCTCCGCACAGCATGCACTTCTCTTCTTGAGTGCACAACTCTTCTTCACAGCCGCTTGCTCTGACCAACTCTTCTTCACAACTCTTCCTTCGTCGACTCGGCTTCATTCATCTTCGTGTCTCCTCTTCTTCCGGCTCTCCTCTTACCGACGGGTTCAACAGTTTTTTGGCCTTTGCCCGTTTCGGTAGAGACTTTGCCCTTGCTTCTCCCCCTCAAGTGCGGCACGTCGAGATGCTGAATACCAAGCATGTCGGTAAAGTGTTGCAACTTGTCTGATCCGAGCGGCTTGGTGAAGATGTCGGCAACTTGCCGATCCGTATGAACATACCGTAGGTCAACTTCATCGCTTCAGGACCCGCTCACGCACGAAGTGGTAGTGCACCTCGATGTGCTTTGTGCGAGCATGGAACACAGGGTTCCTGGCGAGCTGCAGGCTGCTCATGTTATCGCAGTAAATCGGGATCGGGGTCGGTACCTCGATCCGCAAGTCTCGCAGCAGTCGCCGAAGCTAGATGGCTTCACAAGTGGCAACGGTAGCGGCCCGGTACTCAGCCTCAGTGCTTGACAAAGCCACTATGGGTTGCTTCTTGCTACTCCACGCAACGGTCGCGCTACCTATGGAGAACATGTATCTGGAAGTGGAGCGGCGATCAAACGCATCGTCGGCCCAGTCAGCATCTGTGTAACCGACAAGCTCTTCGGGTATACCTCGCCGGTATAGCAGTCCCCGGTCCTTAGTGTTGCTGACATACCGTAATATTCGTTGCGCGCACTGAAGGTGCTCCACGGTCGGCTTCTGCATGAACTGACTTACCATGCCGACCGGATAGCTGATGTCGGGTCGGGTGATGGTTAAGTAGATCAGGCTTCCCACAACCTGTCGGAACCATTTCTCATTGCAGGCTGGTCTGGAGTTGGGACGGAGCTTCTGGTTCCGGTCCAGGGGTGTGGAGACAGGTCGGCAATCCGTCATGCCGAACTTATACAGCATATTCAACACGTAATGTCGTTGTGAGAGCAATATGCCGTCGGGGGTCCGGATCACTTCGATCCCAAGAAAATAATGAAGGTCCCCCAGGTCCTTCATTTCGAATGCGTCTGACAACTGGGACTTGACGCGGTTGATTTCGGGAAGACCCGGTCCGGTGATGACTAAATCATCCACATACAAGAGTATACATACCAGACCGTGAGAGCCTTGCCGGATGAACAACGAAGAGTCCGACTTAGAGACAGCAAACCCCAGCTTACGCAACCGGTGCGTGATCTTCGCGTTCCAGGCTCGGGGGGCTTGCATCAAGCCGTAAAGGGACTTCTTCAGCCGACTCTTTCATCTCCGATTGAAATCCAGGGGGCTGAGTCATAAAGACTTCTTCTTCAAGCTCTCCTTGAAGGAAGGCGTTCTTCACATCCATCTGGTGAAGATGCCACCCCCTTGCCGCGGCAACCGCCAGTACCACACGAACCGTCGTCATCTTCGCCACAGGAGCGAAGGTCTCGTCGTAGTCGATTTCGTGGTTCTGCGCGTATCCCTTCGCCACTAACCGGGCTTTGTACTGGTTAACAGAACCTTCGGCATTGTACTTGACCTTGTACACCCACTTGCATCCGATCGGTTTACAGTGACGGAGAGGATCAACTAGGTCCCAGGTTTCATTGGCATCGAGTGCCCGCATTTCTTCGTCCATAGCGGCACGCCAATTTGCGTCCTTTGCCGCTTCTGTGTAGCTCTCCGGCTCACGCACTTCTGTCACCTTAGTCATGTACGCATAATGATGTGCCATGTATTCATTGTACCCGTACCGTATGACGGGATCCTTCTGGCGGGTTGATCGGCGCAACGCACCGTCACCTGATTTGAGGCCCTTCTTGGCCAGTTCGGTCTTCGTTGCCGAAGATCCGCCTTTCTCCTTTCCGGAGTCGGATACGCACCGATCCGACTCATCGTTGTTGGTTTCGAATTCCGGCATCTTCCTCTTCCCTTTCTCTTTGCGCGTGAACCGTTTCCTTGGTTCCTTGCGTGGGGAGAGCACGACAGAGTCTCCACCACTTGCCGTCTCTTCATCTGATGGAAAATTAATCGACACTTTCCAAACTTCACCTCTCGGACACAACCAAGGAAACACACGAATCGTTGTTGCAGAAAATGGGAAATGCAGAAGTAAATAAGTGGACACACGATTTAATGTGGAAAACCCTGTACGGGAAAAACCACGGGAGTACAAGACTCCGAACCAAAACTATGCACAGAGAAGTATACAATGGCGTGCTGCAAAGCGACGACCTTGAGCTCGCTGTCCTCGCCACAGGCGGCGGAAATACACAGAGGCGTCGACCTCTTCCTCTCTCTCGCTCTATCTCTCACGGCTGCTCTCTCTTCACTCCTCTTGAGTGGAAAAACAGAAAAATGAGTAGCAACATTAAAACTGTTTGCCCTAAGTCATATTTATACACATATGACTTTGGGGCTATTTACAACTATAGCCTCAAGGGCCCTTGGCAAACATATTCACAGATATGTCCCCGCATCCGGATCTCTCTCCGGGTACATTCGTCATCCGGCTCCGAAGCCGGGGTCTTCATCATCCGGTTCCGAAACCGCAACCGGGCTTGTCGGCATTCATCTCCGATATCCGACCATCCCATCAGAAGGGACCGTAATCCCAACAAACTCCCCCTTCACTTCGGCATGGGATGTCTCTCCAATCCGATCCTCTTCCGGCATGCTTCCAGCTTGTCGGGTGTGAGCACCTTGGTCAGCATATCCGACCCGTTCTCGTCCGTGTGGACCTTCGTCAGCACGAACTCCTTGTCTTCTATCCTTTCCCGGATCCAGTGATATCTTCGCTGGATGTGCTTCGTCCGGGAGTGATAGGCCGCGTTCTTCGCAAGGTGGATGGCACTCTGACTGTCGCAGTAGAGTCGGTACTCCTCCTGCTGGATACTAAGCTCTCTAATGAAGTCCTTCATCCATATTATTTCCTTGCCGGCTTCAACAGCCGCCATGTACTCCGCCTCCGTGGTTGACAACGCAACCGTCTTCTGCAGCCTCGACTGCCATGAAACAGCTCCCCCTGCATACGTCATCACATACCCTGATGTGGACCGGCTGGTATCTGCATCAGCCGACATATCCGAATCGGTAAAGCCGTCGAGTTCGGGCTTACCGGAGCCGAATCGGAGGCACACGTTTGCCGTGCCCTTCAGGTATCGGAGTATCCACTTGGCCGCGTTCCAATGCTCTTTGCCGGGATTGCTCATGTACCGGCTTACCACTCCGACTGCGTATCCAATGTCCGGTCTTGTACACACCATTGCGTACATCAAGCTTCCGACGGCAGAGGCATATGGCACTTTCATCATGTCCTCCTTCTCAGCCTTTGTCTTGGGGCTTTGCTTGCTGGACAGCTTGCAGTTTGCCGGGAGGGTCGATCCGACCGGTCTTGCTTCCGACATGTTGAACCGTTTAAGCACCTTTGTCACGTACTTCTCCTGTGACAGCCACAACTGCTTCTTGCTCCGGTCCCGGATGATGTGCATCCCTAGTATTTGTCTCACCGGACCCAAGTCCTTCATTGAGAAGGTTCGGTGAAGAGCCTTCTTCAGCATCCGTATCTTGACCTGGTCCCGTCCGACGATCAACATGTCGTCCACGTACAGGAGGAGTATTAGAAAGTCTCCTCCTTCGAACTTCGTCACAAACACGCAGTGGTCGGACTGCGTTTTGAGGTACCCTTCGTCGGTCATGAAAGAGTCGAACTTCCGGTACCATTGCCGGGGAGCCTGCTTCAGTCCGTAAAGGCTCTTCTTCAAACGGCATACCAGGTGCTCCTTCCCTTTCTTCTCGAATCCTTCCGGTTGCTGCATGTAGATCTCTTCTTCGAGGTCACCGTGAAGGAATGCCGTCTTCACGTCCATCTGTTCTACCTCGAGGTCCATGCTTGCCGCTATGCTCAGCACCGTCCGGATGGAGGTCATCTTCACTACCGGGGCAAATATCTCGTCGAAGTCGACGCCCTTCTTCTGCTGAAACCCCTTCACCACGATCCTGGCTTTGTATCTCGGGGGGTTTCCGGCATCTCCCGGTTTCAGCTTGAACACCCACTTGTTTCGAAGTGCCCGCTTTCATTTCGGCAACTCCACAAGTTCATATGTGTGGTTCTCATGCAGGGAATCCATCTCGTCCTGCATGGCACTCAACCACCTGCGGCTCTGGGTGTCATGCTTTGCTTCTTCAAAGCTCTCTGGCTCCCCCTCGTCGGTTAGCAGCACATGCTCTGGTTCCGGAAATCTCCGGGGGGCCCTTCTCTCTCTTAGAGGATATCTCCGTTCCGGAGCTTCGGTAACCGGTTCTTCCGATTCTTCTTCATCCGAATCCATTTCGGGATCGGGGCCGGTTCCGGTATCATTTTCATCTTCTTCGGCCGGTTCTGTTTCTTCACCGTCTTCGGCCGGATCCTCGAGTGCTAACCGGTCCCTTGCCGGTCGGGACTGCTCCTCGTAGAGTTGATCCTCACCGGTCGACTTGGAGCTCTTCATCTTCTTCTCCGACTCCCAGTCGGCGAGTGTCTTGTTCTCCATGAAGATGATATCACGACTCCGGAATATCTTCTTGTCGACCGGGTCCCATACTCGGTAGCCGAACTCGTCATCGCCGTAACCGAGGAATATGCATGGCCGGGTCTTTGGATCTAGCTTTCCTCTCCGATCCTTAGCCACATGCACATATGCGAGACACCCGAACACCTTCAGATGCCGGTAGGATACTTCCCTGCCGGTCCACACGCTCTGCGGCGTGTCTCCGTCCGAAGGTACTGAGGGTGATCTGTTTATCACGTATGTCGCCGTCGACATTGCCTCAGCCCAAAACCCCTTGGGTAATTTCGCATGCGCCAGCATACTCCGGACCCTCTCCATTATGGTCCAGTTCATCCTCTCGGCCAGCCCGTTCAGTTCCGGCGTCTTCGGCACAGTAAACTCGAGCCGGATTCCCTTCGAGCGACAGTACTCCGCGAATTGCCCCTGGTATTCCCCTCCGTTATCCGCTCGTATCGCTTTCAGCTTCTTGCCGGATTCCCTTTCCACTCTCGCGTGGAGTTCTTTGAAGACGCACAACACTTGGTCCTTTGTCTTCAACGGTGCCGTCCACAGCTTCCGGTTGTGATCATCAATGAATGTTACGAAGTACTGGGCTCCTCCATGTGACTTCGTTTCTACCTGACACACATCAGTGTGCACCAACTCCAATGGTGCGCTACGTCTCGTCGGTGGCCTTGAATGGAAGGAGGTTCGGTTCTGCTTACCGGCCAGGCAATCGGTGCACTTCTCCAGGTGCACATGCTTCACTGGAATAAGGTTGTCTTCTGCAAGCCTCTTCATCCCCTTCTCACTCATGTGGCACAGTCTCTTGTGCCACAGCTCACCGGCAGTGTCGGCTGCCACGTTCAACTCTTCCGGACACAACCAGGCATTCATAAGGTACAGTGTGTTGACTTTCCGGGCTCGAGCCACTATCAGGCTCCCCTTGCTGAACTTCATTACGCCGTTCCGGATGCTACCTGTGTAGCCTTCATCGTCTAGCCTCCCGACCGAAATCAAGTTCAATCGAACCTCCGGAACGTGTTTGACATCCTTCAGCAGCATTTTGCATCCGGTCGAGGTTGTCAACCACACGTCTCCTACGCCGGCAATCCGGCACGTACCTTCATTTCCCATCCGAACACAGCCATGCTCACCGGCTGTGTAGGATGAGAAGTATCTTCTTTCCGGGGTCAGGTGGAACGATGCTCCGGAATCGACCACCCAGGTCGTCTCATCGCCGGCAATGTTTAGTTCACCTTCTTCGGTGATGAGCATGATTTCTTCCTCACTTGCCGCGAGTGCCGTCGTTCCTTTCCGGTCCTGCCCTCGCCGATCCGGACCTCTCCGGTCCGTGGCTCCCCGGTATGCACCGTTTCTCTCCGGTGACCTCTTCGAATCGGTGTCGTCGGCTCCGTTGTCCTTTCGGTAATGCAGACAATTCTTCCGGAAGTGCCCCGGCTTCCCACAGTGGAAGCATGTGGGTCTTCCTCTTGACTGCGACCGGGTCCCCGACTTCTCCCGTCTTTGCGGACTCCGGTTCCATTGTCTTCCCCGTTCCGATTCGGTAAGCAGCGCCTTCGAGTCGGAGGCCGGTTCTTTATCTCTCCGACGCGCTTCTTCGTTCAAAATACTTGTCTTTACCGTTTGTAGGGACAAGTTATCTTCCGTGTAGGAGGTGCTGAGAGTCACCACCAAGTTCTCCCAGCTTTCCGGCAGTGTACACATCAGAATGATGGCTTGCATTGCATCCTCCAGCGGGAACTTGATCGCCGCAAGCTGGTTCACGAATCCCATGAACGTGCTTACGTGTTCCACCATACTCTCGCCGTCCCGGTACTTGAGGTTCACTATCTTCCTCATCAGGGAGGTCCGGTTCAACGCATTCTTCCTCTCGTAGAGGCCCGACAGCTTCCGCCACATCTCATATGCGTTGATGTCGTTCGCCACATGTTGTAGAACGCTCACGTCCACGTATTGCCGAATGGTTGCAACGGCTTTCCGGTTCAGAAGCCTCCATTCCGACTCAAGTACTCCCTTCGGTATTTCCGACCTGTCAATCGGTTCGTACAGGTCCCGAACAATCAGAAGATCCTCCATCTTGATCTTCCAGTCGGCGTAATTCTGCGCATTCAGCACCATCATCCCCGGCTGCCCGCTGCCGCCGCCTTCCATTTTCTGCAGCAGCTCGCTCTGATACCAAATTGATGGAAAATTAATCGACACTTTCCAAACTTCACCTCTCGGCCACAACCAAGGAAACACACGAATCGTTGTTGCAGAAAATGGGAAATGCAGAAGTAAATAAGTGGACACACGATTTAACGTGGAAAACCCTGTACGGGAAAAACCACGGGAGTACAAGACTCCGAACCAAAACTATGCACAGAGAAGTATACAATGGCGTGCTGCAAAGCGACGACCTTGAGCTCACTGTCCTCGCCACAGGCGGCGGAAATACACAGAGGCGTCGACCTCTTCCTCTCTCTCGCTCTATCTCTCTCACGGCTGCTCTCTCTTCACTCCTCTTGAGTGGAAAAACAGAAAAATGAGTAGCAACATTAAAACTGTTTGCCCTAAGTCATATTTATACACATATGACTTTGGGGCTATTTACAACTATAGCCTCAAGGGCCCTTGGCAAACATATTCACAGATATGTCCCCGCATCCGGATCTCTCTCCGGGTACATTCGTCATCCGGCTCCGAAGCCGAGGTCTTCATCATCCGGTTCCGAAACCGCAACCGGGCTTGTCGGCATTCATCTCCGATATCCGACCATCCCATCCGAAGGGACCGTAATCCCAACATCATCCGACTGGTCCAACCGACTCAGTCGCTCGTTCGGTCCACTCAACCGAAACGATTCCGGACTCTCATCTTGAGTCCCGGCTTCACCATCCTCTGACAGGGCTGATTCAGGCTCACTGGCCTGATCTTCCGGCATTGGGTCGGGACCGAAAGTCGGAGTCGGTACGGAGTACCAAGATGCCGATTCATCGAACTCGACATCCTGGCTAACTCGGAGTTCCTTCGTCCGGGGATTATAGCACTTATACCCCTTTTGCTCTTGAGCATAGCCAACTAGGATGCATTTTTCCGATTTTGCATCCAGCTTTCTCCGCTTCTGATCCGGCACATGCACATACGCTATGCTGCCGAATATCCGAAGGTGACTTAAGTTCGGCTTGCACCCGAAATACAGCTCATGAGCTGACACCTTGTCACCAATGCGGTTTTGTATGTAGACGGCCGTCTGGACCGCCTCCGCCCAGTAGAACCGGGGCATGCTCTTCTCCTCCAGCATTGCCCTTGCCGCTTCGACGAGTGTCTGGTTCTTCCTTTCGGCCACACTGTTTTGCTCCGGTGTGTATCTGCAACTGAACTCTCGCCGAATTCCCTTCTGCTGCAGATAACTAGTGAATTGGCCGGAAAAATATTCCTTTCCGCCATCCGACCGAAGGCATTTGATCTTCCTCTCCGATTCCCGTTCCACCATCTTCTGGAGGCTCCGGAAACAGTCGAAGACTTCGCTCTTCCGTTCAATGAGGTAGATCCAAGTATGCCGAGTATAGTCGTCGATGAAGGAGACGAAGTATCGGCTCCCGCCAAGGCTTACACTTTGTGTCGGTCCCCACACATCTGAATGGATGAGATCGAGCTTGTTATGGCTCCGGTTCCGTTCGGTGGGGAATGGAAGCCGGTGTTGCTTCCCAAGTTGGCAGGCTTCACAAATTTCGGCCCTCCGGCCGCTGAACTTCGGCAAACCGAAAACGACTTGTTTCGTTTGCAGGTCTTGAAGCCTCCGGTAGTTGACGTGGCCTATCCGCTTGTGCCACAGGTCGATGTCCGACTCGACCTTCTGTCGTTCCGCGAACAGAGCGGTGCCAAAGTCATTGGTGTTGAGGATAAACATCCTCCCGTCTCTGCGCCCTTGCGCAATGACTTCGCCCTCATCCTCAATGAAGCACCCGAGGTGCGTAAACCGCACCTGCATCCCCTGGTCGAAAATCTGACCGACGGACACCAAGTTCTTCGTGATTGTCGGAATGTGTAATACGTTCATCAGCTTCCCTTTCTGTCCAACGTGGCTCAGAGGGACTTCTCCGACGTGCACGATTGGGTGAGGAGTGTCGTCTCCGGTTTCGACTACTCCTGGTTGATCCGGTTTCTCCAGAAAGGAGAACCACTCTTTGTGGCTCGTCATGTGGTTCGACGCGCCGAAATCAACATACCACACTTCCTCCGTTTTGGAAGTGGTCTTCTTCATTGAGTTTGCCTTGTGATTCATCACCAAGGCTGGCCCCTTACCGGCCTTTCCGATTCCGGATCCTCCTGATCCGTTTGCGTAGTGCGAGTTTTGCCGGCCATCCTTACCGGTCTTGCCGGATCCGGATTTGTCCGAATTGGCACGCTTTCTCCAGCACTCGCTTTCCCTATGGCCTTTTTTGCCACAGTACCAGCATTCCGTAGCGGATTTGTCTTGCCGGCCTCCGGCACCGCCTTAACTCCCCCTGCTTGTGGAAGTCCCGGAACTGCTGTCGGCACGCTCATAGTGCCTCCGTTCCTACTCTTGCCGGCCGCCTCTATTGCGTGCCGACCCACCTCTTCCACCACGCCCATGGAGCCGATCCGTTCCCGTGTACAGCATTCGGCTGTCCGGGGATGCACTGGTAGATGCACCGGCGTGGTTCTCCTCTACAAGGAGCATCGACTGTAAGTCGAAGAATGAGGGGGTATTCTCCCGTGTACACACCGCAGTCCGGAACGCTCCGAACTTGGACGCCAGGCCTCTGAGACATACCTGCACCATCTCGTCTTCCTCTACGGTAACATTGATAGAGGCGAGCAAGTCGCAGATCTCCTTTATCCGGCCCGTGTAGTCTGCCACGGACATGTTCTTCTGTCGAACATTGCTCAACTCCTGTCTGAGTTGCAGCTTCCGGACAGTGGTGCTTGCGGCGAAAACCTTTCTCAGGTTCCCCCAAGCATCCTTCGGTGTCTTGGCGTCACGGATGTGGCTGAGCAGCTGATCGCCGACACTGGACGTGAAGCAGTACATCACCCTGCTTGCCGCCTATTCCCATACCGGGAAGTCCTTGTGTGCCGAGTCTGGCGCCGCATCATTCGCTCCTTCGACATAACTCCAGTACCCGTGTCCAAGCAGGTACTGGTGCATCTTGTAAGACCAGGATGCGTAGTTGCTCCTGTCGAGCTTCTCCAACGGGAGCGACGTAGCCATGCCTCTATCCATGTCTTCTACTGTGTCTGTTTTCGACCTGTTAGGGTTTTCTTCTCAAGAGTAAATGTCTGCAGCAGAGGTTCTCAACCCTCGCGCTCTGATACCATGTAAACGTAAGTGTTTGCGGAAGCGTAAAACAGAGAGAGAGACAGACAGACAGACAGACAGACAGAGAGAGACAGAGACAGAGACAGAGAGAGCAGAACACAATTTCAAAATTATATCAAGACTCTGTACACACACTGTGCTAAGTAGCACTATTTATACAAGTCCTCTTGGGACTGACAGAAGTACCATGTACTTCAATGCTCACACGAGCATCGGACACTTACTACGAGACTATAGCTACCTAGTAGTCTATCCTATACTAGGCTTCCGATTGGACTTCCGGTTACAGATTGCACCCGGCCTCCACTGCTTGCCGGTTCGGTTGCTCACCGTCATACCGATCCGTTTCGCCCGATCCGTTTCGCCCGATCCGTCTCGCTTACCGGCTCCGGCTTATTCAGCCGATCCGGCTCCGGTTGAGCTTGCCGCTCAACAATTTGTAATAAATTTGGACACACAAACAATCAATGTAGGTTTAGACAAATGAAAAATAAACAATCATATCAACGACCTAGATCTCGAGTAGAAGCCCACCTAGCTGAAGAAATTTCAGAAAATGAGTCATACCCAACTGAAACAAATAGTGAGGAAAATGATGATGGTTATGATGACCTCTTGCAAGTTTTCCTTGCGGAAGATTCAACTCCAGAAATCAATACAAAACAACAACCAGACAACACTTGGTACTTCGATACTGGTGCCACCCATCACATGACAAATAATAAACAATCTATTAGAAACTACAACTCCTTACCCGTACCAATCCCTGTTGTGTTTGGTAATAATGGCAACCTAAATGCCTTAGCAAAAGGAGACGTAAGCTTTCTCCTACAAGACAATCAACTCCTTACAGTAGACAATGTCTATTTTGTTCCTGGAATCACGAAAAATCTATTATCAGTTTCTCAAGCAACCAAAAATGGTACCTCCATAAAATTTGAAGAAACATATGCACAAATTAAGCATAAGTCACAAAATGGACAGAAAATAAAGTACATCTGTAGGCGCCTTGATAAAGGGCTTTATCGCATTCCATGTCCACCAACACATGCAGACATAGAAGCACTTTATGCATCCACAAAAGAAAACCATGATCTTAGCATCTTATGGCATCATAGACTTGCACATATAAATTTACAAGCCATTAAAACTCTACAACCAAAAAACATGGTTATTGGTCTCCCTAAAGATCAATTCACAACTTCTCTAGACCTCTGCGAAGGGTGTCTTCTTGGGAAGATGCCTCATCACTCTTTTCCAGTACGACAAAGTAGAAGTCGATTCCCATTGCAATTAGTCCATAGTGATCTTTGTGGCCCTTTCCCGACACCGTCAATAACTGGATCACATTACTTCATCAGTTTCATAGATGACTATAGTAGATTCACTGTTATTACATTTCTTAAGACAAAAAAACCAAGCACTTCAAGCACTTAAAAATTACTCAACATTAGCTGAAAATATAACTAAATGCAAAATACAATTTCTACAAACTGATGGAGGTGGCGAATACAATTCCAATGCCCTCATGGATTTTTGCAAATCCAAAGGAATTCACCACCGAAAATCAACACCACAAACTCCTCAACAAAATGGTATTGCAGAAAGAAAAAATCGTAGCTTACTAAATGCTGCCCGTAGCATGCTAAATGCCGCAAACCTAGAGCCAAAATTCTGGGAGGAAGCAGTTGCAACCGCTTGTTACATTCAAAACAGAATTTATCACCGCTCGATTGGACTACATACACCTTTTGAAATGTGGTATGGTCACAAACCTCATTTACAAGACCTTAAAATATTCGGATGTATTGCTTTCACTTGTGTACCAGAAAACAAAAGAAACAAGTTAAATGCAAGAGCACAAAAATCCATCTTCGTTGGATATGGAGACGCACACGGTTACAAGGCCTACCGACTCTACAACCCAGCTACCAACAAATTTTTCTTCAGTCGAAGCGTTATCTTCAACGAATTTGATATCCTAAAAAATCAGAACCAAAAATCAAAAAATTCAGAAATCCTAATTAACAAACTTAACTACAAAAAATGGTGCACCTCCCGAGCCAACCAACAACACCATCCAATGGTGCCTTCCATCTGGCCCTCCATCACCGCAAGAACCATCAATCACTAATGGAACTCCCACACCTTCACAAGTCTCCTTTAATCTACTACCATCATCTTCAGAAGCCACGTCGAGCAACATTCCACCGCCAAACAGAGATCACGGCACAGCCGACCACACTCCCGTTGTGTTCCCCACTCGTACCGTTCCACCATCGTCGTCTCCTGAAGCCGCCTCGAGCAGCATTCAATCTCCAAACAGAGATCGCGCCATCACTATGAACCACACTCCTGTAGTTGCTGAGCATACAAATTTTGCCTCTCCTCAATGCCATAGTTTTTCTCCTTCTATCCCACATAATACATTAATGTCTCCTAGCCAAACATTAAGACCTAACACTTCCCCATTAGACACTCCACCCACGTATGACACTTATAACATAGACATGACATCCCCAAGACGCCTTAGAAGACTTTCCGACATCTACAGAGAGCTAGATGAATTAGAGTGTCATTTTAGCAACCTCAACCCTAGCAACATTGGTATTTTGGATAAATCTGGCCTTGATGAAGTACCCACAAAAATTGACTGTGAAGAGCCTACAACCGTAGAAGAAGCTCTCCAAAGCTCAAATGCAGAAAATTGGATTACCGCCATGAAAAATGAAATGCACTCTCTTACAAAAAATGAAACATGGTGTCTAGTGCAAAAACCTCAAAATTGCACAATTATTACGTGCAAGTGGGTACTTCAAATTAAGCGAGACTCGCATGGAAATCCCATTCGATTTAAAGCACACTTGGTTGCTCGAGGCTTCGCACAAGTACCCGGAATAGACTTCACAAAAACCTTCAGTCCCACACTTCGAATAACATCTTTTCGACTACTTGTGGCCATCGCCGCTGCTCAAAAGCTCGAACTTCATCACTTGGATGTTCAAACCGCTTTCCTTCATGGTGATCTTGAAGAAGAAGTCTATATGAAGCAACCTCCCTACTTCGAGAATACAAAGTTTCCAACACACGTTTGCAAACTAAAGAAGTCCATTTATGGCCTACGACAATCGCCTCGAGCATGGTACTATCGTCTCCATATATTCTTAATCAAATGTGGATATAATAGACTTAAAAGTGAACCAAACATCTATTTTAGAAAATTAGCATCTAACTTTATCATACTAGGGGTCTATGTAGATGATTTTCCCCTCCTTTCAAATTCTCTATCTTATTTAAATTTTTGCAAACAAGAACTAAAATCAACATTTCCTATCACCGATCTTGGACCCATGACCTATTTTCTAGGAATAGAAGTAAAAAGAAATACAACACTAGGACAAATATCACTCTCACAATCTTGGTACATTGATAATATTCTAAAACGTTTTGACATGGAACACTGCAAACCCATCTCTACACCACTTCCTACCACACTTAAGTTGTCCATTGAAGATAGCCCAAAATCACCCATAGAAGAAACCGAAATGAAAAACATTCCCTACAGACAAGTAATAGGGTCCATACGATATCTAGTAAGTAGCACCAGACCAGATCTATGCTTTAGCACCGGACTACTATCACGTTTTATGACTAACCCTGGTCCTAAACATTGGCAAGCACTTAAAAGAATTCTTAAATATCTTAAACATACTAAACACTTGTGTCTTATTTATCAATCCACGCATTCGGAATCGATCCAACCAAAATTGTGCGGATGGGCAAACCCCTCAACTCCTCTTCATGGTTGGTGCGATTCGACTTGGGGGGGGGGGATGTGGATGACCGAAAATCTACAAGTGGCTACGTTTACACCTTTGCCGGAGGAGCGATCGCGTGGAGGTCGAAGAAACAATCTACAATTTCACTATGTTCAACAGAAGCAGAATATGTTGCTGCCACTCTAGCTGCTAAAGAAGGAATCTGGTTGAAAGCTATATTGGAGGAAATTAATCTTTCTGAAGAAAAACCAATAGAAATTTACGGCGACAACCAATCTTGCATAAAGCTCGCAATCAATCCACGAATGAGCGACAATATAAGACATATATCATTCAAGCACCATTTTCTAAGGGACCTAATTGAAGAGAAGAAAATAAATTTGAAGTTCACTCCATCAACCTCCGTGTGGGCAGACTTCTTAACAAAGTCAGTGCCAAACCATAAACACATACAATGTTGCAAGAACATTGGGCTTCTCAACTTCACCAACACTGAAGACAAAGATATGGAATTTTGATTATTTTCCTTAGGGGGGAGTGTTGGAAATTATAAGGAAAATAATACGAAGTAATAATAACTAAATTATAAAACAATAAAATAATAAAATAATAAAAATAAACAGTTATGACTGTTACGAACAGTCACTTTTGTAAAAGACACATTCGTTCTATAAAACTAAATATACACGCCTCTCTACAGGCAGAGAGGAACCATAATTTTTATCTATCTGTCTCTGTATCTTTTTATCTCTCCCTGTCTCTGTTTTCAACAAGAATTAATGGTTGCACGGGCCAAGACCGGCAAGGACATGACGACAACACCGGAACCAGGCAAACAAGTTCTAGATCAAGCAAACGCAACGACGAAAGAACAGCGAGACGCAAAAGGGGCGACAGAAAAAGAAAATCTAGCTGGACAAGCAGAAGTGGCAGAGAAAGAAGTTGCAAGGCTAAGGGACGATGTCGCAACACAAGCAACGATGGTGAAGAAGGAGAAACAGTTGCGGGGAAAGGTAGAAGAGGAGAAGAAGAAGCTAGAGGAAGGACTTCGGATGAATCAAGAAAGTCTGAACCAGATGAAGGAAGAGAAGGATGCATTGCAACAAGAAAGGGATAAACTCCGACGGATGGCAGAAACAGAGATAGAATGACTGAAGGAAGAGCTCAAGCAACAAAGGAGCGGGATGATCGGTTCCGGGCACAGCTCAACTGACGTTTAAAGGATATGCAGGCTGACTTCGAGAAATTGTATCGAGATTACAAGGAAAAGGAGTTCGACCGGAAACAAGAGAAGCTCAAGGAGGTGTGAGCGGAATTGAAAGAAAAGAACGAGGCCTTGCGGTCGCAAGAGAAATTTTTTTGAGGAAACGAAGGAAAAATGAGAGAAGAAGCCGCAACGGAGAATACGAAGTTGTTGGAGGATCGAGACCAATTGATTGAGCGTTCTCAAGAAGTTCTAACAAAAGTCCAAACGACATATCAGACGTAGCTAACAACATACAAAATTCAATCAAAAGCGGCAATCCAGCAGATAAGAGGCTGAAACAGGAGAAACATGCCAGGAAAAAAAGATAGAGATGGGCATAAAACAAATCCGGATAATTGTGGAGAACCGGTAGAAGCGGATGACAGAAGGACTTGAAGAATGCTCGGTTATGATATGGAAGGAATGGTTGACGCAGGCGGTAGAATTACAAGTGCTTCAGGTAGATGCAAAAAATAGGGCGAAAGTTGGGGATAATTTCTACAAGATGGATGAAGAAAGCATCATCACAATTCGAGAAGAATTATTCGACGATTTTCAAGCAATCGCCCAAGTACAAATGAAAGAAATCCGAAAGATTTTGGAAGCATTTGAAGATAACTAGCTACAGTTGACACTGGACTTGGTGGCATACGAATGTGAAAGAGTGCAGTAGAGGAAGCAGCAGATCGGGGAGAACCAAGCCAATCAGGTTTATCTGAGTGATGAAGAACGACTGGAGGATGAACGGGAGTTGACACAACTAGAGCAGCCAAGGGAGCAGGAGTCGAGGCAGTAGAGGACGAATGAGGAGGACGCACCGCAAACTGCAGGAGATGAACAACAATGGGCAGAGCAACGGAAACTCAAACACAGAGGAGGAACCGACACAACAACAAAATATGTCGTCGGACCAAATGACGGACAATTAGCAGAGTATACTGGACATCTTGGAGTAGAACTAAGGGCGTCGGTCCGACATGCAAGGCATTGTCCCACGGGTGTGCCAGGATAATGTGTTATCATACAAGATGTACGGAGATTTGAGAATGACAAGTGAGGGTGAAAGAGTAAACTATTGATGTGTATGTGTATATGTGCACAAGTGTAATTGTGAGTGTGAGTAGATGCGTATGTGAACACATGCACACGTGCGTGTGTGCATGTGAACAAATAAGAAGAGGTGTGAGTGAGTGATTAGTGTGGATGGCTAAGGGGGAATGAATGAATGAATAAGGAAAGAACTTCTCTCTCTCTTTGATGTTCTCTCTCTCTCCCTTCGTCCCTTACGTTGAACCCCCTTGGGAGGGGGATGGAACCATTCTAGGCGTCACCCCCCACCCCGCAACGATCAACATCTCCACCATCTCCGCCAACTCTCCACCATCATATCCATCACCAACCATTACCACTTCATCATCGTCATCAACCCTAACCCTAAACCCATAACACTTATTTTGGTGACCACAACGGTGAATCCTCCTTTGGAAGAGGCCAATGAAGAGACGCAATGAAAGTATACAAGAGAACAGGAAATCAAATCGACAATATGCGGCAAATGACGGTGGCAAAGTGCAAAAAGAAGTATGATATGCAATGACGATGAACGGACGCGGTGTAAGTATGTGTGAGAAATGGAATCGACGAGAACACAAGAAAAGGTGACGACAAAGTGTAGAGATATGGCAATATGTGCATGTGCGGGAAAGTGTGGTGCAAGATGCTCATTGAATCTTATAAGTGTCTAATCATTGTGCCTGGCCTCAAAAATGCAGCTTGGACAACACAAGCGATGTTACATTATTTGCATATAACAATGACCGAAATGCATCATCACATTGAACATAACAGCTTGTTGACACTAAAAAATACAACCATTAACATTTCTAGGGAGTGTAATAACTATTCTTATCTTTAGGTTTTTTCATTCTAAATTGTGCACATCTCAAGAGTGTGATCAAGTTTGAGTATTAAAAAGGTATAACGGAATATAAGTCGTACATAACTAAACAACTTCAGAGTAAACTTGCTTAAAACTGCCTACAACTGATTATTCTTGAAGGTCACAAACATCAACAAGAATCTCCTTGCCTTACAAGAAATATATGCATACCTCAAATCTTACTTCAAGAGATGAAATATCAATAAACCTATGGAAAGCTTTTTGGAATATTGGCAAAGTTCAATATAAAATAGTAAGTTCCCTTTAGAAACACAACATTTAGTGCAGATTATCATGGAATATTTGGCAACCTTAAATATAAAATAGTAAATTTCACTAGCATCATAGAACATGTAATGCAGATATGGGCATGTTGAAGGAACCATGCGCTACCAACACATACGCTATAGAAACAACTGTGCTACAACAAACATATGTGCTCTCAAATCAACTATAATTTTAAGAATTTAAAAATGGCAAATATAGTCTCTTCATATATAGCATTCAGTCTTTCGAAAACCCTAGTCCAATAAAGTTCCTCCTTTCGAATTGTCAATGGCATATGATCTGGTGCCCAAAGCTCTTTCTATACCTGTTTGCATTGCTGGTGAAAATACACATTGCATTTGCTATATCAAGAAAAACAAATTGCTCCTGGAATATGCCTTGAATACAATCAAGATCCAAAATTTTCACCAATCTCCTTTTGAGAATGGATAAAAATGCTCAGAACTAGAGCTTGGAAAGTAATTAGTTTTTTGTTAGTCAAACATTTCCAAAAAACAACACACCTATATCAATACTAGGACAATGTTCGAAAGGCAGCAAGTGGTTCAACTGTTTCCTGGCCAATAACCACTAACCGTGGCCGACGATTTGCACTTGATAAGTCTGCTTTATTCTTCTTTAAGGATTTCGTCTTTTTGCTGATCATCTTCTGATTTGCATAGTCTTTCAATTGACCAGCAACAAGTGGGGACATGCCAGCCTGCAAAAATAGAAATAAATATATGGCTATATAATTCACAAAAGGTAATTATAACTAAAACAATCATTATGGATGCAAATAATTAACTTTTGCAATTGAAAATATGAGGAATGTATATGTAGCCAGCACATGCAGAAAACAATATAAAATGAAAGCTTTGTCATATATATTATATAGCAGACAGATGGATGCAACTTCTTTGATCTTTCATATTGTTGTCTTTTTCATAGTGTTCCCAAATAATACAAAGATGAGTATTATTAACTCACATGAGCCCTAACACTCCTTCGCACTCGATCACACAAACTAGGTATTGAAGTTGCATTATGGAATCAAAATCAGCCAAATACATAGGCATGCAAGGGCTAGTAGAGGATGAGCATCACTTGCTTTTTACATGCTCTGCATATAGTGCAATTCAGTTATGATGATATATTAAGAGGGGGTGATGACTTGAGTGTCACACTAAAGAGAACACCTAGAAGGTTGAGCTCTCTCTCTCTCTGCATGGAGGGGAAGAGATGAGGTGAGAGCGAAAGCCTTGATCATCTGCTTCATGGATATGGAGGGTGACAATATATTTAGATGTGCAAAGAAAACATGCCACAACAGCCCAATGTAAGAAAGGACGGAAAATGGGGCTGTCTATAGAGATGATATATTAAGAGGGGGTGATGACTTGAGATATATTAAGAGGGGGTGATGACTTGAGTGTCACACTAAAGAGAACACCTAGAAGGTTGAGCTCTCTCTCTCTCTCTCTCTCTCTCTCTCTCTCTCTCTCTCTCTCTCTCAAGAGATGAGGCTAGAGCTAAAGCCTTGATCATCCATGGTTGGCACGACATACCGATTCCCATCTATATCCGTATACATCGGGGGGCTACTAGCAATGCATCGATAGGTCTTTGTATATATAGTAATATATGTATTCTTGAAAAGCCCAGAACGTATCCGACTGCATATTACTACCACCATGCGCCTTGGCTCTCGAAAAGTCTAACAATTCTACGAGCTCGCTCAATAGTTAGGTGTTGAGGTACGATCATCAAATCATCACTCAAGTATGAATATCACTTACTTTCTTGCATGCTCAGCGTATAACGTAATTTGTGAGAAGTACAATGACTTGCAAGATGAGCACGATAATTTAAGTGTCATACTCAAATGTCCACAATGAAGGGTGAGCACATATGTGTGCATGCATTGTTCTCACATAGAGAGTTTTTACTGCATAGTAGAAACTGCCCTTCTTAGAAAGAAGTTACATACAAGATAATTTCTTGATTTGGTTCCATAAGTCAAAATTGGCCTCCTCATGGACATAAAAATATATATATATTATGTTCTATTCTATTCTATTTCTTCTTTTGGTGATCTCCCTCCCTCCCCACCCCTTCAATCTCAAAAAGAACATGAACTAAAATGGTCATCAGTAACTTACCCCTGTAATGAAGCGGTGAGAGAAAGCTTTTGGCTCAAGTGGCTCTTCCAACATTTCTTTGAGCACCTGCATAATTTGATCAGTCTAGATAACGAATAAAGCTATCTTGAAAATAGGAGACGGTGTTGATGACTACCTGTTGTAGGTTTTTCAACTCTAAGCATGATTTTTTTGTAGATGGAAAGTTATGCTCCTCATCCTTCTCATCAACTTCTTCTATGTCAATGCCCAAAGCATCTGCATTCCTCTTAAACCAGCTATCCTTTGCTTTTGTCTGTTAATAAATGCAATTGAAAATAGATGTGTATTCTTCATAAGATCAGAAATATGGATGTCACTAGAAGAAAGTAATCCACTTTTGCTTGCAGCCTAGGGAACTCTAGATAACAGCATAGGAAGATAATACTATCGAACAACATATTCCCTTTGTTTCAATGGCATTTAATCAAATTAACGGCCTCTTGTTTATGAGTGCCAAAGTCATATTTTTTTCATTTTAGTTGGACTAAACTGATCTGCACAAAGATGCACATGTCAATTTTACATAGGTTTCTAGCCCATACTTCCTTGGTTTCTAGCCTGCAGTTCATTTTGTGCCCCTTTCACAGTGTAAATAGCATTGGCATGGTTGGCTGAACTGCAAACTTAATCATCAATTGTTCCCTTTATTAATGGAGCAGCAAACGTGAGTATATATGTATCTCAGAGCAGACCAAGTAGATACAGCAGGAAGTTCAAGCTTGTGTCCCTCCTTCATTGCTATGAAAAATTACTTTAGGAGGCGATTTACTGAAAGTAACATCCATACAGCTGCATTGCCATTATTATGGAATGGGCTTGCTTTACCACAAACAAAACCATAGAATAATAATATAAAAGAATACACATTCAAAAGAAAAAATTGTGCTTAGTAAAAATTTTAAACCTTACTTGGGAAATTTTCCTCAACAACACATCAATCTTCTGAGCCAATTCAGTTCGTTTAACAATTGCAGGCACATAAGCCCTGTTGATGGGGAAAGCTGGAAGTCCATCTTTCTGGTTCACAATAATCTCATTATGTAAACAAGAATATAGCAGCACAGATTTCTTCAATACATGGTTTTTAAAACTTAAGTACCTTTGAAAGTGCACGACAAAGAGCATTATACTTCACTTGGTCAGAAGGAGAAACAAATAATATGCTGCAGCCATCATTTGTGGCTCGAGCTGTCCTTCCACTTCTATGCACATAAACCTACAATTTTCTATAAGACCCCAACATCTTAAAAGTTGTAGTGTTATTCAGGGTCTATAAGGAATACTACCTCTGCCGAATGAGGAAGCTGGTAGTGGATTACAGTTCTAATATTTGGTATATCCAGTCCTCTTGCAGCAACATCCGTTGCAATAAGAAAGGAGTTGTCACTCTTGCGGAAACGATCCATAGCCTAGAAAGTGAGAGAGCAGAAGTGGTTAACTCTACGGAAACCCAAAACCCTGATCACCCATTATATAGAATACTACCTTAAGACGCTGTTTTTGTTGCATTTGTGCATGTAATGGCCAAGCCTGAATTTGCAGGAGACTTAAAATAGCTGCTATATGACGAACAGCTGCAATAGATGTACAGAAAATCACTGCACGACCTTGACCATGTAGCTTCAATATGTAGTATAAGAACATATCTTTCTCATCCTCCCTGCATCTACAATGAATGTCTTATGGATTAAGCTTCATTACAATGACGTGGGCTTATAGTTCTACGAGAATAGCATCAGGAAGTAGGTAAAAGCAGACAACCCCTACTCCAAATAAGGAATAAACAACAAAAATACAAATAGACATGATTCGTACTGAATTAATGATTCTTGAAGTTTGTCGGCTACTATGTTCTGGGATGTTAAATCAACAATAGCAGCGTTGGGTCGTATCCCTGCTCTCTCTGAAAGAGAAGCCACAGAAGATTCATCATTGTTCTGCCGCTGTTTTACTTGAATCTGCCCTTTCTTAAGCTTATTTCTGAAACCAGAAGGTAAAGTTAATGTTGCTGAGAAAACAAAATTCTGCCTTCGAACTGTTTTCTTGGCATCATTACAAGGTGATGTTAAGCCTAAATCATCTTCTGCACCCTTGGTCACATTCTTTTTTCCTATTGGAAGCATGCTCATGATTGATTGAAGTTCTTGAAAGTGCCCCTTCTCCACCATTCGATCAGCTTCATCCAAAACAAAAAAGGAGAGAGAGTCGAGCTGCACATATGCATCCATGAAGTACATTGTTTCTTAAATACAAAAAGGCAAAATCCACAGTCAAAATATGTAAATGGAACAAAATGTATAAAAATAACATAAACAACTATTTGCCATAGGCTTAGACATGTAATATGCATCATTATGAAATTGATAGTAAATTTAATACATTGTCAATGGATCACACTTGCAGTGGAATCGAAAGTATGACAGCTTATCAATCTTTTGCTGCCTTCAGTATGGTAAAACTGAATGAGCAAACAATAGCTTAACAGATGCAATGAACAAAGAGAAGTTAACCAAAGGAATTTATGTATCAATTATGATTTTCAGCCCTAACAATAGAAGATATGCAAGAGCCAGGGAGAAGAAATTACATTGCTTTTTTCTTTCTATAGTTTTGTAGTGCGGATATTTTACAAAATTAAGCACAAGATTTTCATTTTAATCATTACTTTCATTCATAACCTCAATTAAAAAGCACACACGCCACCCAGTCCTGTCCAGCTGGGCCATGCCAGAATAGATAATCATACACTCTAGTTCTAGAAACATTCATTAATGATTCATGATCCAACAGTGGTTGCTACAAAAGAAGCTTCCGCATAATCCATCAATTTTTCATGCTACAGATATTAGACTCTTCAAGTGTGAGGATATCCCATCAATTTGAAAGAAGTTGCTCCTGAATAATAGAAGGGCATACCTCAGTCAAGAATTGTTCACCAGCACTCATAAACTCCCAAAGGCGACCAGGTGTCCCCACAATAGCTTGTGGCCGTTGCTTAAGCAATCGTTCTTGTTTTTCCATAGATATCCCCCCCACAATGGGGACAACCTTGATGGTGGTATATTTTGCTGCTGCTCGAAAATGTTCACACACCTGCTCGAAAGGGGTTGTAGCATTTAAATTTTTCTTATAGAAAACAAAAAAGATACAATCGATTGTAATATCAAACATACATCACTCACAATAAATGCTTTGACTTCCTGCATTATGATTGCAAGAAATTCCCAACTTGTCCAAAACATTTACACATTTTACAACTAATACTTCTCAAATATGTACAACACAACCAGATATGGAAGTAATCAAGACATGAGGAGATGAATATGAATGAGGAAAATGCTTGAACATCATCAGTGAGAGTACATTAGTCAAAAGCAGGAAACTTGAAGTCATAATACAAACTGATTGATAGAACATTTATTAACCATTCTTACCTGTAATGCAAGTTCTCGGGTAGGAGTTAATATTAATGCACGTAGAGAACCACTAATGCTACTATTTGACGAGGCTTTGTCAAGTAATAGCTGATTTTCCTTTGAAACGCGATATTTTTCCTCTTCATCTAAAAGCCGTTGTAAAATAGGGATGACAAAGGCAAGAGTTTTACCAGAGCCTGTTTCTGCTGCTCCTATTATGTCCTGAAAGAAGAGCATGTGTCTACTTCATATGTATAACCCAAAAAGGTGATGGAGATGAACATAGAGGCATATGCATGTGCAGAATGTTCAAATTAGAGAGATTTATTCATCTAAGATGTCCTAGACCTCTTTGAGGTATCCTAGAGCAAGATTTTTATTTTTTTCAATTTTAGAATGAGAATGTAAGTGTCAAACCTTTCCCTGATGCGCTGCAGCAGATATACAAGCTTTTTGAATTGGTGTTGGCTCTATAAAGTTCAATGTAGCTAGTGCTTTCATGATTCTCCAATGTAGACGTAATTCTGCCCATGCTGGTAACATCTTCTTTAGAGCCTCTTCATCCTCTTGTTCATCATTCAGATTACAAATTCCCTGAGCATTAACTCCTGATGAACAAAAATGTAGCATTAAATTAAAGATAAGAGAAAAACGATGATGTCCACTGTCCTAGGTACAATTATGACTTCTGGCTCAAAAAAAAGTCAGTAATTCAAAATTATTCAAAGTTTCAAACTAACATTAACCAAGATTCCATAAGAATAATTCATTTAGGAATACTCCATTAGCAGTGGACCTCACTTACATTATAATGTTTCTCAATTCTAATCAATGTCATCAGGGTGGCCAAGGTGGGCAGCACCAGTGAAACGCAGAATAGTTTAATGTAAAAGAAACAATTGAAAAATAAAGGAAAATGGAACCAAAACTGGAGAAAAACAAGGCACGGTTTCAGGTGACACCTAACCCTTTCAGCCATCTCGTATCTAATTTTTTATGTGATGTAATGCATGCAGAGTGACAACAGATCCTCCATCAATCTCAGAAATGAGATTATTTATTCATAATTATTCAGTGTGACCTTCCATGAACTCCAAATTTGTTCATCATTTTTCAATGATTAGATGAAAACTTTTATCACATTGGATATGATTGAGACAAGATGGCATACAGTGGAAACAACTACCCATGGGGTATAATATAACATACATTGCGGAAAACAATCATAAATCAACAAGAACTTGACTGACATGATTTCCCAAGCACCCACAACATTGGTCATACTGAATGCATATTTATAAAGAAAAAGGCACTCTCACCTGTGTCTTCCATAGTGTTTCGCTCTATGCCAGCAACACCGTCATCAGTTTGAATAATTGATTCCTTTCTCTTCTTTTTATTCTTGTGGCATTCTTTGTCAGGAAAACCCTCGATCAACTTATCCTTAATTTTATCTTCATGTTCCTCTTTCACATCATATTTCTTCCTTTTCTTACCATCCTTTAGCTTCTTGGGAGGAACAACTTTACCGTCATCTTCCTTTCTAGCATCTTCTCTTTTCCGTTTCTTGGCAGTATTAAGTTTCTTTGAAGGAACTAACTCGTTCGTCTCAGTCTTTTCTGCTGCTGCTGTTGCAGGACCTTCCGTGAAATCACCATTGAAGTGAGAGTAGAAGTCTCCATCAATTTCTTCCAAGCACATGAATCCTGTTTTGTTTTGCGTTTTTGTTTTTATTTTCCATGGTGAGAGTAAATGAACGGCAATCGATCAAATTAAAATATTTGAACATATATACATACATACATACATATAGTTTTGCTTTGGTCTTACCTCCTTCACTGGAACCGGAGAGCAGAGCGATGGAATCCTGAGGTGTGACATCCTTCCACGGTATGAATTCAGTCTCTCTGAGATCATGAGCTGCTTTCGGCTTCTTGCGCTTCTTTCCTGTTTTCTCCATCACGAATACAAGGATACTTCCTGTTTAATCCCCCCACTCACTTCCCGTCTCCGACTACACAAGGTAGGAGCAGCTGAAAGAAATAGTGCTACCGCTCTCGGTGACTATGTATCTATGTATCTATGTATGTATGTATGTATGTATGTAACAATAGTAACTATCTCATTAATTAACCTTCCTCCCTTACCCTCCATCGAGTGTTGCCTTTTGACGGCCGTTTTGACCGTTTTTGGCAAATTTAACCGTATATGAAGGTTAATTTGAAAATGAAATCATCAATCTTGACGGGCATATATTTTATAAAAACGTAAAAATGAAGGTTTAAAATTTGTTAATACCGTCAAATTTTGCTAAGACCAAAACAGTAGTACATGTATTAATAGTTACAAATTACAATTTATAGGTTATAGCATATAGTTTTATTTGAGAAAGATAAATGTGTAAACATATGTTATGTGACATGATAAAGGAGAAGAAGTGCCCGGACATATGCATAGTTTGAAAATAAACTTAGGGCTTCTTTTATTTTCAGCCCATTCCTCTCTTTTGTTTCTGTCTTTCTCTCTCTCTCTCTCTCTCTAATATTGATAAAGCAAGTCACAATGATACGAATCCCAATATTTCAAAATCTAAGGAGGGAATGAGACCATTTATAGATGGATCACTTGAAAGTTGTATTAAACTATCTCAAAATTATGTGCAAAAGATTATTGATGGACTAAACGCAAGGTTCCCTGACTTAACCCTCTTCAATGCAACAAATTTATTCAACCCATGCCATTATGCAGATGATGACGTGATTAGGGATAGTAAAGCAAAGACATGGTTGGGAATTTTGATTTCTCACTTACAACCAAATGTCGATGTCAATGCATGTCTTCAAAATTTACATGATGCAAAGGCTTGTGAAATGGAACTCTATATGTTTGTTGACACTTTAAGTTTAAATTGTGAAGGCTATACTATACATAAAGTTAGGCGTATGTTTTGCAAAATGAAGGATTGGCAACATAGTTTCCCTCATTTGATGAAATTATGGCATGCTACTTGGTTATTCCATCTAGCACGGTTTTGTGTGAGAGGGTTCTCTAAGCAAAATCTCATCAAAGAGATGAAAAGAAATCGATTGAATATAAAACATTTAGATGATTTAATGCGAGTCTCATTGAATGGGCCACACATTGAAGAAATACAATGGGATCATGTATACGAAATTTGGAAAGATGCAATGGATAGAAGGGTATAATATATTGTTTAGTACAAATATTCGATGTATTTACTTTTGACGGTCAATCTTTTTGACAAATCGTCATTTGACAGACAAATTTTTTGGAATACCATTCTCATGATAGGCAATGTTAGCCCGTCAAAAGGCAACACTACCTCCATCTTATCTTGTGTGTGTGTGCCTCCATCTTACTTAGTGTGGCACACACACAAGATAAGATGATGATGATGAAGGGTGGGTGTGGGTGTGGGTGTTTGGTACATTCTGAAGAAGTGGTTACCCCTCCTCATGGTCATCTATTATGTCAAGAAAGGTTGGTGTTGTTTCTTTGACACAACTACACTAAGAGATGGGGCCCTCCCTCCCATCCCACTTGACCTTTCGGAATAATGCTAGGCACATGCCCTTGTACTCACTGAATAAGGTATTTCTTTGTAGCAACACGCAAATCAGAGGGACGGCTTTCCTAGAGCTTGAGTTGTACCTGCCACCAATCATTCAACTACATCTCTTCTTGACGCTATTGTTGTGGGCTCTTTCTTCATGGACTCTTCGTTGGTCAAAATTGTTGTAGTTGGTTGGTGTCATGAACATCAACTCGAGCTCGAACCTAGGTCCTTGTATATATATATATATATCCTAGGCAAACTTTAGACTTTAACCTTTGTATAAAGGGTAATATGTAAGACTCGATATGTATGACTTGGCATGCAAGTATGGGCATACTTAGAATGCATCACTTCATGTATAAAAGGGGTTGATCTCCCTTGTTAACATCAAGGAGATCAACACCCGTCATGGAATAGATATTCTCACTCATTGTCATCAACTTCCCCATCTCCCTGTCTTCCAATTGTTCATTTGTGATAGATTGATCTCCTTCCTTCTTTTTCTTCTTTCTCAATACACTATTATGTAAGAATCATCTAGTCTAAGAATCATGTAGTAACCTTGACCAAATTTTGGCATCTCTACAACAACTCCAACATGAGAATGCGAACTTGCGAAACTCCATCCAACAACTTCAAGCGGCCACAACGGTCATACCTCACCCAATTGTTGGACCCTTCTGTCGTAGAACCCAATGTCAGCTTGCTAGATAAATTCGATGGAACTGTGAGGAATAGATGCTCGGCCACAACCGAGTTGAACAGTCAATGGAAGATCTAAACAGAAATGGAGATTAATACACTTACACAAACAATAGAGAGGACACAAGATGTTTATGTGGAAAACCCTCATAGGGAAAAACCACGGGAGCCCACAAACTCCAACTATCACTATGAGAAGAAAAGGTTACAATGCGAGACTCAGAGGCAACGACACTCTATGCCTTCACCAGGGATAGTCGAAAATCATGGTTGTCGAACACCTGTGCGGGCCTTATGGCTGGAAACCGTCTTCGGCAAAGGTAGAAGCAATCTCCGCAATGAAGGAACAATGCAAGTCGGTTATGGAGGTGTGGAGGTTCCTGGGCGCGTGTGCATTCTACCATATCTGGATTCCGCATTACGCGCATGTCGCGGAGCCGCTCTACGGGTTGCTGAAGAAGGGGCGTAAATTCCAATGGGGCGAGGAGCATGCAGAGTCGGTTCGTAGACTGAAGGAGGCGCTAACCGTTGCACTGACACTTCGGAAAGCAGTTTACGGCAAGAATGTCCCCATTTACATTACGGTAGACACGAGCCTGACCGGGATAGGATGGGTGGTCAACTAGGAGGACGAAACTGGCATGAGGTTCCCCATCTGGTTCGGTGCGAAAGTACTTAGCGAGTGACAGCGAGGATACGCCCAAGTTAAACGCGAACTCTAGGGTATCGTTTCGGCGATCAAGGCCGACAAAGACTACCTAATCGGGACAGAGGTAATAATAGAGACGGGCGGCCTACCAATTCTGGGTATGGTTTCCGGATGCGCGACGCCAGACCTGGCAATGCTCAGGTGGATAGCGTACATCAAGTCCCTGAATCCGGAGATTCGACACATCTCCGGGAACGACAACGCCATGACCGACATGCTTTCGAGAGCGAGGTTTGATGACGAGGGCGGCATGGTTTCGGAGGACGAGGAAATCGGCGTGGACTTCTTTGAGACGACTTATGTGACGACGAAAATGGGGGGCACTCCGGCGCTTAGCGAGTTCGACGAGAGCAAGTACGACGGGGAATGGTGTGGGCAAAGGAAGAGTCTAACCGGATCCAGAAGAAAGCGTACTGATTCTTCCTACGGGATGGAAGCATATGGAAGCACCCAAAGAAGCGAGTCAACGTCCCACTCTGGGTAGTGGCAAGGAAGGAGGAGTAGGAAGCATTGATGATGGCGTACCATGAGAGTCCTTGGACCGGACATCGGGGAACATGGGCCACGTTCAAGAAGCTGAAGGAGAAGTACTAGTGGCCGAGATTGTACCGGGACGTGCATCGGTTCGTAACGACTTGCGAAAGCTGTCAGATACATTCCATAGTCCGACATCGGGATGAGTTGTACCCGGCTTACCCACCGATCATCCACTTCAAGTGGATGGTGGATCTGGTGACGATGCCGATGGGGGTAGGACAAATGCGATACTTGGTGCTAGCACAAGAGGACCTGACAAACCAGGTGGAGGGCCGAGCATTGCTGAACAATACGACCGTGGTCGTGTGCCGGTTCCTGATCAAAGAGGTGGTATGTCGGTACGGGTGCGTAGGGAAGATCGTAGCGGACCATGGAGAACTGGATGCACAAGAGGCCGAAGAGTAGTTTGATCGGTTAGGGGTTAAACTCTCGCTCACCACGACGTACAATCCGGAGGCAAACGGGAAGGTGGAACGTGGTGTCGTGGAGAAAACCGTCCCTAGGCGGAATCGAGAGATATCGAAAGAATCGGCGGAGTGCACCATGTGCACTTACCCTTGTAAAACATGTGAATAATAGGAGTTAAGTCAGGACAAGGAATCCCATGTAAATCGGGATTTATCCCACATTGTAACGCATCCCTCTCCTTGTTCTATAAAAGGAAGGGATGGTCCCTTGTAAAGGGGTTGCCCAATTTTGAGTCGTAAGAGTATTTACCGTTTTGTGTTTCTTTCTAGGGTTAGCTACATTCTTTCCTTTCTTCTTCGTTTCTTTTCTGCTCCGTCTCGAGGAGTCGAGCAGTAGCTATGTCGCCAAGCTGTTAGGTTAGTTTCTCTTATTTTGTGCGTAGCCCGCTCAGGCCGTGGTTGTATCTCCCCCCCCCCTTTTTGGAGGTTTGCTTTTGCTCGGTCCTGTGCAAGACCCCGCTTGGCGCGATAGCCCGTGAGCTCCCTGACCATCGGCTTGGCAGCCGACCGCGGCTGTAACCTACCTTGGTCCGGCTCGAAGCCGGATTTGTATTATTTCCCTTGTAATATACACATTTGCGTCTGTTTGTGCATATCGATGTACTTGGTGGTGTCGGAAGCACACCCTTTTTGTTTCCTGTGCATAAGAGTCGGTGTAGCGCGCGCGTTTTTTCTCTCTCTCTCTCTCTCTCTCGTGTTTGGTCACTTCCGGGATGCATCCGGAATCGCCTTCTCGGCATCCCTTCCTCTCTCGTTCGAGACCCCCGTGGTCCCGCCCTTCCACATGCACGCGCGTAACATCGTGACATCTTTGGTGAACCCGACATGAAGGGCGGCAAGGGAGGATGGAACTGGAAGAAGTCGACTTCGCACAACTTTTTGTTGAAGCGGTGAGGGAGTTTGGACGGGCAACAACAAGATGAGAGACGGCGCAGCAAGCGGTTCAGCGAGTGGTTGAAAGAGTTGGTCGTTTCAACGGGGACAAAGTCCCATCGTACTTGGAAGCCTACAATGCGGAAATGGAGGAGTGAGACGTAGACGAGGCGTTGAGGCTGGAGTTCTTCTATCGGGTCATCATCGTCCATATACACGCGGAAGTGAAGGAGCTCCGAGAAGCTCATAGTTCGTGGGAGGCCTTTGAAGAGGCGCTCCTGCAGGCATATGGAGGATGGCGGAAGAGCCGGGGATGACACAGCTTCGACCAGTGGGTTGCGTCGGCGAAGACCCACCGGGGCGCAATGAAGGCGTTCCGAGAGTTCGAGCGACGGCTTGCTCGGCTCCCGGAGCGGGAACAAGGTTTGGTGGGGGCGGACAAAGTCCTGTTGTTCGTCAAGTCGATCGACCGAGCGGAACGGGAGGCCATTGGGATTGAGCTCGAAGATGAGGACGGAGCGAATGGCCTTACCGAGGACTGGTCGATGGTCGGAAGGGTATGCCAACGGCTAGATGACGAGCGAGCCGAGAAGGCTAAGGGGAAGGTGCACGACGGCGCGCCATCACAGCGGGAAGAGGACGAACGACAAAGAGAGTCGGCAAGGCTCGGCTTCGGGGCCAGGATTGCGGAGGCGTACGCAGCTCTCGAGGCAATGCTCGAGGAAGAGCAAAGATCGAGGCCACAAGCCGACGCTGGGGAGGCGGACTTGCCCCACGAGATGGCAGGAGATCGGTACGACGGTGCCACGGGAGAGGGTGCGGAACAAAACACCCTCTCGACTTGCAGAGATAGAACGGCCGAGGACGAGGCCGAGATACCGATCGCGGAATCGGAACGTTGGGACCGGCGGTTTCGGGCACGTCAGCCCGAAACTCCGGACATTGGAGAAGCAAGCCCAGGCGGGGCATCTGCGATCGGTAAGAAGATGACTACCGACCACGAGGAGCCGGTGGCTACGGACAAGGGCGAAAAACGGACGGGTGATTCGTTGCTTCTTCCCACACTTGCTCTCGAGACGATGGCAGTCGGGCCCGAGTGCCCACGTGAGTCCCAAGAGGAGGAAGGCGGTGGCGTGAGACCGAGAATCACCGGCGAGAAGATACAGGGAAGGAATGAACAAGAGCCCTCGGGACCAAATCCGGAGAACTCGGCATTCGAGCCCTTACGCCCATGCGAGACCAAGGAGATGGATGACGGTATCGAGGAGTCTTGGCACGATACCAACGAAGATGGATGGGAGATAGCCCGTGAGAAGGTCGACGAAGAGACCAAGAAACGACCCGACCGGGGACCGAACCGCACGGCATTCCGATTCGGTTGGAGCGCGATCCGGTCGTGGATTGTTCGATCGGGGCCAGAATCGGCGTGAAGGTGCCGATATGGGAGAGGGTGCGGAACGAGCCACCCTCTTTTACATGGGGAGAAAGACCGGCAGGGCGAAGGTCGGGAATCGGGAAGAAGGTGATCAAGGGTTCGGAACGAGTCCGGCAAGGTCGGCATCAAAGCCGAAACTCTGGACATTGGAGAATCAAGCCCATGCGGGGCGTGGTTGATCACAGAGCGGATGCTTTCCACCGACACTACTAAAAGGGTCGGTGGCCCTAGATGAGTCATTGAAAGACGTTACGAAATCGGTTACCCCACATCTTATCCAGAGACTTCGGCAGTTCGGCCGACGTGGCAACGTGAGACCGAAAGAGATGGAAGATGGAGGCGGGAGCACAACGAGGAGAGCGACGACGAGTTCGGGAGAAGTACAAAGCATGAAGAGAAGAACAAAGACCGGTCCTACGAAGATCCTCACACCGATTCCGCTGTCGGCCCGAGTGCCGACGTGAGTGCTATAGGAGAGACCAGTGGCGACAGGAGAACGGGACCCGACAATCTAGTGAATGACGGACGAGCCCGGACGAGAACCGGGCGGAGTGGACTTCCGGACAACCGATCTGGAAGAGGGGAGAGAGCAGGCCTACGAAGAGGCCGGGAACACGGTACGTCGGTACCACGGGAGAGGGTGTGCAGTGAGCCACCCTCTCGACTTGCGGACAAAGACGACCCGGGATAAGGGTCTGGGATACAACGAGCTCGAGGAGGATCCTTCACACCGGTTCCAGAGACTCCGACGGTCGGCCCGAGAGCCGGCGTGAGACCTAGAGTGACGATCGGTGGCGGCAAGGGGATGAAGGCAAAGAACTGCGGATGGACGGTCTACGGAGATCCTCACACCGATCTGGCTGTCGGCCCGAGTGCCGGCGTGAATCCTATAGGAGAGATCGGTGTCGGCAGGTGAACGCGACCAACCAAGGAGGCCGACGCGGAGGTTGGGAAGACGGCAAGTGGTGCTGAAACGACCTTACACACACCGGTTCTAGACACTTCGGCAGCCAACAACGAGGTCTGGCGTGAGACCTAGAGGGAAGAACGGTGGCGGCGGCAAGGCGAGCAACCAAAGACCGAGATGGCAGGTCCCACGGAGATCCTCACACCGATTCGGCGGACGGCCCGAGTGCCGACGTGAGTCCTATAGGAAAGGATGGTGGCGGTAGGTGAATGTGATCGGACAACGAAAAGCAGGGCGAAAGAAGGTATGAGGACGGCGAGGCGGCCACGAACCGAATACGGGCCCGACTGGCAGGGCCGGAAAGACAAAGATTGGACGCGCTTGGTACACGAGTTGGTGACCCAACAAAATGGAGGCCCGAGAAGGATCCTTCACACATGCCCGGAGACCCCGGCTGTTCGGCCGACATGGCAACGTGAGACCGAGGGTAATGGACGGTGGTGGCAAGGGGACAAAGGCGGCGACGGCAGAGTCTCCGACCAACCAAGGCATTATGAGAAAGAAGGAGGTTGTGTGGACTAGGACGCGACAAGGATGATCTTCCTGTGAGCTGTCGGGGACACCCAGTTAAGGAGCAGTGTGCTGAGCCGGAAAGGGGGCACACCCGAAAGCGGAACAGAAGACGTGCGTGTGGCCATCGAGGGCCAAAGCAAGCACGGGTACGAGACAGTGCTTGGTACAGACGGTGCCGAACAAGGAGGTGTCGAAAAGAAAGAACGCGCGCAGCGGATGGTTGTCGGATCAGGAGATATCGGGTAGAAGGCCGGAGAGGGATCCTCCACACCAGTTCCGGAGGCCTTGGCAGTCCGAGCCGACGTGGCAACGTAAGACCAAGGAGAAGGAAGGTGGCGTCGAGGGGACGAAGGTGATGGGTGACCGCACGGGACGACAACCAGGATCACGCGGACGATCGACTGAGGCAAGCGGGCCACGGCGGGTGTTCCTAGAGTGTAGAACACCAGGCGTACGACGGAGAGCGGAGCGTGCATACGACCGAGCGAAGGGCCAACAATGGGGCATACGTGCTACGGGGTCGTGGCGAACGACCTATTGACGGGTCGAATGAGCCTACGGAGAGGCAAGCGGCACGAGGGTGAACCGGACCCAGGCGACTTGGATAGCGAGGACAATCCTTTCGGAGCGAATGGCGATCCGGAGGATGAAGGGTAAGCGCGGGCCGATCTTCTCCGGCAAGAGTCTAGTTTGGCGCATACCGGTGGATGCGTGGTTAGGTGGGGGCGGATGTCGTGGAGAAAACCGTCCCTAGGCGGAATCGAGAGATATCGAAAGAATCGGCGGAGTGCACCATGTGCACTTACCCTTGTAAAACATGTGAATAATAGGAGTTAAGTCAGGACAAGGAATCCCATGTAAATCGGGATTTATCCCACATTGTAACGCATCCCTCTCCTTGTTCTATAAAGGAAGGGATGGTCCCTTGTAAAGGGGTTGCCCAATTTTGAGTCGTAAGAGTATTTACCGTTTTGTGTTTCTTTCTAGGGTTAGCTACATTCTTTCCTTTCTTCTTCGTTTCTTTTCTGCTCCGTCTCGAGGAGTCGAGCAGTAGCTATGTCGCCAAGCTGTTAGGTTAGTTTCTCTTATTTTGTGCGTAGCCCGCTCAGGCCGTGGTTGTATCTCCCCCCCCCCTTTTTGGAGGTTTGCTTTTGCTCGGTCCTGTGCAAGACCCCGCTTGGCGCGATAGCCCGTGAGCTCCCTGACCATCGGCTTGGCAGCCGACCGCGGCTGTAACCTACCTTGGTCCGGCTCGAAGCCGGATTTGTATTATTTCCCTTGTAATATACACATTTGCGTCTGTTTGTGCATATCGATGTACTTGGTGGTGTCGGAAGCACACCCTTTTTGTTTCCTGTGCATAAGAGTCGGTGTAGCGCGCGCGTTTTCTCTCTCTCTCTCTCTCTCTCGTGTTTGGTCACTTCCGGGATGCATCCGGAATCGCCTTCTCGGCATCCCTTCCTCTCTCGTTCGAGACCCCCGTGGTCCCGCCCTTCCACATGCACGCGCGTAACATCGTGACATCTTTGGTGAACCCGACGTGAAGGGCGGCAAGGGAGGATGGAACTGGAAGAAGACGACTTCGCGCAACTTTTTGCGTATGTTTGTGCATATCGGTGTACTTGGTGGTGTCGGAAGCACACCCTTTTTGTTTCCTATGCATAAGAGTCGGTGTAGCGCACGCGTTTTCTCTCTCTTCTCTCTCTCTCTCTCTCGTGTTCGGTCTCTTCCGGGACGCGTCCAGAATCGCCTTCTCGGCATCCCTTCCTCTCTCGTCCGAGACCCCCGTGGTCCTGCCCTTCTACACGCACGCGCGTAACAACGCGACAACGGACACGGGCCAATCGTAAAGGCGTTGGTATGGGCATGTGAAGGCCAAGTCGGGAATTGGCCCCGGCTGCTACCTTACGCGTTGTGGGTGGACCGAACTATGCACAGTTTGATAACCGGGTTCATGCCGACGGAGCTGATGTACGGGCAGAAGCCGATCATGCCGATGGAGCAAACGATCTCCTCATGGGCCGCAGTGGAATGGAGAGACGAGATGAGCCGGGAGGAGCTGCTAGCGGCGCGAATCCGACAGCTCGAGCAAAGACCAGAGGACGTGGAACGAGCAACGACGAAGTTGCGCGCGGCAAGGACAAAGAACAAGGGGCGATTCGACCGGACTCACCGACTACGACTGAAGAAAATTGAGGAAGGCCACTAGGTTCTGGTCTACGAAAACAACCTCGATAACCAGCACAAGGCGATGCAGAAGTTTACGAGGAGGTGGTTCTGGCCTTATGCGGTGACAAGCGCCAACGACAACGGCACCTACCATCTCGCGGAGCTCGATAGAACGAGAATAGCTATGCCGGTGGCTAGGAAGAGGATCAAGGCATTCAAGAAGCGGCATGAGGATGAACCGGACCTAGAGGACATGGATAACAATGGTAACCGGTTCGGAGCGGATGCGATCCGAAGAACGAAAGATAAGTGCAGGCCGGTCTTCTCCAACAAAGTTCTATTTTGGCGCATACCGGTGGATGCGTGGTTAGGTGGGGGCGGATGTCGTGGAGAAAACCGTCCCTAGGAGGAATTAGTGAATAGTGTGCGTGAACCGGCCCTTACACGCGGGCACATGTTTTGATGCATTGTACATAGTTAGGTACAGGTCGGCGATGTGAATATCCTAGGTAGCGCGTATGCATTAGGTAGGGAATTGAGGAGTATCTCTATCCAAAAGGACAGAGAGTAAAGGTGATGTAACAGACTGTAACATCTCTCTCTCCTTGGGCTATAAAAGGAGATGAAAGGGGACTGAGTGGGGATCGCGTTGTCGAGGACGAACTGTTGTCGGACTGGAACCGATCTCTTCTCCTCTATCTTTCATCATTCTCTGCAGGTTTTGGGAGGCTGCCTCTACTTCATGGAAAGCCCGAGTGCTTCCAGTAGAGGCTCCATCTTGCGTTATCCGTGTGCGTTATGTGAGTCGGTGTCAGCGAGTTGAGGTTTACCGGCTAGCCGACTGTAATCTTGGTCATAAGTATATATTTTCCTTATTCGTGGTTCGATCTTCGTTGTGACTTCTCTATGTACTTGCGCGCATAGCTCGGCCGTGGTTTTGTGTTGCTCCTCCCTCTGTTCGGTTATTCCCCGGTTCAGGGCCCCCATGGTCCCGCCTTGGTTTTCTCCTGTGCGTGCAAAATAACACAACACTGGTTCATCCGGATCCCATCCCGAGGGACCGAATTCCCAACAAGCTCCCCCTTCACTCAGGCATGGGATGTCTTGTCAATCCGATTCATCTCCTGCACACGTCCAACTTGTCAGCTAACAGTACCTTGGTCAGCATGTTCGACCCATTCTCCTCCATGTGGATCTTTAGCAACGCGAAGTCTTGATATTCTACTCTCTCCCAGAGCCATTGGTATCTACGTTGAATGTGCTTCATCTCGGAGTGGTATGTCACGTTCTTTGTAAGGTGGATGGCACTTTGTCTGTCGCAGTTGTTAGAGTTATGATCTAACGTAAGCATATGATAAGGATATAAGTAAAAAGAAAGATGAGAGAGAAAAAAGGGTGTCGATCCACCCGACCACCCCTGAGCGAAGGGATCGAGACGAACTCGAGCCTTGATCGGCGTCCCATACCACCGTCGTGGCGTTGAGTGATACTTAGTGTTGGCGCGCTCGCTACAAGAGTTAACCCACCACGAAATAGAGTCTTGATGTAGTCAAGAGATGATGAAATGAGGGTAGCTAGGCCTCATATTTATAGCAATACCCAAGGCCCCCATGCAAGTTCACACTTGGCCTAATAGGTTGTCTCAATCCCGAGGATTAAAAGTAATCCTCCCCTTCTTTACACTCTCATTTAACCCTCACACTTATCCACGTGTATAGAATACTACGGTAAATTCTCACCATGGGATATTATATGGCCATGCCTGTAACATACTCCCCCCTCTTTAAAACATTGCACTCTTGCAATGGAAAGTTAGGGAAGTTAGTATTGAGAGTATTTTCGTGTTCCCATGTGGCATATTTGATAGATTTATCCATCCATTTAATTTTATATTCTTGGATTATTTTTGTATGTAGATTTTTTGTTTTAACATTGAGAATTCTTTTTGGTACATGTGGTTTAGAAGATAATTCTTCAGAAGTAACCAGAGTTTCCGTTGTGATTGTATTGTCGCCAAAACCTAGAAGTTCTTTTAGATGACTTACATGAAAAACTAGATGAATTTCAACGCCATCGGGAAGAGTGAGATGATAGGTTGATGAACCAATGCGTTTGAGGACTTGAAAAGGTCCACAAAACCGTGGGGCTAACTTAGCTAACTTACTTGTAGAAAATGTCTTAGAACTGTGAGGTACACATAAAAATACCTTTTGTCCAAGGTTGAATACACGAGGTTGCCTATTATGATTGACATAAAAACATGCTCTATCTTGACTTGTTTTTATATTGTCTCATGCAATATGCAACATATCTTGCATATCCCGAAGAAAGTTTTGCGTACTTCACAACTCATCATGATGTATATTAACATCAATTGGGGCTCGTGGCTGAAAACCATACATCAACATAAAAGGACTATATCCCGTCAACGTATGCTTGGAGTTGTTATAAGCAAACTTCAAAATTGGGAGATAATGTTCCCATTTTGTTGGTTTTGCACCAACGTATGCTCGAAGCATGTCCTCAATAATTTGATTTACTCGTTTTGTCTGTTCATCAGATTGAGGATGATCTGTGGAGCTCATGCTCAACGTAGTTTCTAACTTCTTAAAGACTTGCATCCAAAAGACACTAGTAAATTTTGGATCTCGATCACTCACGATATCCATCGGTAACCCATAAAAATGAATATAACTTGTCAACGAATTGGTAAGCCAATTCAAGAGTTGTTACCGTGGTTTTAGTAGCAATAAATCTGGCCATTTTAGTTAGTCTATCAACCACAACCCAGATGGCATCATGACCTTTTTGGGTGCGAGTAAGGCTAACAATAAAATCCATGGATATACTTTCCCAATTATTATTGGGAATGTCCAAGGGATGTAAAAGTCCTGCGGCTTTAAGTCGCTCGACTTTGTTAACCTGACATTGGTGACATTTAATCACATAGCTTTGTATGTTAGAACGCATCTTAGGCCAATCGAATTGAGTGGAGATGAGAACGAGTGTACGATGTATTCCAGGGTGCCCTACTGAGGGTGCATCATGGCATTAAAAACGAATTCTCTTTTTGACCTCAGGCAAATCTGGAACAAAGACCTTCCCATTACGGTAGAGCAGACCGTTAGCAATGTGGAAGTATTCATTCGAGGATGTGGTGGTGTCTGTTCCAGACTCAACTCTTGCCCAGTATTTCGCAAAATAATTGTCATCAGGATACTTTCCTCGAAGGTGATCATAAAGATCTGATGTTATTTCAGTGAAGCTAAGCATGTTAACTTCACGGATGCGACTTAGTGCATCAACGACAATGTTCATGGAACGTTTATGATATTGTATGGAAAAATCAAAGTCCTGGATGAGATTAGCCCATCGTGCCTTATGACCTTTCAGGTCTTGTTGGTCACAGAAATATTTCAAGGACTCGTGGTCCGTAGTTACCACAAAATGATTTCCATAAAGATAATGATGCCATATTTTGAGTGCATGTATAACTGCAAATAACTTCTTTTCTTGAACGGTATACCGACATTAAGCAGAATCAAGTTTTTTACACTCGAATGTTATTGGTTTACCATCTTGATATAAGACAACACCTATAGCATAATCGCTTGCATCGGTTTCAACCTCAAAAGGTTTTGAAGGATCAGGTAAAAGAAGCGAAGGAGCCTTGCACACCATGTCCTTGAGTTCCTTAATAGGCGAGGTCTAGTGTAGCATTCCACACAATAGGTTTTGTAGACTTACGCGTTTGACCTTTTAGAATACCAGTAAACGATGTCGTCAATTGGGAGTAATTACGAAGGGATTTTCGCAAAAACCTGACAAAACCAAGGAATGATCGAACTTCTCGAATATTCTGAAGAGTGGGCCAAAGTTTGATTTTCTCGATGTGAGAAAGATCAATTTCAACTCCTCGTTCAGTTATGAGATGTCCAAGATAAGTAATTGATTTCTTGAAGAACTTGCATTTTGAGATCTTCGCATAGATTTGCTTGTCGCGCAATGTTTGTAAAACAAAGCGGACATGTTTAGCATGCTCTTCTAATGTACGACTATAAACTAGAATATCATCCAAGAAAATAACGACAAATTTTCCAAGTTGTTCTCGGAAAATGTCATTCATTTCTTGTTGAAATGTGGCCGGAGAATTGGCCAAACCAAAAGGCATACCCAAAACTCATAATGGCCATAGCACGTATGAAATGCGGTTTTAGGAACATTTTCCTCACTTATACAAATTTGATGGTAGCCTGTACGGAGATCAAGTTTTGTAAAATATCGAGCTCCTTGGAGACGGTCAATTAAATCGTCAACCCGGGGCAATGGATATGAATTCTTGAGCGTCACCTTATTCAAGCGTCAGTAATTAATACACATACGCCATGTGCCCTCTTTCTTTTTTACCAAGAGAATAGGTGCACCCCATGGAGATTTACTATAATGTATATAACCCATTCGTAAACAGTCCTTGAGTTGCTTAGATACCTCATCCTCTTCGGATCGACTTAAGCTATAAGGAGGTATACTATTGAGATACAAGCTCAACATTGGCCGGATCGGACGTGCAAGCTGAGAACTGGATCGGTTTGAACCGATCGGTTAGGCCGGATCAGTGCGGAAACCGGGAGGCCGTTGAACAGATATTCTGCGAGGGAATATATTTGGGAGTTAGTGTAGGAACTCAGTTATGAGCATTGAAGTACGTGTCAATACTTCTGTCAGTCCGTATGAACTTGTATAAAAGTGCTCTTTGAGCACATCCTATGTACAGAGTTTTACACATTATTTTGAATCCAGTTTCTGTAGTGTGTTATTTTCCCTCTCTGTCTCTCCCGCATACATCGTGTCTTAAGCTCTGCATTAAACCTGTTTTTCCCTGTTGGTATTCTGTGTTTCATATAGCTTCCGAACGTCACATTTCACATGGTATCAGAGCGTGAGGGTTGAGAACCTCTGCAGCTGACTTTAGCTTGAAACAAAAAAAAAAAACCTAATCTCAGTGAAGAACAGAAAGAAAAAAATGAATAGAGGTATAGCTAGTTCACTTCCAACTGAGAAGCTCGACAGAAGTAACTATGCATCTTGGTCGTACAAGATGCACCAATACTTGCTCAGACATGGATACTGGAGCTATGTCGATGGAGCAAATGATGCAGCGCACGAATCGACACACAGAGACTTTCCAGCCTGGGAACAGTCTGCGAGGAGAGTTCTCTACTGCGTTGCGTCCTGTGTGAGCGAACAACTCTTGAGCTACGTTCGGGATGCAAGAACGCCGAAGGATGCTTGGGGAAATTTGAAAAAGACTTTCGCCGCAACCACCACAACCAGGAAGCTCCAACTCCGACAAGAGTTGAGCAATGTGCGTCAACGCGACATGACGGTGGCTGAATATACCACCAAGATAAAGGATATCTGCGACTCCCTCGCCTCCATCGATGTGAACGTTGAGGAGGGCAAAATGGTGTAGATCTGCCTCGAAGGATTGGCGTTGAAGTTTGGAGCATTCCGAACTGCTATTTGTACAAGGGAGAATACGCCGTCATTTTTCGACTTGCAGTCGATGCTCCTTGTAGAGGAGAATCACGCGGGTGCGTCGATGAGTACGCACGCCTAAACCCTCTGGAAGCAGGGGGAGTCGAGGAGGCGACGAGAACCGGCAAGGGAAACATGCCGCGGAATGCTAGTATTGTGGCAAGAAAGGCCACAAGGAGAGCGAGTGTTGGAAGAAGCGTGCCAATTCGGAGAATACCGGATCCGGATCCGGACCGACCGAACAAGGAAATCGGCGGCGGATGCACTATGCCGAAGGATCCAAAAAAGTTGGAAAGGGGGCAGCCTTCGTGACAAGACATGCAGCGAACTCGATGAAGAAGACCACCCTGAAATCAGACGAAGTGTGGTACGTTTACTTTGGAGCGTCAAACCATATGACGAACCATAAAGATAGTTCTCATATCTGGAAAAACTGGAACAACCGGGAGTAGTCGCAACAGGAGATGGCACTTCGCATCCGATAGTACATGTCGGTGAAGTTCCACTCAGCCACGTTGTCATGAAGATTCTCGGCAATGGTGTGAAAATCGTGTGGAATCGAGAAGGTGTAATGTGCACACGAATGAAAGGGGTGATGGTTACACTCATACGTTAGCATGTTGTAAATATAAATATAATGAGAACACCTAAAGCCTATTTGCAGTTTCAAGCATATGAAGGGGTGCAAGTATTGAACCTTGCACCTCCAAGATAGAAGACAACTGACTTACCATTAGGCTAAGTTATTTCTTTAGATCATCATTATGTTTTTCACATATGAATGCTCATACATGAGAGCTTGGATGAGGTACATGGTCATCATGCATCACATGTGATGCATGAGCACTATTTCATGTATTGTATGCATGTCTTACACCCTCACATGCACATATGCATGGGGGCAACTATATAAGTGGGAATCAAAGAAGCTATGTATTAAGCAAGCTATGGATTAAATCAAGATATTTTAATAAGAAAACCTAGTTATCTTATTGGCAATGTGTCTTGTTTCTCTAAATTAAAGTCAAGGGTTCAAACCTAGAATTGGAATTTCAATCCGTCTATCTATCTATCTATCTATCTTAAACACTTCCTCAATTTTCGTTTCTCTCTCTCACACACTCTCAACCACATTAGTGCGTTACTTCAGCTGCCTACACATCAATCCACCGCACCGTTGAGTTGGGTTCGGGTGCGTCTTCGACAACAAAGGACGACTCGACGATAAACCTAAACGGCCAATTCCTTATAGGCACAACTCACCCAATTCGTTCTCCCCAATCAAAGACCTTGGTGGTCTCGTTCGACCGACCCGTAGGCGCGGAAATCCCATCGTCAATCCTCCATAACCACTAGCGAATAGAGACCCGGTGCTTGTCCGCGCTTGTGACGTGCACATCCCGACGTTTGGCATGTGTGTCACGCGCCACGCAACAACGTTGGGTAAAAAGGGAAGCTAATGAACATGTTACACGTCCCGACAATTACGAAGAATCTGGTGTCGGTCGGACAAATCGTCGACCAGGGGATGCAAGTCCGGTTCACGCATCTCGGGTGCTTCATCGAGGAAGAAGGCCAAGTTATTGCGCAAGGGCACAGAGATGGGAGGATGTTCATCCTTGACACCAATGACGTAGGCACCACCATGTTCGCGAAAGGGCAAAAAGTCGAGTCGGATATCGACTTGTGGCATAAGAGGAAAGGCCACGTCAACTACCAAAGACTTCAAGACTTGCAATCGAAACAAGTTGTGTTCGGATTGCAAAAATTCAGTGGTTGAAAGGCCCAAATTTGTGAAGCCTGCCAGCTAGGGAAGCAACATCGAATTCCTTTCCCCAATGAGCGTAATCGGAGCCGAAATAAGCTCGACTTGATACACTCAAATGTATGGGGACCGATACAGAACGTGAGTCTTGGCGGGAGTCGATATTTCGTCGCCTTCATCGACGACTACACCCGGCACACATGGATCTACCTCATCGAAAAGAAGAGTGAAGTCTTCGACTATTTCCGGAACCTCAAAAATCTTGGACATCGAAAGGGAAACAGAGAGGAAGATCAAGTGCTTTGTTGTTGGATGGAGGAAAAGAGTACTTTTCTGGCCAATTCAACAGTTATCTGCAACAAATGGGAATTCGGTGCGAATTTAGTTGCAGGTATACGACAGAGCAAAATGGCGTAGCTGAAAGGAAGAATTGGTTGGTTGTAGAAGTGGCATAGGCAATGCTGGAAGAAAAGAGCATGCCCAAGTTCTATTGGGCCAAAGCGGTCCAAACCGCGGTCTACATCCAGAATCGGATCGGCGAAAAAGTGTTGGCACATGAGCTGTATTTCGGAAGGAAGCCGAATCTATGACACTTGAGGGTTTTCGATAGCATCACATATGTGCATGTGCCGAAGGAGAAGAGGAGGAAGATGGACGTGAAAGCCGAGAAGTGTATCTTGGTCGACTAATCGTACAAACAGAAGGGTTATAAGTGTTATAACCCCCGAAGCAAACAATCTCGCGTAAGTCACGATGTCGTGTTCGATGAGTCTACGTCTTGGTACTTGGCTTCGACTCCGGACCTCAACTCCAATCCGAGTTCGGAAGATGAGGTCAACGAGGCTGAGATGCCTCCTGATGAACTCCAAGTTGGAACTCTTGAAGAGAGTCCGATCTCATTTCGGCGAAGTGCACTGAATGAGTGACTGAGTTGGCTTGACTAGTCAGATGAAGAGCCGGCGAGTAGTGGAGACTCGGCCATGCATTCCTCGCGCAGGAAGCCAAAGAGACAGCTTATGCGCAAAGAAAAGGGAAAGAAGAAGATGCCAGAGTACGACATGGATAGGGATGAGTCGGATCGACGCGAATCCGACTCCGAGAAGAGCAATGACGGGCCTTCTGTTGGTATGAGTGCTATGTGCAGAAACGTGTATGGATCTGTAGTTGGTACTGAACAACAAACAACGTAGAAAGAAAAGCAAAATAGGCGTGGAGACTTACATAGATGGAGCTTTAATGGAAAGCTTGTTATTACTTCATTCTTTCTCAGAGATACAATACTCTGCTCGTCATCGCTCATTACAATGGTAGGTATTCGCTTATATACTAAGCCATAACTTATTAACGAGTTTACACTTGGACGGATACAATTTGGAAGGAGTCGGCCTTTTATGCCAACAAACTCCCCCGTATAAGGACTACTCTTTCTTGCATGTACAAATGCTTGGGGTTATCTCCCTCGTAAACCTAGATTACAAATTTAACTAGATCTTATGTTACAAGTCTGTCGGCAAGTACCCGAGTTGGCAGAGGTATAGTATGAGTGTCGGTCAGCTCTTACCTTCTGCTCCTCGTTCGGCTTTCTTCTACTCGGTCGCTTGTCGTAGCCCCATCTTCATCCTTAGTGTTCCGAAGCGTTGATCTAGGAGTGGCTTTGTCAGGCAATCGACAATGTTCACCTCGGTGTCGATCTTCCGAACTTCGAGTTTCTTCTCGGTCACGAGCTCCCGGATATAATGATACCGCACCTCAATGTGCTTCGTCTTCGTATGGTAGACGAGATTGTTGATGAGGTGTATTGCGCTCTGTGAGTCGTAATAGATGGTCAACGTTGGTCGGTCTATTCGGTTTGCAGTTCCGAAGTCGGTAGTCAGTCGCTGTAGCCAGATCGCTTCCTTCGCTGCTATGTACTTGGCTTCTGTGGTAGACAGAGTCGTGCACTCTTGAAGTTTCGACCTCCATGATATTGCACCGCCGCCATAGGTGAAGATGTAGCCTGATGTCGATTTCTGATTATCTGCATTTTTGGCATAGTCAGAATCGGTGTAGCCTTCGACTTCGGTTGAGGTTGTCAGTCCGAAAGTCAGCTGTGCATCCAGGGTTCCTTTTAGATACCTAAAGGTGTGCTTGACGACCTCCTAATACTTCTTTCCTGGGTTTGACATGTACCGGCTGACCACCCCTACGACATAGGCTAGGTCGGGTCGGGTCGCCACCATTGCGTACATGATACTTCCTACTGCCGATGCTCGCTCTCCTTGTCCATTGGAGGAGAGTCTTTGTCCGATAGTCTGATTGACGTTGGAAGCGGTATTGGTGCTGGCTTCGCATTGTCCATGTTGAAGTGCTTTAGCACCTTGCGGATGTATTCGGACTGGGAAAGTCAGAGAGTCTTGGTTGTCTGATTTCTCTCTATCCTCATGCCCAACATGTGTCAGGCTTGTTTGAGTTCCTTCATCGCGAACTTTGTGTTGAAGGCTCTGCTTCAGCTTACCGATCTTTGCTTGATTGTTTCCTGCAATCAACATGTCGTCGACATATAGGATTAGATAGATCCTTGACTCGTTGGCCAGTTGCCGAACATACATGCATGGGTCGGAGTCTGATCTGTTGTATCCAAGCTGCCATATGTAGGAGTCAAACTTCTGGTACCACATTCTGGGCGCTTGTTTTAGGCCATATAGTGTCATGATATGGCAAGACTTGAACCCATGAACTTATGTTATATGGGTCGAGCTCTTGACCATTATACCATCTATTGTAATACGTAAGATATTATTTTCATTTAAGTTTTATTATAGGAAATTAATGTATATTCCAGATTTCCCTGGGACATTCTAGAAGCTTCAGGATTACTCCTAAGAACACTATAAAAGAAGGCACTAGGCATTATGTTGAACCAAATTGGTTCAACGCCAGTCTTAAGCCTCATAGCCATCTTGTACTTACTCTTTCTATAATATATCATCTATTATCATCATCTCTCTCTCTCTCTCGTCCTCACTATCTCTCTCTCTCTCTTCTCTTCTCTTCTCTTTCCTCCCTCTCAGGAGTCTTACGCAAGTTCTATCCTCTTAGTACTAATAGTACTTCCCTTCTCTAGTACTAATTCTCTCTCTGTTTTAGTACTATTCCTGATAGTTTGAACCAATTTCCCTCTCTAGTCTTTCTTTTGGTTTCCCTCATCCTCTTATCCTTTTTCTATACAATGGCTTCTGTTAGCGCCCAAGAATACCAATCCGTTTTCTCCGAGCTATAGTGTCTAAAATAAAATTTTGTTGCCTTGGAACAAGAAAGCCAACGGTTGTTAGGGGATCTTCAACAAATCACCCTAGAAAAACAACAAATGCAGCAACAACATGGGGAGTTGCAACAACAACATGGGGAGTTAGCGTTACGTGTGCAACAACTCGAAGCTGTGTTGCAACAACAAGGATCAAGTCCCCATGGATTTCATAAAGAGCCCAAGATTGGACTTCCTGTGAAATTTGATGGAACGTGGTCGCAATTTAGGGGATTCCTCAATCAGGTATGCTTAGTCATTCAAATGCATCCTTCTCGATACCCCACTGATGCATCTCGAGTTGGCCTAATAGGCATGTTGCTTAGCGGCTCAACCTTCGCATGGTTTGCTTCGCTTCTGGAAAAACAATCGCCCTTAATAACTTTGAAGACTTTATTAGCGAGTTTAAAGCTTGCTTTGGAGATAAAGACAACATCCGGATGGCGATCAACAAAATCCGACGATTGCATCAAGGCGATCGCCCAGCCTCTGCCTACGCGGGGCAGATTTCCGTCTACTCGCTTCAGATATCCCCTGGGATGATCAGGCACTAACGGAGTAGTTTCACTACAGCCTGCGAAACGATGTCAAAGATCTACTTCTAACCTTCCCCGAAGAACCAAAGTCTCTTACGGAGGCGATTAGTTAAGCGGTCCGATGTGACAACCGTCTTTTCGAATGGCGTTCGGAACGTTAATTACAAATACCACGCTCTAGGCCAGAGCCCACTTACGCCTCAATCGCGGCTAAACCATTTGCACGAGACATACCTCAAGCAAATACTCCGACACCGATGGAGATCGACACCATGCATCAACGTGGCCCGTTATCGGAAGAAGAAAAGCAACGACGATGTGCAAATCGATTACATCTTTATTGTGGTGGACTAGGGCATATCGCAATCAATTGTCCCCATAGGCCAAGAAGACATGTAAATCAAATCGTAGCCTGTACTAAACCCGAGTGAATTCTTCCCTTAGGAGTGTTTGATAATATTAATAGTACTAATAGAGTGTATGATAGTATTAATAGTACTAATAGCCCAAGTATCTCAAACAAATTTGAAATCCTTAGTCAATTAGATGAAGAGTTAAACGATTGAGTCCAGCCAAAATAGGAGTTGTTTGGCTGGACAGCCCTAGATCTGTACAACCCATTAGTGTTCCTAGCCCAAGTCATGGTTAGTACTAAAAGTACTCCCCCAGTACACGTCCTAGCACTTCTAGATTCCGGAGCTAATTCCCGTTTCATGGATCGAAAGTTTGCCCAAGCTTTTCAGATATCCTTAAGAAAACTTCCTTGCCCCGCATCTGTAGTAGTCATTGATGGTCGTCCCATTGCTTCCGAGGAATATTGTAGAAGAGTCAGAACCCATTCAAGTTGTCCTAGGTAGTTTTGTGTGTGTAGTAGCATTTAATATAATTAGTAGTCCAGAACATCCCATTGTCCTAGGATTACCTTGGTTTGAATTACATAATCCAGCCATAGATTGGAGAACAAAATAAGTCCGACATCGACAACCCCAAGAATCTACTCATCGAGTTTCAACCATTTCACTACGTCAATTACACGAAGAAGGACAGAAGGAGGCAATGTTCCTATTTGCAATATCATTACATCCTTCCAACACTATTAAGGAGGAATCCTTAGTGCAACTTCCGTTGAAATATCATCCTTATGCCGATGTATTTGACAAGGTAAAAGCCGGTGCTCTTCCTCATCATCGTCCCTATGATTGTCCCATCTATTTACAACCAGGAGCAGAGCCACCATGGGGACCAATTTACAACTTGTCACCCATCGAGTTAGAAGTCCTTCGAGCCTACATAGAGGAGAACTTGGCAAGCGGGTTTATTCGTCATTCGAAATCTCCGGCCGGTGCACCCATCTTCTTTGTCAAGAAGAAAGATGGCTCACTTCGTCTCGCCGTTGATTACCGCAGCTTGAATAAAGTCACCATCCGGAATAGGTATGCACTTCCTCTTATATCAAGTCTTTTAGAGCGAGTAAATGGTGCCAAGTTTTTTACAAAAATCAATCTACGAGGAGCGTATAACCTCGTGTGGATCCGGCCGGGAGATGAATGGAAGACCACCTTTCGCACGCGGTATGGGCATTTCGAATATACTGTTATGCTGTTCGGTCTAACCAATGCACCCGTAGTCTTCCAACACATGGCAAATGATATATTCAGAGACCTTTTGGATATCTGTTTGATCATCTATCTGGATGATCTATTGATTTATTCGAAGACCCAAGAAGAGCACGATTCTCATGTACTATTAGTACTAAAACGACTCCGCGAGAATGGTCTTTATGCCAAGCTAGAAAAATGTAGCTTTGACTGCAAGCAAGTGGAATTTCTAGGTTACGTCATCTCCTCAAAGGGCATCTCCATGGATCCAACTAAAGTCCAAACTGTGCTAGAGTGGCAAATTCCACGGTCGGTACGAGATGTACAATGTTTTCTAGGTTTTGCTAACTTCTACCGCAAGTTTATACATGATTACTCGAAGATTATTTTACCTCTCACACAACTTACGAAGAAGGGACAAGCATTTGTTTGGTCCAATGAAGCGGACATGGCTTTTCGGCATCTTAAGAAAGCCTTTACATCAGCTCCTATTCTAGCTCATGTGGATACAAAGAAACCATTCATCATGGAGGCCGACGTATCGGATTTCGCCCTCAATAGCATCCTTTCTCAACAAGGAGATAAAGAAAAGTTACATCCTGTGGCTTTCCATTCGCACAAAATTCGATGCCGCGGAAATCAACTACGAAATAAATGACAAGGAGTTATTAGCCATCATGGATTCCTTTGTGCAATGGTGACATTTTTTAGAGGGCTCTCCACATCAGGTCATCATATTTAGTGATCACAAAAACCTTGCTTATTTCCAGAACGCTCGGGTGCTAAATCGACGGCAAGCTCGGTGGGCTCAATTCCTCACGCGTTTCGACTTCAAAATCACATATCGACCAGGGAAGCAGCAAGGAAAAGCAGATGCGCTATCACAACGTTCATATCTTGCACCTCGTCCTAGTGATCTAGCGTTTTATAATCAAAAGAAAGTAATCTTGGGACCAACACGATTGCACACAACGCGGATTTTTCACACCCCAATGGATTCTCGGATTACTAATGCCATACATGCGAACTTGAAGATAGACAGTTTTGCTCAAGACATTCTGGCGCACATTGAAACCTCTCGGGCATCCTACTCCCAATCTCAACAACCAGGTATGGACTACCGACAATTCGAATATCATGATGGTTTGTTATTCTTTAAAAAGCTTGTATATGTCCCCGATTGCTTCTGTCGCCTTCAAATTGTCCAAAATTGCCACGACACCCATACGGCGAGACATTTCGGTAGTACTAAGACGTTGGATCTCATTCAACGATCTTTTTGGTGGCCCCATATGCGACGCTTTGTCGATGACTACGTTTAGACTTGTGATGCTTGCTACCGAGCAAAGATGCCTCGACACCATCCATATGGCTTGTTGGAACCCTTACTGATTCCAAGTAAGTCATGGCAGTCTATTTGACATCTTGACTTTATCACAAATCTGCCAGTCTCGAAGGGGTTCGATGCTATCTTAACTGTCATCGATCGATATACCAAGATGGCACATTTTGTGCCGTGTACTAAGGCCATCACTAGCGAGGAAACCGCCACCCTTGTCATGCCTGAGGTATTTCGGCATCATGGCCTCCCAGACAGTATTGTGAAATGCACATAAAAGATCAAAACCAGTCTACTTAGCTTCTTACTTCTTAATCAATTTATAGTTGATACAACGGAACCTATTTGGGTTGGCTTGACTAAAAAGGGTGTGCTAAAAGGGTGAGTCAACTTGGGTACGCGCATCCTAAAAAGGGTGAGCTAAAAGGGTGGCACAAAGGAGCACATGCACACCACATTTCCCCCCTACGAGAAACAAGAGATTGAAGGGCATGAACAAGAACAGTGGGGGATAGGAGAGCTATCATGTCAGAGGGGGATTGAGGAAAGATCATATGGCGGCAAAGATCAATCGCTCTTGTGGATTGAGGGGCACCTGGACTTTGCTGAGATCGGGGACAGGAGGGCTATCGTGTCGGAGGGGGATCGAGGAAAGATCATATGGCGACGAAGATCAATCGCTCCTGTGGACTGAGGGCCACCTCGACTTGGCTGAGGTGGGGGACAGGAGGGCTATTGTGTAGGAGGGGGATCGGAGAAACTCATGGGCAAGAAGTTAGTGGGCAACCTAAGGTGAGGGGGAAGAGTTGGTGGGGCAAGACATAAAAGTGGTGTGAGAAAGTGAGAGTGTCTAAGGTGAAGGTGTAGTGGGCTTGCGTGCTAGAGAGGTATAGATGGCGATCGCAAAAAAAGACTTGGATGGAGGAAGCGATGGATGTCGGGAGGCCTAATTGGTGAACTAAGGCGGTGCTAATGGAAGAGATACTACTACAAGAGACTAACAAGAGTGTTGGTGATGGTGGTGAGGGTGATGCTACCTACGAAGCGGAAGAGGTGGATGATTGGATGTGGGGGTTGGTACCCCGGATCTCCACCAATATGTGAAATGCACATAAGAGATCAAAACCAGTCTACTTAGCTTCTTACTTCTTAATCAATTTATAGTTGATACAACGGAACCCATTTGGGTTGGCTTGGCTAAAAAGGGTGTGCTAAAAGGGTGAGTCAACTTGGGTACACGCATCCTAAAAAGGGTGAGCTAAAAGGGCGGCACAAAGGAACACATGCACACCACAATATCATCAGTGACCGAGGACCTCAATTCGTCTCCAAATTTTGGCAGCATCTCTTCAAGATGCTCAAGGTCTCTTGCAACCTCTCCTTCGGCTACCATCCCCAGAATGATGGGCAAGCGGAATGAACAAACCAAACGTTGGAACAATATCTCCGGTGTTTTCTGAGTTATCAATAGGACGATTGGGCCGAGATTCTCCACTTTTCAGAGTTTGCATATAATAATACTGTTCACTCCTCGACTCGGGTCTCCCCATTTTACGCTTACACCGGTTCTCATCCTCGATGGTCGGTGATCGACACCCCGGAGCTACCTGCCAATCCTCGTGCTGAGGATCATTTGGAGAGGCTACGCAAGATCCAGATGGATCTCTCTACTTATCTTCGTCATATGCTCAACACACATAGAAGACTTATGCGGATCGTCATCGGCTTCCCTCCTCTTTTGCCATCGGAGATCGCATATGGTTCTTACGTCGTCACATCAAGACTACTCGATCGTGCGACAAGTTGGATTATCGACGACTCGGTCCTTTCCATATTACTAGTAAGGTTAATGTCACGTTCCGCCTTGATCTCCCTCCGCATCTTCAGATACTTCCGGTTTTCTATAGCTCTCGTCTTGAACCTTATAAAGCAAACACTATTCCCGATCGTGTTACACCACCGCCGCCCCCGCTTGAGTTGGAAGCCGGCCCGGAGTATGAAGTTGCTGCCGTCCTCGATTCCAAACTTGTTTGCAACAAACTTTATTATTTGGTCGATTGGCTCGGCTATAGTTCGAGCGAACGTACTTGGGAACCCGTCGAGCATGTCGCCAATGCTCAGGATCTTCTTGCTGAGTTCCACCGAAAGTATCCGAACAAACCCGGTCCGCAATCAACGCCGACTTGTTCCACTCATCGTCTTAAGGGAGAGATAGTGTCATGATATGGCAAGATTCGAACCCATGACCTTATGTTATATGGGTCGAGCTCTTGACCATTATACCATCTACTCTAATACGTAAGATATTATTTTCATTCAAGTTTTATGATAGGAAATTAATGTATATTCCAGATTTCTTTGGCACATTCTAGAAGCTTCAGGATTACTCCTGAGAACACTATAAAAGAAGGCACTAGGCATTATGTTGAAAAAAATTGGTTCAACGCCAGTCTTAAGCCTCATAGCCATCTTGTACTTACTCTTCCTATATTATATCATTTATTATCATCATCTCTCTCTCTCTCGTCCTCACTATATCTCGCTCTCTCTCTTCTCTTCTCTTTCCTCCCTCTCAGGAGTCTTACGCAAGTCCCGTCCTCTTAGTACTAATAGTACTTCCCTTCTCTAGTACTAATTCTCTCTCTGTTTTAGTACTATTCCTGACATATAGACTTTTCTTTAGTCGACATAGGAGGTGACTGTCCTCCCCCGTTGCCATGAATTCTGCCGGTTGATACATGTATATGTCTTCTTCCAGATCTCCATGTAGGAATGTTGTCTTTACGTCCATTTGCTCGAGCTCTAGATCTTCTATCACCACGACTCCTAGTAGGAGTCGTAGGGTGGTCATCTTGACTACTGGTGAGAATATCTCGTCGTAGTCGACCCCGTATTCCTGTTTGAATCCTTTTGCAACAAGCCGAGCTTTGTACTTGGGTTTCTCTGAGTCGGATATCGAACACCCATTTGCAAGGTAGCGGCTTCCTTCCTACTGGTAGTTCGACCAGCTCCCATGTATGATTCTAATGAATCGAGTCCATTTCGGATTTCATGGCTTGTAGCCATGTTTTCAGCGTCCGGTGTGGCCATAGCTTCTTCATACGTGCTTGGTTCGCCTGCATCCGTGTAGTTGACATAGTCAAGGCCCGGTTGATAAAACTCTGTTGGCCTTTGAGCTCATCCAGATCTCCTGGGTGCCGTAATATCTGGTTCGGATCCTTCGACCGGTTTAGATTGACCATCGGTATTTGTTGAACCAGTTGTGTCAAGAGTCTTGTTAGGTGTCCCGCCCTCGGTTTGGGATTTCGGCGGTGTCCCACCCTCGGTTGTTGTCGACTCAGTTCTGACTTGCCTCTTAGCGACTCTGGCTTTGTCGACTCTTGTCGATTTGGCTGTGTCTTTGATGGATTTGTCTTTGAGTTCGATGTTAGGACTTGTTGCCGATTCGGTGTCGGTAGGGAAGTTGGCAGTTTGTTGGAGTTCAATTGTTTGTCGAGTCTCCGATTCGGCATGTTGGGTCGGTCATTCTACGATAGTGCTGTTATCTTCGAAGGATACCTTCTTACCTACTATTTTCTATTGGTTCCGCTGAGAGAAGATAAAGTCTTCATTGAAGACTACGTCGCTGCTCCGGATCAATTTCCAGTTCTTAGGGTCCCATAGTCGATAGCCGAAGTCCCCATCGGTTCCATAACTGAGACATATGCACTTTGTTGCATGGGGTGCCAACTTCGTCCTTTTGTCCCCGGGGATGAACGTGTAGGCTTCACATCCGAATATATAGAGCCTATCGTAGGTCGGCTGTTTGCCTGATCATAGTGCCTGTGGCACTTCGAGCCTGATTGCTCTTGAAGGTGCTAGGTTTATCAGGTACACTGCCATCTGCAATGCCTCGGCCCAGAATTCCAGCTTCAGTTCGGCTTGCTGAAGCATTGCCGTCACCCTCTCCTGGATCATCCTGTTGATCCACTCTGCTACTCCATTTTTCATGGGTGTGTAGGGAATAGTCTTTTGGTGTCGGATCCCTTTTCCGGAGAGGTACTGTTTGAAGGCTCTGGAGGTGTACTCACCTCCGTTTTCGGATCGGAGTGTCTTCACTCTATATCCCGATCGGTTCTCCACTTCAGATATCCATCGAGTGAAGACCTCGAGCGCTTCATCTTTGGACTTGATAGAGTATGCCCAAACTTTCCGCGTACAGTCATGTTTTGCAGCGCACGACCCTCCACCTGGTTTGTCAGGTCTTCTCGTGCATGCACCAAATACCGCATCTACTCTATTTCAATGTGTAGTTCGTGAGCTGTCGGGTGGTTGAAGCCGACTCTCACTTCTTCTTTTGGCACTCCTCTTCGTAGTGACCGAGTTTTCTGTAGTATCCGCATTTGATTGGGTTATCACAATTGCTTGGTCCGGCATGATGACTCCCCCTTTTGCCGAACTCTCTGGGATTGTTCATGTCCGCTTTCCATTGGTGGGAGTTACGCTCTTGGGTCTGCTGACCGTGACAACCTAAACCGAATCAACCCCTATTTCCATGGCCGAAATTTCTTCTATCATCCGACTAGGAGTAGAGCATCTGACCCTCTGGTGCGTTGCTCCTTTGTCGGGCATGATTTTCCTCGACCAACAATATTGACTGGAGATCGAAAAAGGTTGTAGGATTCTCTCTTGCGAGGACGACATACCTTATTGTGTTGAATCAAGGTGCCAAGCCTCTGAGGCACATCTGCACCATTTCTTCGTCGTCAATGCCAACATTGATCGACCTGAGGGCATCACACAACTCCTTATTCCTTCAAGCCGATTGACATGTCCCTTTGTTGAATGCCATTCAACTCCTAGAGAAGCTAGAGCTTGCGGGCAGCCGTATTTGCCGTGAAGATCTTCTTGAGATTGCCCCACGATCCTTTCGGCGTTTTCGTCTCTCGAATATAACCGAGCATATGATCATGTACGCATGATGCAAGGCAATACAACACACGACTTGCGGCTTGCTCCCAAACGGGATAGTCAGTGTGTGTTGGGTTGGGCTGCGTTTCGTGAGCTCCTTCAATATAGCTCCAATATCCTTGTCCGACAAGGTACTAATGCATCTTGTACTCCCAAGATGCGAAGTTTGTCCTGTCGAGCTTCTCCATAGGAAGCGCGCTTCCCATATGAGTATTCATGATGATTTCTTCTCTGTTTCTTGAACCGGTTCTGTTGATCGTCTGTATGTAGTACACCACAATTGATTAGTCTTGATCAGAAAACCACACGCTCTGATACCATGTGAAGAAAGGAGTGTGATTGTATGTAGCGGAAGGACTATGTGTGTGTGCAACAAAGAGAAAAGAGAGAGAGAGAACTCTTAACCAAGAAGACTGTATATTATCGTGCAACAACAACTAAGTTACAAGAGGTTGGTTTAAGCACCAACTAAGCTAGGGCAAGTGCCCTTCCAACTATTTACAAAACTAGCCTGGTATGTCCATGAGCTAGTGTGAAACCTATCTCTATGGGAACTTGAGTTTGATTCTCAACACGAACTAAAGTGCTTCACATCCTACAGAGCCGGAATCATGGATGTGTGAGGATGGGGAATGAAGGTGCATGTCGAATTGTCAGCATAGGAGACGTGTGGCTGACAACGTCAACCGAGTGCAACTTAATTTTGAAAGATGTTTGACACGTTCCGGAGGTTCGATTGAACTTGATATCACCCGGTTGGCTACATGATGAAGGTTACATGGGTAGCATCCGGAATGGTGTCATGAAGTTAAGCAAAGGGAGCATGATCATGGCCCAACCCCGGAAGATCAACACATTATACCTGATGCATGCCTAGATTTACAAGGAGGAAGTAAATGTGGTAGCAGGTATTGCCGGTGAGCTATAGTACAAAAGATTGTGCCACATGCAAGAGGGGGATACGTAAACTTGCCGAGGACAACCTCATTCCGGAGGTGACAGACGTGTAGCTTGAGAGGTGCACCGACTGTTTGGCTAGCAAGCTGAACCAAACCTCTTTCTGGTCGAGACCATCGACAAGATAGAAAGAACCACTAGATCTCATCCATACCGATGTATGCCAAGTGGACACGAAGTCACATGCTGGGTCGCAGTACTTCGTGATGTTCATAAATGACCACAGTTGGAAGCTGTGGTTCTCACCGCTGAAGACGAAGGATCGAGAGTTGACCGTCTTCAAGGAGTTCCACACAAGAGGGGAAAGAGAAACCATCTGGAAGCTGAAGGTGGTTCAAGCAGACAAAGGAGGTGAATACCGGGTACTGTTCGAGGAGTATTTCCGGTCGAAGGGAATCCGGCTCGAATTCATTGTATTGAAAGTTACGAAGGCGCTATGGCTTTTCTGTGTGCACAACAAATCGTGATGTGTTGGATCATTCAATGCTCAACACAGAAAGGGAAGGGGAAGGAGACTTACCTTTGTGTAGCAAACCAAAAAGCTTCTTCTATTTCATTACACGCAGAGCTCAACTTGCTCTCGTCAGTTTTCTGTTTTCTGTTCGTACAACTCTCTACTCTCACTACTCTACTACATACTACACTTACTTTTTACCTAAGTATATAAGTGACTTATATATGTAGCTAATTAGTTGTCTGTAGCTAAATAGCTGTGCATAGTAAATAGTTGTTTCACCTTTATGTCCAATAGTAGCTAATTAGCTAATAGCTACTATAGCTTATTTCTCAATAGGCATCGCATACCTTTGTTGAGCTTGCTTCTCAACACTCCCCCTCAAGTTCAACTTATCCTTTCTTGGGATCACGTTCAATATTCTTTTCTTCATTCTTTTCAGCTACCATGCTGATGGTTATAACTCCCATCATGTCTCTAAACTGTGTACGTTTTTCCATGCTCAATCCCTTCGTAAGAATATCAGTCACTTGCTGATTTGTACTTACATACAACAGATCCACTTCTCCATCAATCACTTTTTCTCTAACAAAGTGATAATGCACTTCAATGTGCTTTGTTCTTGCATGGAACACTAGGTTTTTTGTGAGCTAAATGCTGCTCATATTGTCACACCAAATTGTGACAACACCATCTATATATTCTCCTAAATAAAAAAGCAATCTTCTAATCCATACCTCTTCACAGGTGGCTATTGCAACTCCTCTATATTCAGCTTCAGTACTTGATAGTGCAACAATAGCTTATTTCTTGCTACTCCATGAAATAGCTGCACTTCCCAATGTAAACATATATCCACTTGTGGATCTTCTGTCAGTTTGGCTTCTAGCCCAATCAACATCTGTATATCTATCCAACTTTATGTCCAGATCAGCCCTGTAAAACAATCCATAATTTTGAGTAGCTTTTACATACCTCAAAATTGTTCTTATGTAGTCCAAATGTGGCTTTGTTGGCTGTTGCATAAACTGGCTAACTAATCCAACAACATAACTCAAATCAGGTCTTGTTATGGTCAAATATATGAGGCTGCCCACCATAGAACTGTACATATTTACATCTTCTATTTTGGCTCCCAAATCAGCCCTCAATTTGCAGTTCTTCTCTAGTGGTATACCAATAGGTTTGCATCCAAGCATACCATACTTCTTCAACATAGTTGTTGCATACTATTTTTGCAACATATATATACCACTTTCAGATCTGATCATCTCAATACCAAGAAAGCATCTCAGCTCTCCCAAATCCTTCATATGAAATTGCATTTCAAGATTTTTTTTCAGCTTGCTTATTTCATCCATGGAATCACCTCCAATGATTAAATCATCAACATAAATCAAAATAAGAACAATGCAATCATTTATCCTTTTTACACACAATGATGGATCAACCTTTGACATTTTAAAAGCATATGTTTTTAGAGATTCTGAAAGTTCTTTATGCCATGCCCTTGGTGCTTCTTTCAGTCCATAGAGAGCCTTTTTCAGCCTACATACATATTCTGGATGCTTCTTATCTTCAAAACCTGGTGGTTGACAAATGTATACTTCCTCTTCCAAGTTACCATGTAAAAAAACATTTTTTAAATCCATATGGTGCAGAACCCATCTTTTGGATTCACTCACAACAAGTAGTGTTCTCAAGGTTGCCATTTTTGCAACCGGTGCAAATGTTTCATCATAATCAATTCCACGCATTTGGGCATATCCCTTTGCCACAAGTCTCTCTTTATGTCTACTTACATTCCCATTGGAACCATGCTTTGTTTTATAGACCCATTTAGAACCTACAACATTTTTTTCTTTCGGTAACTTCACCAAATCCCATGTTTTGTTTTCAGCCAATGCATCTATTTCTTCTTGCATTGCATTCACCCATTTCTTATCAGATTTTGCTTCATCAAAACTATTTGGATCAGGGATTTGTACCACTTTAGACATGTATACATAATGCATAGCCATATATGTGTCATAACTAAATCTTTCAACAATTTTTTTCTCTCCATCTGATCTTCTTAGTTTCTGATTTGCATCTTTCATTGCCTTTTCCATACCAAGGATTTTCAAGGCTCCTATACCAAGCTCATTATCCAATGATGTATCTGAATCTACATCTTCCATGTTTCTAGACTCATCATCAGGCATTTCATATTCTAACATTTTATGTTTTCCCTTTTTATCTTCATATTTTTTGTGTTTTGCACTTTTTCCACTCCATGCATTAGATTCAGATTTACTTCCTGAGCTTCCAGATGGTCCAGTACATTCCATTGATGTAGAACTTTGTTGTCCAACATTGTTTCCATCTCCATGGTAATCTCTTCCATTTTTAGATTTTTCTCTGTCTTCATTTTCATAGTCTTCATCAGTTTCTACATTTTGTTTTGGGCTGTACCAGTTGCCCAACTCATCAAATATTACATCCCGACTTACCACAATCTTTTTTGTCAAAGGGTTATAGTATCTATACCCTTTTTGCTCCTCTCAATATCCAACAAAAATACATTTGTCAGCTTTTGGATCAAGCTTACTTCTCACTTTAGTAGGTACATGAACATAGGCAAGGCATCCAAACATGTTTAAGTGTTCTAAACTAGGCTTCCTGCCATAGAAACATTCTTCAAGAGTTTCTTCATGTACTCCAGATGTTATACATCTATTTAAGATATAGTTTGTTGTGTTTACAGCTTCTGCCCAATAATACAATGACATATTTTTCTCAGTCATCATGGCTCTTGCTATGTTCACCAGAGTTCTGTTTTTTCTCTCAACAACTCCATTTTGTTGTGGAGCATATCTACATGTAAACTGTCTCCTTATTCCTTGATTGCATAGAAAATTAGAAAATTCATTTGAGAAGTACTCTCCTCCATTAGATCTTAAGCATTTTATCCAAGTTTTAGCCTGCTTTTCTACCATGCATTTAAACTTATGAAAGCAATCAAATACTTCACTTTTCTCTTTCATGAAGTAAACCCATGTTTTCCTTGAGCAATCATCAATAAATGTTACATAAAACTTACATCCACTAATTGATGCATTTTTTGTTGGTCCCCATACATTTGTATGTACCAAATCCAACAATTTTTTGCTTGCATGTCTTTCATGAGGGAAAGGCAACCTGTTTTGCTTTCCATATTGGCATGCTTCACATATTTTGCTCATCTCATAGTTTTTCAACTTAGGCCATCCAACCACTGCATCTTTCCTCAACATATTTTTCAAGGTTTGCATACTTATGTGACCGATTCTTTTATGCCACATTTCCACATCTGAGATTACACTCATTCCTTCTGCAAACATGGTTGTAATCTTTTTAGGCATATCCACATCTAACACAAACATTCTTCCTTTTGCAATAAGTTTTCCCTATTTCTCTATAAAGCGTCCACTTTGCTTAAACTTCACTTGCATTCCTTGCTCCATTATCTGTCCAATAGAAATAAGATTTTTTGCAAGGTTGAGCACATGCATAACATTCAACATATATTTTGTTTTTCCTTTTTCTTCCCACATTGGGATATCTCCAACATGCTTTATTTGGCGAGTAGTATTATCACCTGTCTGTAAATAACCAGGAATCTTTGGTTCTCTTAGACTTTCAAACCAGTTTGCATGTCCTGTCATATGATTAGATGCCCCAGAATCTACATACCACATAAACTCTTCATTGCATCTACGTGAACACTCAACCATTGCTGTTGTTTCATGTTGCACTACAAATGCACCATCTTTATCACAGTCTTCACTGGTTGATGCATAATTATTTTGCTATCTCTTCCCTCTTTTTTCATCATTTTTCTTTTTATAGCATTCAACCTGTGTATGGCTTGGTTTTCCAAAATACCAACATCCATCATCATTCAAATAAGTTTGCTTACCTCTACCTCAATTGCTCCCCCTGCCTCTGATGTTGTTTCTTCCACTTACAACATGTTGTCCTCTTCCTTGATAATTGTTGGTTCTAGTTGAACCAAATCTTCCATGGCCTCTTCCTCGGCCTCTTCCAGCACTATTGTAGAGGGCTTGCCCCTCAGTCTCAGAGTTTCCTTTGTTTATATCATCCATCGGATTTCTTTCTTCCACTACAAGCATTGAAACCAGATCTGGAAAACTTGGGATGCTATCCCTTGTGAGAATAGATGTTTTGAAGCTTTTATATTGAGGTCCTAAGCCTCTTAAGCATATTTTCACCTTATCATCATCGTCTACCTTCACATCGATAGAAGCAAGTGATTCACATCTGCTCTTTATTTTCAGAGCATATTCATTCACTGACATCTTACCTTTTTTCAAGGTATTCAGCTCAGTCTTTAACTGAAGCTTTGTAGCCTTTGTGTTCACTACAAACAGTTTTACTAAACTGTCCCAAGCTTCTTTTGGAAGCATAGCATCATGTATGTGTCCAAGCATTGAATCTGAGATGCTAAGTGAGAGCCAATGCAATACTTTCCTTTCCCCTTGATTCCGTTCCTTAAATGCTTTAATTTGTGCAGGAGTTGCATTTTCCTCAAGGATCTCAGGAGCCTCTTCTAGGTCTCCTTCAATGTAATCCCAATATCCTTTTCCTATCAAGAAATTTTTCCTTTTGAATTTCCACGTCAGGAAATTATTTTTTTATCCAATTTTTCTGTGACTATTTGGCTTCCATTGTTAGCAACCATTCTCTCTTTCAATTAGGCCTTTTTTTATCATTAACTTCATAGATAACTCTCTGATTCAGATAAGCAACCAGAACCAAACTTCTCAGATCTGTATTGTTCTAGTCTTCTTTACGAGCAACTTTGCTCTGATACCATGTTACGAAGGCGATATGGCTCTTCTGTGTGCACAATGGATCGTGATGTGCTGGATCATTTGGTGCTCAAGATAGAAAGGGAAGGGGAAGGAGACTTACCTCTATGTAGCAAACCAAAAAGCTTCTTCTATTTAGATCTGTACTATTCTGGCACTACGGCTCTTCTGTGTGCACAACGGATCGTGATGTGTTGGATTGTTTAGTGCTCAAGACAAAAAAGAAGGGGAAGGAGACTTACCTCTGTAGCAAAACAAAAGCTTCTATTCCATTACACGCAAAGCTCAACTTGCTCTCGTCAGTTTTCTGTTCTTACAACTCTCTACTCTCACTACTCTACTAAATACTACACTTACTTTTTACCTAAGTATATAAGTGACTTATATATGCAGCTAATTAGCTGCCAATAGCTAAATAATTGTGCATAGCTAAATAGTTGTTTCACCTTTATGTCCACAAGTAGGTAATTAGCTAATAGCTACTATAGCTTATTTCTCAATAAGCATCACATACCTTTGTTGAGCTTGCTTCTCAACATCGAAGACACTAGAGCTGAACGGATTGGCCAAAAGGATGAACCGAACGATGATGGAGAGAGTCCAAAGCATCTTACCACATGCTAAGCTGCCCAAGAAGTTTTGGGCGGAGGCGCTAATGACAACGACATTTGTGATAAATAGATCACCCTCAGCACCCTTGGAAGGAGATACACCACATAGAGTATGGACTGATAAAGACGTGTCTTACCAACATCTGAAGGTGTTCGGTTGACTCGCTCACGTGCATGTAGCAAAGGACAAGACAGGGAAACTGGAGCCGAAATCCCGATCGTGCATATTCCTTGGATACGGCGATGATGAGTTTAGTTATCGAGTGTGGGACTTGGTAGACAAGAAGGTCTTTCGGAGTCGAGACATAGTCTTCATGGAAGACAAGGCCATTGCTGATTGGGAGTCGGAGAAGAAGACAACGGACTCCAGGATGACCGAAAAAGATCGATTGAAAGATACAAGGACCCATCTGGATGGAAATCGGATGTGTGTTCGGTCGACAATAACTATTGCTGACACAGTATAAGTCGAACGTTGCTCATCGAACGTTCTACCAATGAATTGTGGTTTAGACGAATAGATACTAAAATGGCTGTAAACATCGAGATCGCTATTTACGTATTAAGTTATGACAGAAAGGAAATAGATTGACAGAGTGTTTCGTACACAGAGATTTCCTAAACTAACTTTATATTACTAAATAAAACGATGTCTCTTTACACTGCCTTCGATTCCTTTTATAGGCAACCGGAAGGGCTTCCTCATCAAGAAAACATATTGCCAAAAAGGCAACAACTACAAAATCTCTAACTAACTATAATTTCTACGGCAAATGCTGACTCATCGATCCTCTATACCGATCCGACTCCGATTCCGACTTCAAACCTTCGACATTTCTGACTTCGACACTTTCCCACTTGTTTTGGTAACACTTGGCACACCCGTGGGCCAGGGTCTTGCCCGACGAACCCACAGTACCCCTTCTACTCCTGTAGTTCTGACGGAAGGTCCTCGTCTAAATCGTCGTCCACGTCATCCTGCAGAATATCGAGCAATGAAGGTTCTGGTTGGGGCATGTCTTCTTCGTCTTCGTCTTCGTCTTCGGTTTCTGTAAACGTGTTTGTATCTTCGGTCGATGGCCTTGGTTTCTTTGTTTCCGGTGCTCCAAGTCTTGGGGTTTGGTTACGCCTTTCAGATTCAAGGTTATCTAGCTGGACAGCTGTGTCGACATCTTGTTTGTCGAATTCTTGCATAATTCGACTAACTTCTTCTCGGTGGCAAGCTACTATCTCATACAAGTCTTTAGCAATATCCTCTTGAACAGTTGATATTGCCTCTTCTGTCATTTTGAAGAAACCTTCGCCGTGAGCCTTCCTATTGTCCCTGCCGGCCCGTAACAACTGAAGTTTGGCTGCTTGTGCCGACCAAGTTTTCCAGCCCTTATCGATGGACTCATTCACCATTTTCAAGGTGTTAAGCTTATGGCGTTTTGGGATAGCTCGAATTTTTTCCTCGGTTATACTTGCCTGAAACTGCGCTGCTGCCAATGTTCTTCGTAAATCATCAATTCGAGCATTATTTTCTGCTTCTGTTTGCAACAACTTGTTTTGTGTGAGTAATAGGTCAACTCGCCTTTTTTCATACATAACTTCCACTTCTGAACACCGTTTTTCCAGAGTTGCCCTAGCTACTTCCCATTCTTCCTGCTATTTATTATATTTTTCGTCGATTTCATTTAGCAAGGTGTCTTTTCCGACCATCTCTTTTGCAAAATATTCTGTTTGTACATTTACATAGTCTTCAAGCTCCTCCACTTGCTCAACGTTTTGGCGCGTGGCTTCCTGTTGCTGTGCTAACTTTCGGCGCAGCTGTTGAATCAATTCATCCTTTGCATTGAGCCATTTTACGATTTCCGTCTTTGCTAGTTGTATCCGATCCTCTAGTTTCTTGGATCGGGTTTTAGCTTTTTCAGCTCTAGCTTCCGCCGCCTTGAATGCTGCTTCTACTTGTTGTAGCTTTTGTTGCAATTCTTGATCAGCCTCCAAAGGTCTGCTTGACTCCTTCTGCAATAGTTCATCCCTTGTTTTCTGCAGTTGCTCTTCTACTTGTAAGAGTTGTTCCGTCAACTGCAGGTTTTCCATTTTCATGTTTGTACATTGTGCATTTAGCACTTCTGATGCCGCTGATGATTTTTTGTATAAATCAGCCATATCTTTGGCTGCTCGGCTGGCCTTTTCATATTCTCAATGTACTTCCACCAGAGCCTCATGTAATGGTGGCATCTGTATAGCCTCGCCCTTGTTTCTCGCACTACAATGTTGGCCGATTTGATCTAATTCATGTTGTTCTCGCGGCTCAACAGCTCCACTCAATGACTTTTGGATCATTATTTGATCCTTTTGTTCCTGTGCCATTCTTTCCGATACCTCCTGTAATTTTCGTGCTAACCATTCTACTAGCTCATACGATGTTCCGAATTGTAGAATAGCTGCCAGTTCAAGTGCTGTTGGAGGAATGTCGGCAAAGCCTACTACTTCTCTTGCCGTTGTTATTGACGACTGCCCTTTTTGAACTTTGGTCGTATCATTAGGATTGACGCGAGGTATTTGTGCACTATGTGTGGCTTTATTGTTGATTCTTTGTTTCTTCTGCGCAAGCTCCTCCTACTAAGTTTGAGAAAATCATTGGGATCTTTGTTTCATCCTTCGCGGCCGTTGTGTGTTCAGTTCCGACAGGTGTCGATTTTTGTTGTGTTTGTGACTGCAGTGGTGTAGTGGTCTTGGGGTCCGGTTGTTGTCGAGATTCTGGCTGCGTGGCGGGTTGTTTTTGAGGTTGTGGTTGTGGTGAGGCCGGTTGCTTTTCGGGTTCTGATTGAGTGGTGTTGACATGCGTCGATTCTTCTTCCTACCACTCTTCCTATTGCACTTGTCTTCGGGGTCGGGGCGCTTGTAGTTGTGGCGGCCTTTGTTCTTTCGGTTGGTTTTCTAATCTCTAAGACAGAAACAATACTGACAACCAACGAGCAAATATTGGTTTCATTGGTTTCCCTTGCTGCACCCCATACAATTGCTCTCGTAGAGCGTTTGCTAACAGCAATCCCCAATCAAAAATTTCACCCTCGTATGTGGAGATTATGAATCCGGCCCGTTTCTTGGGCATACAATAAAACCAGGGACTTACAAACCCTACTTCCAACAAAAATCTGGCGACTTCATGAAAAAATTCATCGGCGCCTCCTTGCGTTTGAAAAGCCTTCGCAGAGGGAGAATATTCCTCGAAATATGACCTGAGCACATCCTTGTCCATTATCTAGATAACATCGAAACCTTCTCTTTTGAATTCCAAAATAGAACGTACCTTTTTATTGATGATTTTGGATACGTCGATTTGCAGCAGGATCTTTGCAGCACGAGGGTGAGGTTTTGCCTCTGCAACTTTGATGAAACCTTGTAGGTTTTTGTTGATGAGCCATTGTTGCAAGTTGTCAGAAACATAAATCGCCATATTGTCGTCATCGTCTGATGAATCGAAGTTCTGTCTTGGAGGCGAAGAAAGCTTCAAGCTATGGTGAGGCAGAGCAGAAAAACTTTCAACACGGATACACTTTTCTCTCTGTGGTGAAATAGACGTTGCAGAAATAGGTTTTAAGGAAATAACGTGTTGCATGATGCCTAGGGAATGGAAACGATACTATTAATGAAAAAGTTAGGAATAACAATAATGAGTGTTAGTTGCATGACTCCACTGCGCCTTTACTTATAGCCTGTCTAAGTCTTTTCCAAGATTTTCTTTTTGACAGTTAGGTGCTTTTGCCAAGATTATCTATAGTTAGTTTTTTTTTTGTTTTTTGTGTGACCTATGCCACATCACTTTGCATCAGTTTCGAGTTTAAATGGGTTTTCCGGCATTAGCCCGTGATATGGTTTAAGCCGTAAACCATTTACCCATTTTGGTAAAATCTCACCTAATAATGTACCAACTTGATACGCCCCATTCTTGTTGTTCACAACCCAAACTGGTCCTATCCATCGAAATCATAATTTTCCCGGCATTGGCCCCATCTTAGTTTGGAATACTAGTACCGGTTTGCCGATTCCAAACTACAATTCGTTTTGACGTCTGTGACGATTTACAAATGCCTTTGTTTGTCTTTGCTTGTGTTCTAAAGCTGGCATGGCATGTATTCATTCTTCTTCTAGCATCAATAAGGCTTCTTTCCGAATTTGTTCTGACTGCAGTTCATTTAATTTTTTAGTTGCCTGTATTCGGAGTGTCGAAATCTGAAATTCTACTGGCATTATGGCTTCTAATCCGAAAGCCGTTCAGAAAGGAGTTGATTTAATAGATGTTTTATAAGACGTCCGATATGCCCATAAAGCACTCTGAAGCTTTTGATCCCAATCTGTACGATTTTCATTGACTATCTTTTTGAGTATTGTCTGCAGTGTTTTATTTGTCGATTCTGCTAATCCATTTGCTTGTGGATAGTAAGGAGTCCTCTTCTTATGAACCACTGCGTAATATGTGGATAGC